>NC_090925.1:331238499-331541529 GCF_040938575.1 Ambystoma mexicanum | reverse complement strand
TGTCCAACGTCTTCGCAGAATGGGGTTTCCCAGAGATTGACCTTTTCGCTACTCGGGATAACGCCCAATGCCAAGATTACGCCTCCAGGTACCCCCAGAACTGATCCAAGGGGAACGGTCTCTGGATAACTTGGTCGGGGGAAATTTGTCTACGCTTCTCCCCCACCCGCCCCCCGACACCCCTTCTCAACAAGACAGTGCACAAGATGCACCAGGAACCAGTTACCATGATACTGTTGGCCCCCATGTGGGCCCGCCAACCCTGGTTCGCTCACCTGATGGAAGTGTCCCTCTCCCCACCAGTCAAGCTGCCATGCCTGTACATGTTGTCTCAGGACAGGGGGGGGGGGGGAAGACCCTACACCCATGCCCACAGACTCTGAACTTGGCGGCCTGGCTCCTGAGATCATAGTTTGGACACCTGCAACTCCCTCAAAGGTGCACGGACATAATCAGGGAAGCGAGGAAACCTAGTACATGTTGTTGCTATGCCTGCAAATGGAAACGTTTTGTCATCTGGTGCAATTCCAAGGGCGTCAATCCCATTGATTGCTCACCCTCGCACATTGTGTTGCATCTAACCCACCTGTTGGACTCTGGGCTAGTCTTCAATTCCCTAAAGGTTCATCTGGCTGCTCTGTCCGCCTACACCACAACAAAAGGTATTGTGCTGGAAAATACCAGTGATTAAAGCCTTTATGGAAGGGGTTAAGAGGATGTATTCCCCCATCTCTCACCCAGCCCCTGGATGGGATCTGAATGTGGTTTTGACCAGGCACATGGGAGCTCCCTTTGAGCCTATGCATAAAGCAAGTCTGAAAGACCTGACTTATAAGACAGCCTTCTTAGTGGCTATCACTTCTATCAGAAGGGTTAGCGAACTACAGGCTCTTTCTGTTTTAGACCCCTTTGTCACAGTCCACAAAGATAAGGTAGTTCTGCGCACCCACCCCAGGTTTGCACCTAAAATTCATTTTGAAGTTCCATGTGAACCAGTCAATCGAACTACCCACTTTTTCCAGAACCCTACTAACCTGGCCGAAAGAAGCCTTCACACACTAGACGTGCGCAGGGCAGTCATGTTTTACCTGGAAAGAACTAAACCACTAAGGAAGACTAAACAATTCTTCGTTTCAGTAGCAGCTGGTAGAGAAGGGCACCCTGTCTCTAAATCGGCTATCTCCAGGTGGATTGTCAAATGCAACACTCTGTTTCTCTCTCTTGCTAAGAGGGAACTGCCCTTCATGCCTAGAGCACACTACTCGAGGCACTGTGGCATCCATAGCATTCATTGCAAATGTTCCTCTCGAGTCCATTTGGATGTGCAGACTAGACTTCTGCATGCCATTTGACGGGTCTCGCCTTTTTGGCAGCAAGACTGACGATACCCCCGAGAAGCTGCTGCAGTTTGGCAGCCTCAGCAATGGAGGGGTAGATATTTTTGCAACTACTCATTTGGAAGGGCAAGAGGAATTGCTAGTTAGAGGCCAAAATAAGTTTTCTCATGGTGGATGAGGTAGAGGTGCCAAGCCCGCTTTGCCATCGGGCTCTGCTACAGCTGCTTGAAAACCGGTCTGAGGCCTTCAGTCACAGCTCACCTGTGGGGAGTCCGGGGGGGGGGCGGGGGAGACAGGCTGTCTCAGCATCTAGAAGACTGGCGAGCCATTACTTTGGATGCTTGGGATCTGTAAACAGCCCACGGGTACTGCCGTCCTTTTCTACGGATGCCTCACGAGAATCTACCGGGAGTACTCTTTGAGGGTTCCAGATCCGCTCATTCTGCAGGAAATATTCCTGCTAGAGAAAGGCGCTATAGAACCAGTGCCTGTAGCAGAGAGAAACTAGTGATGGTACTCGCCTTACATTTTGATTCCCAAAAAGGATGGGGGACCGAGGCCCATTCAAGATGGTGACTTTATCAGATCCTTCAGGCCCTCCAACTTCAGGATTGGTTGTTGTCATTGGACCTTTTAGAATGCTTATTTCGAAGGGATTGTGTCCTCCGACGTATTCCTCATCTTAGATATCTCCTTCCATCTCTGCTGGCCTCGGAAATTTTTTTCTCTAGAGGGCGCTGCGCGTCGACGTCCTTCGAGTCGATGTCCCTCGACAGCCGCCGTATCGACGTTCGACGTCATCCTGCCTATAAAGGCCGCGGGCAGCGTCCGTTGCTCAGTTCCGTTTTTCCGCGCTTACTCGGTGCCTCGGAATACCGTTGCTCAGTTCTTAGTCAGATTAATCCTATTTACCTCGAGTTATTCGATCCGTACTCTATGGCTTCCTCGTCGGAACCGACAACTCCTCGATCCGGCTTCAAAAAATGTCGAGATTGTGGGAAAAAGATGTCGTTGACCGATCCTCACAGAATTTGTCTGTGGTGCTTGGGAGCTGAACACCATTGTTCGGAATGCGAGGACTGTATGTCCATGACAGCTAAGGCCCTGAAGGAGCGTAGGGGGAAGCTGGAGAAAGGTAAGACTTTTAAAGCTTCTTCTTCGTCGACGAAGTCGAGACATTCGTCTCCTCGTCACCCTCCTCGTCACCATTCGCGCTCCAGGTCTCGGAGTGGGTCTCATCACTCCTTGAGATCGAAGCACTCGAAGAGGAGACGTCGAAGATCCCCTTCTCCGTCTTCCTCTGTTTCGCCAAAAAGAATCCCTTGCCCCACGAAACATAGTTCCCGGGCTGAATGGGAGGAATTCCGAAAGAATATGATGAGCGTCTTCGAGAAAGCGGCCTCGACCCCCTCGAAGACTGCCGAGAGCGATGCTCTGGTCGAAAGACCCGAAGGTCAAAAACGCCGCGAGTCGCAGTACCCGGCGAAAGAAACCTCTCGAGCGCGTTTCGAACCCTCGAGCAGGACTATGACCTCCAAACCTTCCTCGAAGGTTCCGTCGAGGTCGATGTCTTCGACGCCGTTGTCGAGGAGACCTTCGACACACGGGTCTGTCGACTCGCCGCCGGCCTCGACGCCAAGAAAAGTTACCACAGATCCAGTGACTATCCCCAGGCCCTCGACGTCGATGGCTTCGATATTGTCGAGTAGAATTCCAATTCTGTCGAGGCCTCCACCTCTGTTTTCGACGCCACGCTCGAAGCCTTCGGCGTCGACGACATCAACGCTTTCGAGGCCAATAATGACAAGTTCGGCACCCTCTGCCTTGGAAATGGGATTTACTCCCTTTATGAGTTCAGAACAATTGAGAACTATATCCTCAATTTTAGAAGAGGGTGATTTGTCTGAACAAGACACATTTGAGTTACAGGGACCTGTAACCCCAGTTAGAGAGGAATTTTCCTCTGAAGAGCGCAGATTAAAGGATCTTCATGATTCTTTACATGAGGCAAGTGGGTTAGACACTTCCCCTGAGGTGGAGTTTGCTAAGCCAGACCCGGGGGAGCATGCTGAAACCCCCTACAGAGCCTTAATGGCCAGGATTACAGAGTTCATGGGGTGGTCTGCACCTTCACAATCTTTCCAACAAGATGACCTCACGGATATTTTTGACAAAGGCCCACAAGAGGATCCTGTGGTGCCCTTTCATAAAGCTCTTCAGAGAAAGATCATGACAAACTGGGAAACCCCAGATGTAATACCAGCAGTAAATAAAAAACTGTCTACAAAGTACAGGGTATCTTCCACAGACCCAGAGTTTTTGTCTAAACACCCATCCCCAGAAAGTCTGGTGGTACAAGCAGCATCCTCTACCGATGTCATGACGGCTTATCCTACAGTCCCACAGGACAGGGACGATAAAAAATATGATGCTATGGCAAAGAAAGTCTTTTCAGCATGTAGCATGGCGTTAAAGTCTGTTAATGCTACTTGCACCCTTGCTAGGTTCAGCCATACACTTTGGGAGTGTGCCTCTACAGCGGCTGACTGCATCCCAGAGGGAGAAGAAAGGGATGCGTTCCTGAATATTATACAGGACGGTAAAGACGCTATGTGCGAATCCCTCCAGACGGGCATTGATTCGGCTGACAGTATCAGCAGAGCAATGGCGGCAAGTACATCAACCAGGAGATTCGCTTGGTTGAGAAGGTAGGGTTTTGCCCCAGATGTGCAAGCCAGGCTCTTGAACATGCCATTCGATGGCTCTTCTTTGTTCGGGAAAAAGGCGGATGACAGTTTAGAGAAACTGCAAACTTCAAAAGCTGCAGCAAAATCCCTAGGAGCTGCAATCCGTCACTCCTTTTCGTCCCACAGGAACCTCTGCGAGGGGCAAGTCCTTTCGCTTCTACTCCGCATTCGGAAGAGGTAGAGGACGACCGGCTCAAAGGGGTCAAAGAAGAACTACCCGAGGTGGACTGGGTAGATATTCTAAAGCCGCAGCAAGAGCAGGTGCCTCTTTACCATCGGCATCTGCCGCCCCAAAACCACTCTGAGGACTCCCCTCACAGGACACCTGTAGGAGGTAGGTTGACTCAACATCTGACGGTATGGCAGGCTATCACGTCAGATGCTTGGGCATTGGAAACAGTCGCCCAAGGTTACTGCCTGCCTTTCCTACGTATACCTCAGAGTCATCCACCGGGGATCAGCTCTCAGAAAGCTCCAGATCCGCTCCTCTTGCAGGAAATTTTGGACCTGCTAGAGAAAGGTGCCATAGAACCGGTACCTGTAGCGGAGAGGAACAAGGGCTGGTACTCCCCTTACTTTCTCATTCCGAAGAAAGACGGAGGACTGAGACCCATCTTGGACTTGCGAGAATTGAACAAATTCCTCAGAAAAGACAAATTCAAGATGGTCACTCTTTCTCAGATCCTCCAGGCCCTTCAGTTCCAGGACTGGTTGGTATCTCTGGACCTTCAGGACGCTTATTTCCATGTGCCTATCCATCTCAAACACAGGAAATACCTGAGGTTCGCAATTGGCAACTCTCACTATCAATTTCGAGTGCTGCCATTTGGGCTGACCTCCGCCCCGAGGGTCTTCACCAAGTTAATGTCGGTAGTGGCTGCAAGTCTAAGGAGGGAAGGGATTCACGTCTACCCCTACCTGGACGATTGGCTGATCAGGGCTGTTTCTCCGGAGCAAGCTCAGATCCAGCTAAATCACGTGTGCCACTTCCTTCACAGACTGGACTTCTCCCTCAATTTAAAGAAGTCACAAATGATACCATCGCAGAGACTCCAGTTCATAGGAGCGATCCTGGACACTTCCCTGGGAAAAGCCTCGCCACCAGAGGTGAGGGCTCAAGATATTCTACAGATGGTTACCAAGTTCCAGCATGCCCAACGTCTCCCAGCCTTCGACTTTTTGAGGTTGCTAGGCCTCATGGCATCCTGCATTTTCCTTGTGCCAGAGGCTCGCCTGAGAATGAGATCCCTCCAGTGGGCACTGAGGACTCAGTGGTCACAATTCTCAGGGAGAATGACAGATCTTCAGGTTCCCGGCAGGGTGGCTCGAGACCTTCAGTGGTGGGCCTGTCAGGAGAACATTCTGAAAGGAGAACAGTTTTGGCAACCCTGGCCGGAGATAACAGTAGTCACGGATGCCTCACTCACGGGGTGGGGAGCCCACGCCAACGACTTGACCATCAGCGGTCGTTGGTCTCCATCGGAGTCCAGACTACACATCAACCTGTTAGAGCTGAGAGCCATCAGACTTGCGCTGAAGGCGTTCCTGCCAGCTGTACAAGGGAAGAACGTCCTGATAATGACGGACAACACGGTGGCCATGCATTACCTCAACAAGAGGAGGCGTAGGATCACTACCCCTGTGCAGAGAGGCGATGCAGCTCTGGTTTTGGGCAATCCAAGAAGGAATCTCTCTATCGGCAGTTCACCTAGCCGGAGAGAAAAACTTGACAGCGGACGCTCTGAGCAGGCAGAACAGTCTCCCACGAGTGGGAGCTAGCTCAGGAAGTCCTTCAAGAGATCTTCGCCCTTTGGGGAACCCCTCAGGTAGATCTGTTCGCCACCAGCCTAAACAGGAAATGCGACCTGTTCTGCTCAAGGGAATTTCCTCCGAGAGGAGCTCTGGGAGACGCGTTCATAGTGGACTGGGAGTTTCCGCTTCTGTACGCGTTCCCACCGGTCCCTGTCATTCCTCAAATGATCAGGAGGTTGAGAAGATTCCGTCGAACCATGATCCTAATTGCCCCGGATTGGGCCAGGAGAACGTGGTACCCGGACCTTCTAGACTTGTCCATCTGCCCTCCAATTCGACTTCCACTCAGAGAGAACCTACTCTCACAGAAGGGAGGTCAGGTTCTCCATCCAGACATCAAAACCCTCAACCTTCACGCTTGGCTTCTGAACGGCTGAGGTACAAGGATTGGGACCTCCCTGATGATGTTATGGAGGTGTTGCTTTCGGCAAGGAGGCCAGCAACTAAGTCTTTATACCGCTGCTGTTGGAACAGATTTTGCAGCTGGTGTAGAGAACAGAATATCGACCCATTTTCATGTGGTACACCAATGGTTTTGTCCTTCCTACTATATTTGGCAAATTCAGGCCTTCAAGTTGGCACCATTAAGGGCTATCTCGCAGCGCTATCCATCTTTAAGCGTACTGCGGAAGAACCATCCTATTTCAAATTACCCTTGGTAATACAGTTTCTAAAAGGGTTAACCAATGTTTATCCCCCAAGACCATACCAAGTTCCCCTATGGGATTTAAACTTAGTACTAACTTTCCTGATGGGCACACCTTTCGACCCTCTCCATTCTTGTTTGTTAAGATTCCTTACCCTTAAAACTGTTTTATTAATAGCACTTACATCTGCTAGAAGGGTGAGCGAATTACAAGCTCTTTCTTGTAAACCCCCTCATACAATCTTTCACAAAGACAAAGTTGTCCTGCAAGTGAAGCCTAATTTCCTCCCAAAGGTGGTTTCTGAATTCCATATCTCTCAGAAGATTACCCTACCATCTTTCTATCCTCCTCCTCACCCGGGGAAAGAGGAAGAGAGGTTACACAGACTAGACCCTAGGAGGGCTTTAAGTTTTTACATTAGTAGACTAGCCAGGATAAGACAGGCAGACCAGCTGTTTGTAGGTTACACAGGTCACAAGCTGGGGTTACCAATAACTAAGCAGACCATTTCCAGATGGATCATTCTAGCCATTCTGGAATGTTATAAACTGGCAGGAAAAGAGCCCCCTCAAAACCTTAGGGCTCATTCGACCAGAGGTATTGCAGCTTCATCGGCCCTCAAGAGGCGTGCCGGTTAAAGACATATGTGCGGCCGCTACATGGTCGTCTGTCCATACCTTTACACGTTTTTACAATCTGGATTCCTCCTCCAGTCAAGAGACTAGGTTTGGAAGGGCTGTACTGCATTCTATTCATCAATAGAAGACGGCGTGAAGTCAGTACTCCCTCCTCCGAATATAGAATACTGCTATGGGAGTCTATCTAAGATGAGGAATACGTCGGAGGACACAATCCCTTCGAAGAACAAGTTACTTCTTACCTTGTAACGTTCTTTCGACGGGATGTTCCTCCGACGTATTCCTCATCGACCCTCCCATCCATCCCCGCAGTTCTACTTCCCTTGTTGTTGCAGCTTACGCTCCTTCAGGGTGATTAGTCTAGTCCAGACAGTAATACTGTGGGCTACAAAACGGAACTGAGCAACGGACGCTGCGCGCGGCCTTTATAGGCAGGATGACGTCGATACGGCGGCTGTCGAGGGACATCGACTCGAAGGACGTAGACGCGCAGCGCCCTCTAGAGAAAACATTTTCCGAGGCCAGCAGAGCTGGAAGGAGATATCTAAGATGAGGAATACGTCGGAGGAACATCCCGTCGAAAGAACGTTACAAGGTAAGAAGTAACTTGTTCGTTTCATGTGGCAATCCATCTGAAGCACAGGAAATAACAGTATGGAGGAAAGGGGATGGGACGTAGGGGTAATTTATAGTTACTCGCAGTAGTGACTAACGTACTTGGTCCATAATCCCCTTTCCTCCATACGTCCCACCATCCTCCACCCTAATTATAATGGTGTCATTAGGCAATTCTGAATTGTTGACGCGTCAATGGGGACTGAGGAATGGCACTGGTGTACGGAGGAAGAACCTTTAAGGGAACCTTTTTCTGGTACAGTATGGAGGAAAGAGGCCTATGGACTACGAGTACGTTGGTCACTACGGTGAGTAACTGTTAATTTCTTCTTTCTGTTTGTTGCTGCTCAATACAGTTGGGTCAACCATCTTGTAATTGGTTTCCAACCTCAGGTAAGTTCAGAAAGTTGCTTTTTTTGGTCGACCACAATCGACTCAATGCGTGCAAATTGCTCAAACATTTAAATGAGGACCATTAAAAGGTGGGAATCCTCGCTCCGTTCCTATCAATATTTCCAGATGGGAAAACGGGTTTGGATTTGAGCAGAAATGCAAGCAATCGAACAAAGGAAGTTAGACTCTTTGGTTTAGTATTTGGAGCAAGCCAAATGATCAGTCTTTGTCAAAGGTTTAGGATGGTTGTAACATCCATGGTGCTGACGCGTGTTTCAACCCAACATGGGTCTTTCTCAAGGCGGGTGGAGAGTGGTTCTTGTCGGGTGTTTCGCATGGAAGGCTTGAAGGTATATACTGTGCTGATTAGCGAGCATCTAGACCAGGCAGGAATCTGCAGTCAGGCTGTGCAATCAAAGTTGGGTCAAATCTTTTTGCTGACTTTTTTTGCAGATTTGAAACTGCACCGTTTATAAGCCACTCAATTATTTTGGGTCCTCTGATCTAATTTTGCCCCCTCTTGGCGAAACGTCACCAAACTTAGCAAAAACCTTCTAAATATTATATTGCAAAATGTCCCTGAATGTTACACAGCTCTGATGGGTCCAGAGGTGTCGGGACAACTATCAGGAGATCTCTACATTTTTTGGGGCATTTTTAAATCTACTGGATGGAGTAACATGCAAATGCACGCTTTAAAGACCAGGCCACCACTTCTTGCGCAAGTTTGGCACCAACTCCCCTATAACTTTGTCACCCCTTTGACGAAACTGCACGTAACTTAATTCAGAGGTGGTCATATACTTTTAATTTTGTGCAAATTCATCAGAGCCAAAGTTATAAGCTGCCCAAAAACTGCTCTTCCGAGGGGACTTATCTGGTTGCAAATCGGGGGTGCAAAATGCTGCTACTATTTGTATTTATATCTCAGCACCTTACTTGGGCATAGTGCAAGGCTTTGGTATCGCAACTCTAGCAGGGGCTGACTTTCATTACCCACTGCCTTGACATATTCATGGCTAATTGGGTGTGCCGCCAGATTCTGCTGTTTGCAAAATGATCCATTCAAGTGGTTATGTTGGTTTGCCGTCATAAATTGTTTGTTTTTCTGGTGTTTCTCCATTGGGACCATGTACTCATCTGTTCCACTTAACCATTAGAGGGTGTCTGGGATCCCAGTTGTTAATGATGACATGCAACCTATACTATGCAACACTTCAAGAAAATCATGGCAATTGCACTTACTAATTTACTGTTGCAATTTCAAACTGGATAACCGAAACAAGGTTTTGCGACTGGTTTCAGGGAGCTATTGGCAACCATTTGGCAGCCAAATGAATCTTCTTATCGTGACGTCACATGGGATTATGGTAGGCCTAATCACCTATGGCGTCACAGCAAGGGTTGCAATATTTGCTCATGTATGTATGTATGTATGTGAACTTTGGGCTTCATTGGAAGTTTTGCAGCGTTTCATTTGGCAACAACACCAAGCTAATTTAGTCCCTGCCACTATCTCAGAAAATGTGCATTATTACGGTGGGTGTAATGGTGGCGTTGATCCCTGTTGCTTGAGTTCGTTGGGCTCCACTGGGGGTTTTGAAGGTTTACTGCCTGTGGTGAACGTTTTCCCACCCAAAGGCCCCCTTCACTGCCAAACTTGTACCTTGTATCGGAAAGCGCATGGATTGGAAAAGGGGTACAGGAACGCAATACAATTGTACGTGGGTAGCTTTCAACTACAGTGGTTGTCTGCTGTCTGAGGCACTATGGGCGTTTTAAATCAACTTGCATGATGCCCCACCATTGACTGTTGGATAGGGTTTATGGGAGTTGGTCTTCTGAGAGCCAGACGTACCCCCACCCACAAAACACCCCCCCCCCCCCTACACCCCTTTGCACTGCAGGGTGATTTCACCTCCTGATTCCAAGCAACAGACCTAGGCGAAGCTAGAGTTGCCCATCATTTGTTGCTCAACTTCTGGAATGGTCTGGAGCTTATGGCTACCCATTTATATATTCCATGGTCCCGACCAAAGGAACGGCCTGAATAGCTCTAGATGTGTTCTTCTTGCCTGCAGTAATTAAATTTGTGAAGTGATCTTGTCTCCTAGAATGCAAGGCGAGGGTAGAAGGAAAGATAAATATTGTATATACCTTTTTACACTTGCTTATGCCAGCAGGATCTGAAGCGTATCTGTAGAGATGCCTGCTTTAATGGCTTTGTTGCATGCAACTCATTTTTGTTTGTGTTTTTTTTTCTATATAAAAACGTAATCTTTTTTCCCGATTTTGGTAGATGTTGCTCTTGCTCCCCCTCCTACCCGGTACCTGTCCTCACCATGAGTTGGCTTGGTCTCTTCTTGCCCCCAAAGCGCCCTCTTTGTTTTCGAGGTTGCCATCTGCGACCACTCCTGCTTCACTAACGTGATGTTAACTTATGCAATTGGGTAATTCCCTCTGGCCAGGGAACTGTCTGTACAGATCTGCAGAATGCTCGGTTGCGTGCTTGCCGTCTAAGGAGGCAGATGCACGCTGGGGCTCAGCAGCTGCTTCCTTTGTGAGCGGTGTTATCTGCGACCCCAGGCAAATTCCTGCACATGGAGCACAAGCTTTCCCAGATCTGCCCAGTACCTCTAGCTTCTGTGATTTGGATGCTTTCAAACATGCTCTCCCTGTCCACTTGGTGCTATGCATAATTTTATTTTTAATTTTTGAAATCTGAATGCAACGTTACCTTTTTGACGCTCTTTGACGGTTTGAGAACGAGTTTGACTACCCCTAAAGCGTGCTTGTTAACCTGCTTGTTTAACCTGCACGTAACGTTTTAGTTTGCAGTCATTTGTTCTTTGAGCACGGACTGCCTTGAAGTGAAATGTGCTTATCCTAGTAAATGCTTCAACATTTTTTCAGTGTACTCTTGTCCAATGCACCAGAAAGTGGGGGCTATCCATAATGGCAAATATGAGCAGGGGCAGTTTTGGCTTTACTATGGTAGGCATCCAGGGGTTCGCTTTGGCACCACTCTACGATCTTATGGGCTAATTAGTTGGATGTTAGGATTCGTGTCAAACTGCACGTTTGTGCTTTTTTCTTTCTTTTAAAAGGCTGTGAACTGAAAACTTAGGAATCAACTGAGCTTTCCAACGTAGTTTCCCAGTGTATTTTCAAGTCTCCCTACCATTCCTTATTTTCGTTTTTCTGCCCTTTAGTATCGTTGCAAGAACTGCATTGTTTTACCCAGTCTCCGCCCATTGGAGCTCCCGTATGTGCTGGGGGATGTGTGGATGGGTGGGTTTGAGGGGTGCGGGGGTAGGGGGAGGAGGTGAGAGGGGCTCTACCTGGAACCCACAGCTAAGCTAGTTTGTCAACATTTTCGGTATAAGTCTCTCTGGTGCTGTGCTCAGACCAGTGGCTCGTTTAGCTGGAGGTTGTTAGCCTAGTTGGTGCTAATCCTTTCTAATGCTGTGATGTCAAGGGGGAGTATATCCCAGGGTTGCTGGTTGTAATGGTCCTGTATGTAGTACATTGACTAAATGGGTATGCTACCTATACGACGGAAGGTGTGCATCCTTCACCATTTCCCTTGGTGCCAGCGCAGATGTCTTCCCTTGGGTAATCAGCTGTTCCCTTAGCTGTCTGTCCTTACGATCCCATGTTCAGCTGGCACAATGTACATTGTTATACAAATTGCCTCCATGGTTACAGCTCTTGTAGAGAGCAGATGGACCATGGCACTCGGATCTACATGCGGGTTCCACCCCTTTTAACATGCTGCTCATTGCAGTGTTTGGATATGGAAGCTGTGGTCATGAGCCTACGCCCCCCACTTGCACTAAGCTTGGGCTGCATGCATTCATGAGCATTGCTGTTTAAAGATTGTGCCTTTTGAAGCTCAAGGGACAAGAACTAAAGAGCATAGGATTTGAAGGTCTGTCATGGGCTCCCGGCACGTATCCTTTTTTTTTTTAATGCGAGCGGGTTAGCCACATGTCTCTTTGATCTGTTTTGTGGCTCTGACGCCAACTCGAAGTCCTAATGGGAGTAGGATCTCGTATTGCCTGTTTTGACATGCAGGAGAAGATGTTTTCTAGGAATATTTTCCCATTTGTGGTGATGACTGCCCTGCCTAGAAGTGATGGCTCTAATCTTTTGAACTTTCGATTTTATTGTGCTAGTCAGATTAAAAACGTTGATACTAACCACCTAGAAGGCCAATTCCTTCTGGGTGCTTAGTTGTGGGAAGAAGGGCAGCAAATTCCACATCTAAGACTGGCTCCTGGCCCTGTGAAACTGTACTCCCTTGTTCTTTAGATATGGGTGCTCCACAAGCATGTGTAATACACAGCAAGTTGACCTGCTTAGTGCTGGCGGTGGTCTGCAGTGCTGCATGTTCTTTCTGGTGGTCTGCAACCATCGGATCGGCAAACTGGCTCAGTACTTGCTGTGTTTCAAGCTCTAGTTTGATCAGATTCGTCTTATTTGCTTAAGTGAAGTATTGAGATTGAGCTTTCTCTGTTTCTCTACTTTTAATACCTTCCAAGTTTTTTATTTTGTGAATTTGATTTGTTTAGGGGTGCTGTCTTTATCATGCTCCACTTTGCACCTCCATCCCCGAGGTCTGTAATGTAGAATAGCTTTGGGGATTGCCGCATGGAAAATTCACATGATATATTTATGCCCTAAAGTACTCGCAGCACGAGGTCCTCTACTGCAAACGCATCCAGGGCACACGTTTTGGGCAGGATCGGCCTCTGCGTATGACCTCGCACTAGGGGTGTCACAGTATAAGTTTTATGGCGGTACGATAACCTTCTTGCCAAATGACGGTATATCATGGTTATCGTGGTATAGCAGGTGGAGTTAACTAATCTTAAACCTTTTGTAAAAGGTCATAAATTGTCAGATTTATCACACATGAAACCAGGCACCTGCGGCCAGAATTGGGCCTTTCAACATACTTTCTACTGAAATGCCACCCCTTGCTTCCACCAAACACGGGGGGGGGGGGGAGAGGAGGAGGAGGACTGAATAGCTTTTCTTAAGTGGTCATACTCCTACGTCCTGTCCCCTTTCCTCCATACTTATGGGACATCTCTCCGTCCTGTGGGACGGGACCGGAGCACATTATAAAAAGCATAGAATTTTTTTTCGAAAATGTATCCCTCCTCTTTCCTGCACGCGGCCGTAACCCCGCCCACCTTGGCTCTGCCCCGCACAATGCCCAGTCCTTTTCTCCGCACGATCGGGGCCAGACGCAGTTGCATCGTCGGAAGTTTTTCTTCCGTTTTTCCCCTCTCTGGCTCTCGCTAGCGTTCGTTTACTAGTCGGTCTATGTCTCTTAAACTAGATTTTCCAGACTGTTCATCGTGTCACCGTCGCTTCGCGAGGGCGGATCCCCATCCTCGGTGTTTGGGTCCGGAACACCGTTGGGACTCCTGTTTTTACTGTGACTCCCTTTCGGTCCGGGCTCTTCAACGTCGGTTGGAGCGGTGGGAGGTGGTGTTCGGCCGGACTCCTCCTTCGCCTTTTCAGGCGTTCATCGACGAGAAGAAAAAACGCCTGGTAAGTTCTTTGATTATCAGAGCACCCTGGTCGGGGGATACCTTCCCGGGTTCCTCTCGAGCCGGGAGGGTCGTTGATCGCTCTGTTACCGGGGTTCGCCCTGAGGTTCCTGTCGGGCCTAATAATTATACTAGAGTTTTCTGAGGGTCTCCGTAAGGAGCCTGTGTTCACCGGAGAACACTCCCAGGCGCCTCCTGTGGGGGCTGTGTAGACCCAGTTCTACTGAGTCGTGGGGTACCGGAGCTTGCTCGCCGTTCTTTCGTCTTCCCTCAAACGGGGTACCCCCAAGGTCTTGGCTGGGCTTGAGGTTACCGAACGCAAGTTCGAGGCCCGTGCCGATCAGGCTTCTACCGGGCCTAGGTCCGAGGTTCCTCGTAAAGAGGCTAAGGCTACCAACAGTTCTGAGGGGCCGGGCAAGGCACCGTTCCTGCTCCTGTGGTGACACCAGATCTGTTGAGGGGACAAAGAAGGTGTCTTCTTTTACCGGCAGTGCAGAGGCTCTTCCTTCGAAAGGCTCAGTTGGCGGTTGGTATGTCGCAGAAACATTCCAGGCAAAATTAAGACCCCTGATCCATCGACTGGGACCACTGCCTCACTTCCTCACGTGCCGCAGTTCCCCTCAGATGAGGACAAAATGGCGCCCGTTCCCGCCACAACCACGGTGGCCATTTTAGGTACTACCCCTACAACTACGCCATCGGCCCCTGGTGTAGGGTTCGGTCCTTCGGGTGAACCTAAGGTCCCTTGTGCGCATCCTTACCGGCCAGTTTTTGATTGGAATGCCCGGATGCCTCTTCCGCACAATGTTTCGTTGCCCGCGGGGGCTGCTCGCTTGATTTATGTGGATACGTCGGCGGAGGGGCCGGTGTGGCACCCGTCCACGTTGCGTCCCTGGTTTTGTCCACCTCATGAGAGGCCTCCTCAGGTTCAGAAACAATCTCCTGAGGGCGCCTTTTTCGGTAAGTTTGAAGCGCTTAGGCGCACCGACCCCATGAGGGAATATTTCAAGGGGCAAGGAGATCTGTCCACCCGTGCCTCCGGCTCCAACCGTCCCGTCGGTGATTCCGCCGGCGCCTCCCTTGCCCGTGGCACCTCCCCCTGCGCTTCCACCTGTGCCAGCATTGTCCTCAGTGGACAAGGCAGTGCCTGACTCTGCTCAGCAGGAGCCGGACCTGTCTGATGACCCTAAAGGCGATCAGGACAACAAGGACCTGCCCCGCTCTACCAGAGCTTTCCATGACCGGGTACTGGACCTGATGAGCTTCTTGGATGTTCCAGTGCCCGAGGCACCTGCTCCGCAGGAGGGCGTGCTTTCTCGGGCGTTCACCTTGTCTCCTTTGGAGCGTACCGGCCTGTTGCAGAAGGACGTTCTGGCTGAGGTCCGAAGAGTTTGGGGAAAAGCCACACTCGGGACTTTTGTCAATAAAAAGATTGACGCGAGGTACAGGCTACATTCCTCAGAAGAAGTGGCCTTGTCTTGTCCGCCTCCCTCCTCCACAGTGGTGGCTGCAGCCACGTTGCAATCCAGACCTGCAGCTTCCTCCTCCGACGGTGACTTGGGTCTTGGGGAAGGACTAGCTCCTGGACTCCCTAGGGAGGAAAATCTTTGCCAATTCGGCCTTGCAGCTCAGGCAGGCCACTGCAGAATTGATTTTGGCGGGAGCTAACATGCGGATGTGGAGAGGTCTGTCTGAGTTTGAGGAGCATATCCCGGTCGAGAAGCTGGAGGATTTCAGAGGAGGCCATTCAGATGCCAGGGTCTTGGCCCAGGATCTCCTGGAGGCTGCGGCTCATCACGTAGACACCTTGGCTCGGGGTCTGATGTTAGGGGTTGATACCTCGCGGCAAGCATGGCTGCATGCCACTAAGTTCTCAAAGGAGGTGCAAGACAAGGTCCTGGACCTTCCATATGATGGTAAGGAGCTTTTTCACTCTTCTACTGACGTAGAGCTCACCAAAACCCAAGACAGCACTCAGACAGCTAAATCTTTGTCTGTTCTGGTTAAACCTCCCTTCAAGACTCAAAGGCCATTGTCGCAAGGTCGACCTTCCTCTGGTTTTAGGGGCTTCCTCGACCGCAAAAATCGCAGAGTGGATACTCCTGCGGGGAATAACCACCGTAGGCAACAGCGTACACGGTATTTCTCCCGCTCCACAGCCGCCTCCTCATCAGGTTCAGGTGGCACCGCCACCGATAAACCTGCCAAATGAGGGTTTTCCGCGCTCGCACGAGACCCCGGTGGGAGGGCGCATTGCGTCTCATTGGGAGGCGTGGCAGACCATCACAAAAGACAGATGGGTCTAGTCAGTCGCTCGAGCGGGCTTCCGCTTACCTTTACCCCCCTACCCCACCCCTCCTTTTCAGCTGTCGGGCTCACCCTCCCTCAAGGCCGAGGTTCAGAAACTTCTGCTCCTCAGAGCTGTGGAACCCGTTCCCCTTGGGGAGCGAGGGGAGGGCTTCTACTCCCGGCTGTTTACGGTGCTCAAACCCAACCAGGCTGGCCTGCGCACCATCCTAGACCTTTCCCAGTTCAATCTTTCCCTACCCCCAAGAAATTCAAGATCACGCCCGGCCAAATTCGCTCGCCTTTGCAGGCGGGCGATTGGCTCAGCGTGGTGGACCTTCAGGATGCGTACATGCATATCCTGATTTGGAACCCACACAGGAGATATCTCCGTTTTTCTCTGGGAGAGGAGTACTTCCAGTTTCGGGTGCTTCCTTTTGGCCTCAGTTCGCCGCCGCGTGTCTTCACGAAGATGTCGGTGATCGCGGCCCATCTTGGTCTCCAGGGTATCCATGTGTATCCCTATTTGGACGACTGGCTTCTACGCAGCCCTTGCCCGTTGGCAGCAGCGGGCAACCTCCAGTCTCTCCTTCAGCTCCTGTTCTATCTTGGGCTGTCGGTGAACTGGCGGAAATCCTCCATGATGGTCTCACAGGACCTGACTTTCCTGGGTTTTCGTTGGAACACGATAGACTGCCGTGTGTATCTGAGCGGGGACAGAATGGCGGATCTGTTGGCCACGTGTCAGATGTTTATGCAGTCGGAGAGCATGTCGGCCTGGTGGTTCCAGAGGCTTCTGGGCCTCATGGCCTCGTGTGTGCTGGCTCTTCCTTTTCCTCTTGCTCGGCTCAAAATGAGACGGACCCAGATGGCTCTTCGGAGTTCCTGGCGTCGGGCTGTGGACCCGGATTCCAAGCGGATAATGATTCCGGATTCCATGAGTGTGGCCCTGGATTGGTGGTCTTCTCTCAGCAACCTGTCAGTGGGCATCGGGTTCCAGGACCCAAGCCCCATGGTGACGATCACAACAGACTCCTCCCTTTTCGGGTGGGGTGCGACGTTGGATCTCCTTCAGGTCTCGGACCTCTGGTCACCTCAGGACAAGCTCCTGCACATATCATTTGGAGCTTCTGGCGATTTTTCTGGCGCTCAAGGCGTTCAGACCTCTCATTGTCAACAAGGTGGTACGCATAAGAACGGACAATGTGGTGTCAATGTACTACATAAACAAGCAGGGGGGGAAACGAAGTCTCCCCCTCTCGTGGATCTGGCCATTCAGATTTGGGAGTGGGCCATGCTTCATGGGGTCTGGCTGCTTGCAGTGCACATCCCGGGCCGGCTGAATGTCACCGCGGATGCCCTCAGCCGGCGGACAGTGGTCAGCTACGAGTGGGAGTTGAAGGCAGAGATCCTATCATGGATTTTCTTGCGCTGGGGCACACCGGAGGTGGACCTCTTTGCCACGGCGATGAACAAGAAGCTTCCTCAGTACGCCTCCAGAGGGGTGCTGGGAGCCTCCTTGTCAGGTTTCGTGGGATTTGGTTGAATGTGGTAGAATGAGGATATGATTAACATAAAGTATGGTTTGGGCCTTAACTTTCTGTGCAGAGTGTGGAGAGCTTCCCAAGTCAAAATGGAGACTTCCAAAAGGATCAGTGATTGGTCAGAAGTAACAGAAAGGCATTGTTGGAACATTCTAAACCGCCTTTCATTGTCAGAAGCCCAGCTGGAAGGTCCTATGTTTGAAGCTCTTAAGATTTAGAAAACTTTAGTTAGGCCCTTGTGCCTAAAATTAGTTATTTTGGTTCTGGAAAGTGTTGGAGATTTAAGAAGAAACTTAGAAAACATTCCGGTGAAAGAAAGAAGCAAGCTAAGTGAATTCATTATCTTTTATGGATCTTTGTGATTTTCAAGCAGGAGTTAAATATTAATTCCATTAATTAACTTGTTCCTGTTTTTATTAGTTTATGTTAAAATAGTAGTTCATTTCGTTCTTTCATGAATCTATTTTTGAACTTCTAGAACTGTATTTAAATTTACTGAACTGCGTCACATTTTTTGCAATTGGCTAGTTGGAGTGTGGAGGTCTGTTTATCATTTTAGCGTCGTGTGTTTTTTCGGCCGTATAAAATATTGAGTATTGTACCCTTTTTCGGTAACAGTGCTTTTATTAGCGTCGGACTAGCGTTAGAAATCTTACACTGTCTGCGCAAGTGACAGTGTGGTAGCCACGCGACTCTGAAGCGTTATGTTTAATTTACTAACATTCTAACCTGGCGCGTGATCATCACTGGGCTGCCTCTTCAAGGATTAGTGTCCGGAACTGAGGACTTTCTCCTTCCTGTTTGAACACTTCATATTAAGAAGAGTGGAATACTATTCATTTACGCATGCGCCCATGCCAGTTTCATTTTTGAACTCATTTCCTTGTTTTTGTGCGCTTCCATTTTAGAAGGAGTAAACAATATCTTCACGCATGCGCATATTCTGGTTAAAAGAACGCTTCTTTTATGAGCGATCATCTTTGCCAGCAAAAGATCCAATTAATGAACACTTTTATATATTCAGGAAACAAACCATTTTAACTTGAATAGCCAGAGTGTCATTTTTGGAATTGGTATTGAAGCAGCTAGAAATCATCAATACAAACTACATGTATAATATTTCCAGCGGGTTGTTTGGGTAAATGACATTGGAACTGCTTGAAGATTAACTCATTAAACTGAGAGAGATTAGCAGCTTTTTCACAACCGAATTGAAGAAATTAGTAAGAGCATCTGAGACTCTATTTTTCTGTTTTCTTCATTTGAATTCACACACACGTCCTCTAAGTTATTCACAGAGGATAATCAGGTATGGTGTTGTGTTTATTTACTTAATATTATAACGAGAAGTCAGAGCCAAGGAATTCAAAGGTTAGTGACTAAAGTGAATTTGTTGTTATTTTCACCAACAGGTTGACAGATAAAGAAGCTGAGCAAAACCTGAAGTTTATTATTTTGTCCCATTTTCCCCCTTTCCCTTGGGGGTGCTCTCAACTGAACTGTTTGATACCAGTTAAGAGGTTAGCATCCAAAGGGGACTGCGGGGGTTCAGCAGCTTCCGGGGACAACATCAGATTTGAGAAAGCCTGACAGTATGAAAGGCCAGAAAAAATAGTCCTCCTAAGCTGTCATGAACCCCGAGTTCTCAATGGAAGCGTTAAGTGTTTTAGTGAGGGAATTACAGGAAGAATTAAAGGTGGCATATCAAGAGAATAAAAAATTAGGACAACGAGTAGATGAGTTAAGTGAAAAGATGGCACAGACGCAGGGAATTGGGAGAGAAGAATTTCCCCCGGAATTGGTAAGGGTTGGTGAGGAGAGAGGTGTGGGTAGAGGTGATGGGGCAGAGGGAGGTTTTAGGGCATTAGTTATGCCAGTACCTTTGGCAGCTCCAGAGCGTTACTACGGAGATTCAAGTAAATTTCAGACATTTGTAACCCAATGTGAGTTGCACTTTCTTAGTAGGCCCGAACTATTTCCTTCTGATGCTTCCAAAGTTACTTTTATGATGTCTTATTTATCTGGAGAGGCTTCTACTTGGGCAGGTTTATTGGTCAGGCAGAAGAGTTTATCTTTAAAAAATGTTTCTCTTTTTATGGAAGAATTTAAGAAAATGTTTGATAAAAGACAAATGTCCTTAGAAATTGATGGTGAATTATTAGATTTGCGTCAAGGAAACAGAGACTTGGTTACATATATCACACAGTTTAGGTCTTTGGTTTTAGAATCCCAGTGGCCAGCAGAGAAGAGGTCTTCTCTTTTTTATAGAGGCCTCAAGGAGGAGTTGAAGGATGCCTTGTCCAGTGTAGTCCAACGCCCTTCTTCTTGTGAGGAATTGATTGATTTAGTAGTTCAGTTGGACTATCGTATAAGTGAAAGGAAAGCAGAAAGGCGTCGTTGTACTCAGGGGGAGGTGAGGTCAGTCATTAGAGGAGAGCGTTCAAAGCTTGAGGTGGGTAGTAAAGAAGTGAAACCAAGGGTGAATGATCAACAAATTAGAATAAAAGGTCCTTTATCAAAAGAGGAAAAAACTAGGAGGCGTGAGAATAATTTGTGTTTATATTGTGGTAGGGGCGGTCATTTTTTAGGAAATTGTCCCTTTACACCCAAAAAATTTTCATCAGCCGGAGGAAAAGCACAGCAGGTTGCAAATACAGTTCAGTCAGCGGTTCCACATATAACTGTAAATGTATCCTTGTATTTGAAGGAGGAAAAGAAAGGGTATGGACCGGTAGTGATTGATTCAGGAGCCACCGGGAACTTTATGGATTGGGGAGTAGCTAAGGCATTGGGAATACCACTAGTGAGGAAGGAAGTTGTGGAACAAGTTCGGGCTGTAGATGGAACTTCTCTTTCATCAGGTCCTATAACTCATGAAACTGGTGTCTTGGTTATGGAATTACTTGGAGGTCATAGAGAAGAAATCTCATTTGATTTAATTGATACACCAATTTTGAAAATAATTTTAGGCATGCCATGGCTAACCTTGCATAATCCTCAAATTGATTGGAGTAGGCGAGTGGTAGAATTACAGTCTAGTTTCTGTTTAGAAAATTGCCTTTTGAAAGGTAATCCTGGGAGGGAAGAAACACAAGGTTTGGTTTCCTTTTTTCTGACTGATGCAGGTATTACAGGACATAATATAGGAGCGGTGTTAGGACATCTTCCGGAGTGTTATCAAGGGTACAAGGAGGTGTTTGATGAAAAGGAGGCAGGAGAATTACCTCCACATAGGAGTTTTGACTGTAAAATTGATTTGGAGCCCGGGGCGGTTTTACCAAGTAGTCGAGTGTATGCATTAACTGAAAAGGAGAATGATTATCTTAAAGAGTACCTTGCAGAAAATTTGGCTAAAGGTTTTATTCGTCATTCTCAATCTCCAGCCGCATCTCCATTATTTTTTGTACCAAAGCCAGATGGGTCTCTCAGAACATGCATTGATTATAGAGCTGTGAATAGAATTACAATCAAAAACAAGTATCCTCTCCCTCTAATTTCGGAAATCTTGAATCAGGTCCAGGGAGCCACAATTTTTTCCAAACTAGATTTACGTGGTGCCTATCATCTGGTGAGAGTCCAGGAGGGTGATGAGTGGAAGACGGCATTCAAAACCCGATTTGGGCTTTATGAGTACTTGGTGATGCCTTTTGGTTTATGCAATGCTCCAGCTGCCTTTCAATTCTTTATGGATGAAATTTTAAGAGATTTTTTAGATATATTCGTAGTAGTATACATTGATGATATTTTGATTTATTCTCAGGATTTAGAGTCGCATAAAATTCATGTGGGAAAGGTTCTACAAAGACTCAAAGAGAATCATTTGTTTGCTAAATTAGAAAAATCTCAGTTTCATACTAATTCAGTGGAATTTTTAGGATACATTGTTTCTCCCAAGGGATTGGAGATGAATCCGAACAAAGTTCAAGCCATCACGGATTGGCCAACACCAACGAAAGTAAAAGAAATTCAAAGCTTTATAGGTTTTGCGAATTTTTATAGAAGATTTATTGAAGGATTTTCTCGATTGATTACTCCCATAACAAAACTTTTAAAGAAAGGTGCCAAATTTGTGTGGTCGACAGAGGCAGAGGAGGCATTTCAAGAATTAAAGAAAAGGTTCAGTTCGGCCCCTATTTTAATTCATCCAGATCCATCTCAGCCTTTTTATGTAGAAGCGGATGCATCGAATCTTGCCATGGGGGCTGTTCTTTCTCAGAGACATCGAGAGACCGGACAACTTCATCCAGTGGCTTACTATTCTAAAAAATTCTCTATGGCAGAACAAAATTATACGATCTCAGATCGAGAATTATTGGCAATCAAGTTTGCTTTTGAAGAGTGGAGGCATTTTTTAAAAGGAGCAAGACATACAGTGACTGTGTTAACAGACCATAGAAATTTGCTTTTTCTGAAATCAGCCAAGACTCTCACACCAAGGCAGTTAAGATGGTCATTGTTCTTTGCTGATTACGATTTTGTAGTGACATTTAAGCCAGGTAGGCTTAATGGAAAGGCTGATGCTTTATCACGTCAATTTCCTGGAAGTGAGATGGAATCAGAAAAGGAGATGATATCCATTATCGATCCATGCTGTTTTATTTCTGCCGGAATACAGAAAATTGAGGATGTTGAGGAAGAAGTTCGAAAGTCCATGTCAATTGCACAAATGGAGGAATGGGTCCGAAAGGATCCGGTTCGAAAAATTGAGAAAGGATTGCCGTTCTTTGAAAATAAACTTTACTTACCTATTTTGGAATTGAGAGAGAGAGTAATAAGAGACTGTCATGAATCTATGCTGTCCGGACACCCAGGGTTTAGAAAGACGCTAGAATTGGTCAGGAGGAGCTTCTGGTGGGAAAAAATGCGTCAGGACATCTTAAATTTTGTAAAAACTTGTGCTATTTGCGCTCAAATGAAGAGTCAAACCGGAAAACCAGTCGGGTTGTTGGAGCCGTTGCCTATTCCACCTCGTCCTTGGCATACAATTTCCCTGGACTTCATTACAGATCTTCCTTGTGACAAGGGTTGTACATCTATTCTAGTTGTGGTGGACCTCTTGTCAAAAGAGGCTCACTTTGTTCCAATGGAGGGAGAGGTTACTGCAGACAATTTGGCCAAAGTCTTTTTGCGAGAAATAGTTAGACTGCATGGTCTGCCTAATCAAATTATCTCAGATAGAGGTCCTCAATTTATTTCTAGATTTTGGAGGGTTTTTTGTAAGGATTTGGGTGTGGAAGTCAGTTTATCATCAGGTTATCATCCCGAAACCAATGGACAAGTAGAAAGAGTAAATCAAGAACTGGAGAAGTATTTGAGGTGTTATCTACAGGCAGGGGAAGAATGGGTGGATTTGATTTGGCTTGCCGAATTTGCTTATAATAATTGTGCTAAAGATTCAACTAACATGTCTCCATTTTATCTTGGAAGAGGTTTTCACCCACGGTTTTTAAGTTTTGAAATTACTGAAGAGTCAGAAAATCCTGGAGTTGAGGTTCGATTAAAAACTATGAGAAAAAATTTGGAAAGAGCAAAAAGGGTACTTTTCGATAGTAAACAGAAGTACAAAAGATTTGCAGATCAAAAAAGGAGGTTGGGTCCTAAATATAAGGTTGGTGACTTGGTTTGGCTTTCGACGAGACATTTGAGAATTAAGGGCAAAAACAAATTTACTCCACGTTTTGTAGGTCCATTTAAAGTAGAAAAGATAATCAATCCAGTGTCAGTACGGTTAAAACTACCTACTTCCTTGAAAATACATCCAACTTTTCACATTAGTCTATTAAAACCTGTGATTCCGGGGACTAGAGTTGTACATCCACCTTCACCAGTTCAGTTAGAGAATTCATCCGAAGAGTTTGTGGTGAAAAGAATTGTAGATTCCAGGAGGTTAAGAGGGAAACTACAATATTTAATAGACTGGGAAGGTTTCGGACCTGAGGAACGTACATGGGAAGACGAGGTGAATGTGCATGCACCACAATTAGTCTCAAAATTTCATAGAAAGTATCCTTCTAAAGTTGGCCCTGGGACAGGGCATTAAGGGGGGGGTACTGTCAGGTTTCGTGGGATTTGGTTGAATGTGGTAGAATGAGGATATGATTAACATAAAGTATGGTTTGGGCCTTAACTTTCTGTGCAGAGTGTGGAGAGCTTCCCAAGTCAAAATGGAGACTTCCAAAAGGATCAGTGATTGGTCAGAAGTAACAGAAAGGCATTGTTGGAACATTCTAAACCGCCTTTCATTGTCAGAAGCCCAGCTGGAAGGTCCTATGTTTGAAGCTCTTAAGATTTAGAAAACTTTAGTTAGGCCCTTGTGCCTAAAATTAGTTATTTTGGTTCTGGAAAGTGTTGGAGATTTAAGAAGAAACTTAGAAAACATTCCGGTGAAAGAAAGAAGCAAGCTAAGTGAATTCATTATCTTTTATGGATCTTTGTGATTTTCAAGCAGGAGTTAAATATTAATTCCATTAATTAACTTGTTCCTGTTTTTATTAGTTTATGTTAAAATAGTAGTTCATTTCGTTCTTTCATGAATCTATTTTTGAACTTCTAGAACTGTATTTAAATTTACTGAACTGCGTCACATTTTTTGCAATTGGCTAGTTGGAGTGTGGAGGTCTGTTTATCATTTTAGCGTCGTGTGTTTTTTCGGCCGTATAAAATATTGAGTATTGTACCCTTTTTCGGTAACAGTGCTTTTATTAGCGTCGGACTAGCGTTAGAAATCTTACACTGTCTGCGCAAGTGACAGTGTGGTAGCCACGCGACTCTGAAGCGTTATGTTTAATTTACTAACATTCTAACCTGGCGCGTGATCATCACTGGGCTGCCTCTTCAAGGATTAGTGTCCGGAACTGAGGACTTTCTCCTTCCTGTTTGAACACTTCATATTAAGAAGAGTGGAATACTATTCATTTACGCATGCGCCCATGCCAGTTTCATTTTTGAACTCATTTCCTTGTTTTTGTGCGCTTCCATTTTAGAAGGAGTAAACAATATCTTCACGCATGCGCATATTCTGGTTAAAAGAACGCTTCTTTTATGAGCGATCATCTTTGCCAGCAAAAGATCCAATTAATGAACACTTTTATATATTCAGGAAACAAACCATTTTAACTTGAATAGCCAGAGTGTCATTTTTGGAATTGGTATTGAAGCAGCTAGAAATCATCAATACAAACTACATGTATAATATTTCCAGCGGGTTGTTTGGGTAAATGACATTGGAACTGCTTGAAGATTAACTCATTAAACTGAGAGAGATTAGCAGCTTTTTCACAACCGAATTGAAGAAATTAGTAAGAGCATCTGAGACTCTATTTTTCTGTTTTCTTCATTTGAATTCACACACACGTCCTCTAAGTTATTCACAGAGGATAATCAGGTATGGTGTTGTGTTTATTTACTTAATATTATAACGAGAAGTCAGAGCCAAGGAATTCAAAGGTTAGTGACTAAAGTGAATTTGTTGTTATTTTCACCAACAGGTTGACAGATAAAGAAGCTGAGCAAAACCTGAAGTTTATTATTTTGTCCCATTTTCCCCCTTTCCCTTGGGGGTGCTCTCAACTGAACTGTTTGATACCAGTTAAGAGGTTAGCATCCAAAGGGGACTGCGGGGGTTCAGCAGCTTCCGGGGACAACATCAGATTTGAGAAAGCCTGACACTCCTCTCTGGGGGACGCACTCAAGATCCCATGGCACAACATGAGAGCTTACGCCTTCCCGCCTCTTCCTCTGGTTCATCAAGCAATTTGGAAGTTGAAGAGTTCTGTCAACTGTTCTCTTCTACTGATGGCTCCGTGGTGGCCGGCCAGGTTTTGTTTCTCAGAACTTCAACACCTGTCGGCGTGTCCACCAATCAGGTTACCAGTAACTCCCGACCTTCACCAAGGGGAACAGCAGATTTGGCACCCCTCCACACAATCGCTCAACTTGGCGGCATGGTGCCTGAGCTCATGGCGTTAGAGCCTTTGGGTTTGTCTGCAGATAACATGCGCATTATCCAGGCAGCCAAGAAACCCTCGACCAGATCCCAATACCTGAGTAAATGGCTCAGGTTCTGTCATTGGTGTTTGAAGAAAGTTGGACCCGAGGGTGGCGACTATTGACACGGTGCTGTCCTTTGTCTCCTCCCTAGCAGAGTCAGGGGTTCATGCCTTGTCCTGCAGGAATTATCTCTCGGCGATTTCCGCCTACCTCTCTACAGACCGGTGTTCTTATTTATCTAACCCGGTGGTGAAGAGACATTTTGCTGGTTTGACACGCATCTACCCTCCGGTTCGTAATCTGCACCCACCCTGGGACTTAAACGTAGTCCTGACGGTGCTGTGCCATAAACCTTTCGAGCCAATGGATACGGTTGACCTCCAGTACGTGTCCTGGAAAGTGTCCTTTCTGGTCGCCGTTACGTCAGTGAGGAGACTGAGTGAGCTCCCGGCATTGTCGGTGGAGCATCCTTTCTTGGTTTTTCACAAGGACAAAGTAGTCCTTCGGACGAACCCAGCTTTCCTACCAAAGGTAGTGACCGCAATTCCATCTGAATCGGTCTATTTCCCTTCCGGTCTTTTTTCCGAACCCTGCCTCCGAGGCGGAAAGGGTTCTACACTGCCTGGATGTCCGAAGAGCTCTGAAGTTCTACCTGGACAGGACTGCCGAGCTTCAGAGCTCTTCCCAATAGTTTCTGACCTTAGGTACACCCCAGGGCAGGCCGGGTGTCTAAGGCATCCGTTTCCAGATATATTGCTGCCTGTATCACGGAATCTTTCACCGTCCAAAAGCTGAAACCACCTAAGGGTATTCATGCGCATCAGGTGCGAGGCAAGGCAGCTGCGGTTGCTTTTCAGAAGTATGTTCCCTGGGAGTCCATCGCTAGAGCAGCTACCTGGGCCTCCCCATCTGCTTTCTATAAGCATTACTGCCTCGATATGAGCTCTAGGGCCGACGCTCAGTGCGGCAAGACTGTGCTTAAGAACCTGTTTCAGTAAGGGGTATTTCCATCTACCCATAGTTCCTGTAAGGAGTGCTTGGGAATCTCCCATAAGTATGGAGGAAAGGGAACGGGACGTAGGAGTATTACCAGGTTACTCACCGTAGTGACCACCTTACTCCTTGTCCATAGTCACCTTTCCTCCATACGCCCGCCGTCCCCTCTAATAAGGTTCCTGTTATTGCTAATGGGTCTTGGACCCTGCGATAGAAAAGGACTGATGGGCGATGCGCGGGGCGGAGCCAAGGTGGCCGGGGTTAGGGCCGAGTGCCGGGCCCCGCGCAGGAAAGAGGGGCAAATTTTTTAAAAAAAATTTGGATGCTTTTTACAAAGTGCTCCGGTCCTGTCCCACAGGCCGGAGAGATGTCCCAGAAGTATGGAGGAAAGGGACTATGGACTAGGAGTAAGGTGGTCATTACAGTGAGTAACCTGGTAATTTAGGCTTTTAGCTCCCCCCACTGGCTACTGGTGAAGATGAACATGTTGCCATCTTGATAACCTGCATGCCACAGATCAATGGAGGCTGATGGTAGTATATGCTTGTGCGCATTCTCTGTCTGTCTCTCTCTTCCCCCCTTACAGCCTTTAGTTTACCTGCGGGCCAAAAGGTGTCCAGTAATCACGGACATGTTACCCTTTGGTATGGCAGCAGGGAATACCCACAGAGCTGAGTGAATTTTGCAGTGTGACTTATTATATGTAAATTCAATGATGAAACCAGGGAAATCCCCCAGTGTCCTATATTTAGCAAACATTATCCATTATAAATATATAAACCCAAAAGCCGCCATCCCAAAGTAAACCCTTTTCCTTCTTGGCACTATATTTATTCTTCCTATTGCTAACATACTGATTTCATGTGAGGCACGTTTTATGGAATGGCATTAAAAACTGCTCCAACTAAAACTACTTGGCAGACGACACATCCAACAGTGCAAGACCAAGACTGCGAAGCACTTGCTTACTGCAGCCTTTCCAAATCAGATTGAAAAGCACACTGAACAGTATAAACAATGACGGTTATTATTGTTCAATTAAGTTGTTCACGGTGTCTTAAACGGTATACCGTTACATCCCTACCTCGCACCCCCTCCTCCCACTGCAAGATGAGGGAGGGGGTGTCGTGGGTGTTGCTCAGTTTGTTCCTGGTGTTCACTATTGTGTGCTCTTTGGTAGATGGTCAGGGCTTCAGATCTTTTGTTGCAGGAATATTTGACTACATTTGAGTGGTGAGTTTAATTCTCTACTGTACTTTTTGGAGATTAGGGGAAACTCAAGTATATTTGTCATACTCCTACGTCCCGTCTCCTCCATACTTGTGGGACACCTCTGTCCTGTGGGACGGGACCGGAGCGCTTTGTAAAAAGCATCCACATTTTTTTCAAAAATGTGTCCCTCTTTCCTGCGCGGGGCCCAGCACGCGGCCCATCAGTCCTTTTCTCTGACGCACTTGCATCCTCAGATTTTCTTCCCTTTTTTCCTCTCTGGCTCTCGCTAGCGTTCATTTACTAGTCTGTCTTTCAAATTAGACTTTACAGATTGTTCATCGTGTCACCGTCTCTTCGCGAGGGCGGATCACCATCCTCTGTCTAGAGTGTTTGGGTCCGGAACACCGTTGGGACTCCTGTTATTACTGTGACTCCCTTTCGGTCCAGGCACTTCAACGTCGGTGGGAGGAGGTGTTCCGACAAACTCCTCCTTCGCATTTTCAGGCGTTCATCGACGAGAAGAAGAAACGCCCGTTAAGTGCTTTACTTTTCAGAGCACTCCGGCCGGGGGATACCTTTCCGGGTTCCTCTCGGTCCAGGAGGGGCGTTGATCGCTCTGTCACCGGGGTTCGCCTGAGGTGCCCGTTTGGCCTAATAATTCTACCGGAGTTTTCTCCGAGGGTCTCCGTAAGGGGCTTGTGAACACCGGAGTACGCTCTGATCTCCCTCCTGTGGGGGCTGTTTGTAGACCCAGTTCTTCTGAATCGTGGGGTACCGGAGCTCGCTCTGAGGCCTCTGTCGGCTTCCCTCAAAAAAAAAGACAAGGGTGCGCCCGAGGCCTTGGCGGGGCTGGTTGTTACCAAACGGATGTTCGAGGCCCGTGCAGATAAGGCTGTTACCGTGCCTGGGTCCGAGGTCCCTCATTCAGAGGCTAAAGCTACCAACAGTTCTGAGAGGGCGGACAAGGCTTTGTCGGTGAAAGCGGTTGCTCACCGTTCCCTTGTGGGGATAACAGATCTGTTGAGGGGGCAAAGTTCTTCTTTTACCGGCAGTGCCGAGGACCTTTCTTGGAAGGCTAATTTGGCGGTTGGTATGTCTCAAACATTCAGTGTCTCATAGTACCGGCTCTGCCGAGGTTCCTTATGTCAAGGCTAAGATTAAGACCCCTGATCCATCGACGGGGACCCCTGCCTCACTTCCTCATGTGCCGCAGTTCCCCTCAGATGAAGGACAAAATGGCGCCCATTTTTGCCACGGTGGCCATTTTAGGTGCTACCCCTACAACTACACCATCGGCCTCTGGTGTAGGGCGCAGTCCCTTGGGTGAACCTAAGGATCCTTGTGCGCATCCTTACCGGCCAGTTTATGATTGGAACGCCCGGATGCCTCTTCCACACAATGTTTCGTTGCCCGCGGGGGCGGCTCCTTTGATTTATGTGGATATGTCGGTGGAGGGGCCAGTGTGGCACCCTTCCCCGTTACGTCCCTGGATTTGTCCACCTCATGAGAGGCCTCCTCGGGTTCCGAAGCAATCTCCTGAGGATGCTTTTTTTCGGTACTTTTCAAGCGCTTATGCGCACCGACCCCTTGAGGGAATATTTCAAAGGGCTTTTCAAGGACATATGTCCACCTGTGCCTCTGGCTCCACCCGTTCCTCCGGTGGTTCCGCCAGCGCCTCCTTGCCTGTGGTGCCTCCCCTGGCTCTTCCGCCTGTGCCTCCATTGTCCCCAGTGGACAAGGCAGCGCCTGACACGGCTCAGCAGGATCCTGACCTGTCAGATGACCCTCAAAGCGATCAGGACAGCGAGGACCTTCCCTGCTCTATAGGAGCCTTTCATGACCGGGTACTGGACATGATGAGTTTCTTAGATGTTCCGGTGCCCCAGGCACCTGCTCTGCTGGAGGGCGTGCTTTCTGGGGCGTTCACCCTGTCTCCCTTGGAGCGTACCAGCCTGTTCCTGCAGAAGGACATTCTGGCTGAGGTCCGAAGAGTCTGGGGAAAAGCCACACTCTGGACTTTTTGTCAATAAGAAGATTGACGTGAGTTACAGGCTGCATTCTTCAGAAGAGGTGGCCCTGTCATTTTGTCTGCCCCCCTCCTCCACAGTGGTGGCTGCGGCTGCTTTGCAGTCCAGGCCTGCAGCATCCTCTTCTACGACGGCTGCTCAGGTTCTGGGAAAGGACAAGCTGCTCAACTCCCTTGGGCAGAAGATTTTCGCTAACTCGGCCTTGCAGCTCTGGCAGGCTAATGCGGAACTGGTGTTAGCGGGGGTGAATATGAAGATGTGGAAAGGTCTACTGGAGTTCATTCGAGTCGAGAAGCTGGAGTATTTTAAGGCGGGTTTATCTGATGCTAGGGTCTTGGCCCAGGATCTGCTTGAGGCCGTGGCTCATCACGTCGACACGTCGGCTCGGGGCCTTACGCTGAGAGTTGACACCTCGACGGGCTTGGTTGCATGCCACCAAGTTCTCAAAGGAGGTGCAGGACAAGGTGTTGGACCTGCCGTTTGACAGTAAGGAGCTTTTCAATTCCACAACGGATGTGGAGCTCACAAAAACGAAGGATAGCACCCAGACAGCAAAGTCCTTGTCCGTCATGGTTAAAACTCCTTTCAGGACCCAGAGACTGCTGTCGCAAAGCCGTCCCTCCTATGGTTTCAGGGGGTTTCTAGACCGGAAATCCCGCAGAGTTGGATACTCCTTGGGTAATAACCGCCAGAGGCAGCAAAGGACTCGGTTTTTCTCCCGCTCCTCAGCCTCCTCCTCGGGTTCAGGTGATAACACCACTGAAAAGCCTGCAAAATTAGGGTTCTCCGCGTTCGCACGAGACCTCAGTGGGAGGACGCATTGCGTCTCATTGGGAGGCGTGGCAGACCATCACCGAGGACAGGTGCGTCTTGTCAGTTGCTCGGGCGGGCTTACACTTGCCCCCTACCCCACCCTTCAACCCTCCTTTCCAGCAGTCTGGATCGCCCTCACTAAAAGCTGAGGTGCAGAAACTGCTGGATCTCAGAGCTGTGGAACCGTTCCCCTTGGGGAGCGAGAGAAGGGCTTCTACTCCCGGCTGTTTACGGTGCCCAAACCCAACCAGGCTGGACCTGCGCACCATCCTAGACCTTTCCCAGTTCAATCTTTTCCTACCCCAAGAGAAATTCAAGATCACGCTCGGCCAGATACGGTACGGTCCTCCTTGCAGATGGGCAATTGGCTCAGCATGGTGGACCTTCAGGATGCGTACATGCATATTCTGATTTGCAATCAACACAGATCTCCGTTTCGAGGGGATTGGGTCCTCCGACGTATTCCATATCTGACGGGTAATGTCCACAGCTGTGCTGCTTCGGAAAATCTTTGGCGTCCTGCGCCGTCCCCGAGGACCTCCTCCGATGGCCGACGTCACCCCATTTGTGATAAGTAGGACGCACAACGCCCATAGCCTCAGTTCCGTTTTTTCCACGAACGTGTTCGCTTCGTGAATCTCGGTACGCCTCGACTCGTTGGAGTTTGCTATTTGCTATTCTCGGTTCGTTGAACCTGTTTGTTTTTTTTGTGCAGACCTGTTCGTGGCGATGTCTACTTCGTCTTCAACCCCGCGTCCGGGCTTCAAGAAATGCGGGGACTGTGGGTCCAAGATGTCGGTCACGGACTCTCACGACGCCTGCCTCTGGTGCCTCGGGGAGGCCCACGATACGGACTGTCGACTGCCAGTCGCTCACAGCAAAGGCCTTGCGGGAACGCAAGAAGCTGTCGGTAGGCCGGGTGTCTAAGCCCCGGGAGTCGAGGTCTGCGGGGCTTTCGACGAATGACTCGAGGGGCGACTCTGCGTCATCATCGGAAGTCCAGTGGGTCTCCTTCCAGGAGTCGGCCTCGCCACTCCTCCGCCTCTTCGAGGCATTCCCGGAAGCGCCAGCATAGGTCGCCTTCCGAGGACTCCGCCCGTCGGCGGGTCGCTTATCCCTCCATGCAAGCGACACCGGAGGAATGGGCTTCCTTCGGGAAGCAGATGCTAGCGATTCTTGACTCGCAGGGCACCGATCCGTCCGCGCCTCCGAGTGGGGTCGGTCGGCACTGGTCGAGACACCACTCGTATGCCTTCGGGCTCGGGTGGTCGGCACGGCTCGCGGGAGAGGTCCCGCTCGGGCAAGGGTAGCCGTTCTCGCCATGCCCGTTCCAGGTCCCGGTCCTTGACGCGCTTGAGGCCGCATGATCCTGTGCCGTCTTCAAAGAAGACATAGACGCCTGTGGTGCCGAGGTCGTTGACTATTTCTCTCGAGGCTCCGCCTCCGAGGGGGTCGTCGGCGCCTAGGTCGTCGAGAGACCCGCTCCGGTTTCGAGGCCTGTGTCGCTTCCGATGCTGGCGGCGATGCAGCTGACATCGATGCCTTTTCTTTCGGCGCCGACTCCTTTGGCACCCTCGACGCCTTTCGAGGCGGTGCTGTCGGGGGGCCCCGTGGCACGGGGTTTGCCCCTAGAAAGGCTCCGGCTAAGGTCAGGCACTGCTTTGGTCCCCAGAGGTCTTCCGCTCCTCGCCTGGAGTACATTTCAGAGGGTGATGAAGGCTCTGACGGCTTGGTTCCGGTTCCAGATGAGCTTATCTCGGGCCATAGCCAGTTTGATGACCTGGGGCAGTCACTGCATGATGCCAGTGGACTGGACACCTCTCCGGAGGTGGAGTTTTGTAGGCCGGAGCCTGGCACTCATGCCGATTCTTCATATCGGCGCCTTATGTCTCGGGTCACCGAGTATTTGGGTTGGTCAGCTCACCCAGGGGAGTTCGTTCAGGATGATCTCACAGACATCCTTGATCTCGGTCCCCCACTGACCGGTTTTGCCGTTTCATATGGCTCTGCAGAGAAGGGTGGCAGCGGATTGGACTGCTCCGGAGAGTCTCCCGGCAGTGGGCAAGTCTTTGTCGCGAAAATACCGTCCAGCCAGTAGCGACCCCTGCTACTTGTCCAGGCACCCCACTCCGGAGAGTTTGATGGTGCAGGCGGCTATGGCCCCGGCAAAGCAGGCGTCGTATCCTACCATCCCTCCGGATAGGGACGACAAACGTTTTGACGGCTGGGCGAAGAAAGTGTTTTCTTCGGGGCATATGGCGCTTCAGGCGGCCCACTCCATATGTGCTTTGTCTCGTTTTCCACACACTCTGTGGAACTGTGTTGCATTAGCGGCTGAACATATTCCCGAAGGGGACGAACGGGATGGTTTCCTTGCTATGGTTCAGGATGGCAAGGATGCCATGTGTGAGGCCGTTCAGTCGGGTTTGGACTTGGCAGATTGTGTCAGCCGGTCCATGGCGGCGAGCACCATAATGCGCCGGTTTGCGTGGTTGCGGAAGTCTGGGTTCGCTCCTGATGTGCAGTCCCGGCTCCTCAACATGCCCTTTGACGGTGAACACCTTTTTGGCAGCAAGGCTGACGAGAGCCTTGAGAGGTTGCAGACCTCCAAAGCTGCAGCAAAGTCGTTGGGCGCTGCAGTTCGCCAGCCTCCGCCTTTTCGTCCTAGGGGACAGCAATGGAGGGGAGGTTCCTTTCACTATTACTCGTCCTTCAGTAAAGCAAGGGGAGCTAGCAGTCAAAGAGGCCATCGTAAGAGTGCCAGAGGTGGAAACAAAGGTACTCGAGGTGCCAAGGCTGCTCGGGCAGTTGCCTATTTGCCCTCCGGCAACACTGCAGCCGCTACCACTCAGTCATGAGGCCAGGTCCCATGGTTCGCCAGTTGGGGGAAGGCTGGCGCAGCATCTTGTAGAGTGGCAAGCCATTACTTCGGATGTGTGGGTTCTGGAGATCATAACCCACGGCTACTGTCTTCGTTTTCGGCAGAGGCCTCACGACAATCCACCAGGGAACCTCTGTGAAGTGTCCGGATCCGCTCTTTGCGCAGGAAATTCAACCCCTGCTGGAGAAAGGCGCCATAGAACTGGTGCCTGTAGAGGAGAGGAACAAGGGATGGTATTCCCCTTATTTTTTGGTTTCGAAGAAAGACTGGGGATTGAGACCCATCATGGACTTGCACGGTTTGAACAAACTCCTCAGGAAGGACAAGTTCAAGATGGTGACTCTTTCTCAAGTCCTCCAGGCCCTTCAACTTCAGGACTGGTTGGTGTCTCTCGACCTCAAGGATGCTTACTTCAATGTGCCAATCCATCCCAAGCACAAGAAGTACCCGAGGTTGGCGACTCGCACTTTCAGTTTCCGGTCCTGCCGTTCGGATTGACCTCCGCCCCGAGGGTCTTCACCACGCTCATGGTAGTGGTGGCAGCGCACCTCAGGAAAGGGGGATTCACTCTCCCGAGCAAGTCCTGGATCATCTGTCAGTCACCTGCCACTCCCTCCACAAGCTGGGCTTCTCCCTCTTCTTAAAGTCCCATTTGACACCAACTCAGAGGCTCCAGTACATCGGAGCAGTGCACGACACGTCCCTGGGGCAGTGTTTCCTCCCCAGGTGATGGCTCATCACATTCGGCATTCAACTTGCCCAGACTCTCCCAGCGTTCGAGTTCTTGAGACTGCTCGGCCTCATGGCATCCTGCATTCTTCTGGTGCAAGAGGCCAGGTTGCGGATGAGATCTTTGCAGTGGGCACTCAAGCTCCAGTGGTCTCAGTCCTCCGGCAGGATGTCGGACCCTGTTCAGGTGCCGTCTTCGGTCGCCCGGGACCTTCTGTGGTGGGCCGACAAAGGCAATCTGAGGGAGGGGGCTCCATTTTTGGCTGCCCTGGCCGGAGGTGACAATCGTGTCGGACGCATCCCTCACGGGATGGGGAGCTCATGCCAACGAGTTGACAGTCAGCGGTCGTTGGTCTCCGTCGGAGTCCAGACTCCATATCAATCTGTTGGAGCTGAGGGCTGTCAGGCTAGCTCTGAAGGCTTTTCTGCCGACTGTGCAAGGAAAGAATGTCCTGACTTCCTCTGTGCAGGGAGGCGATGCTGCTCTGGTTCTGGGCAATCCAGCAGGAAGTTTCGATCTCGGCAGTTCATCTGGCAGGAGACGAAAACGAGATGGCAGATGCTTTGAGCAGGCAGAGCGCGATCTCTCACGACTGGGAGTTGGCTCAGGAGATTCTCCTGGAGATCTTCGCCCTTTGGGGAACCCCTCAAGTGGACCTCTTCGCCTCCAGTGTCAACCGGAAGTGCGAGAGGTTCTGCTTGCGGGAATTTCCTCCACACTGAGCCTTAGAAGACGCGTTTGTGGTGGAGTGGTCATTCTCACTGCTGTACGAGTTTCCTCCAGTCCCCGTCATCCCGCAAGTACTGCGGAGGTTCGGTTCCCGGATGATCCTCATTGCTCCTGCGTCGGCCCGGAGGACGTGGTACCCGGACCTTCTCGACTTGGCCATCTGCCCTCCACGTAGTCTTCCCTACCGAGACGATCTGCTCTCACGGAGGGGGGGGGGGAGGGGTCAGGTTCTCCATCCAGAGGTCGGGTGCCTCAACCTTCATGCATGGTTTCTGAACAGTTGAGGTATAAGGATTGGGACCTCCCTGAAGACGTGATGGAGGTGTTGCTTTCGTCCAGAAGGCCCGCAACAAAGTCCCTTTGCCGTTGGAGGAAGTTCTGCGACTGGCGCAGGGTTAAGAATGTGGATCCTTTTGCATGTGAAATTCTCATGGTTCTGTCTTTTTTGCTTTCTTTGGCCCACAGGGGCCGGCCTTCAAGTGGGTAACATTAAAGGTTACCTGGCAGCGCTGTCCATATTTAAGCGCTCGTCTGAAGTGTTCCTATTTTAAAATTCCTTCTGAAAGGGCTCACTAATGTGTTCCCTCCGTCACCCTTCCAGGTGCCCGGTTGGGATTTGAACCTTCTGTTAACTCAAACGGTATTTTTAGTTGCGGTCACTTCTGCTCGCAGAGTGAGTTAGTTACAGGCACTTTCAGTTAAGCCACCCTTCACTGTGTTTCATAAGGACAGGGTTGTCCTTAGAGTTTGTCCTTCTTTTCTTCCAAAGGTGGTGTCGGAATTTCATTTAGGCCAGAATGTTGTTCTTCCGGCATTTTATCCTCCTCCACATCCTGGTAAGGCCGAGGAGAGGCTCCATAGGCTTGATCCTAGGAGAGCGTTAAGCTTTTACATTTCACGCATGTCCCGGGTCAGAGTGGACAATCGGCTCTTTATTGGTTACGCTGGAAAGCATTTGGGACAGGCTGTGAAGAAACACTTAGTCTCGCTGGATTATTTTGGCTATCTGAGAGTTGCCGCTTGGAGGGTAAGGACCCACCGGTTGGCTTACGGGCCCATTCTACCAGGGGTATGGCTGTCTCTACTGCCCTGCAGAGGGGTGTTCCTATTAGCAACATCTGTGATGCAGCCACCTGGGCTTTGGTACATACCTTTGTACGTCACTATTCCCTCGATTCCATCCGGGGGCAGGATCTGGCCTTTGGCAAGGCGGTCCTTTACCCCGCAATTTGATTGGGCATGCTAAATTTCTGTTTTCTAAATCCTTTTCCCACCTCCTTACATTGGTACTGCTTTGGGAGGCTGTCATAGATCTGAAATACGTCAGAGGACCCAATCCCCTCGAACAAGTTACTCTCTTACCTGGTAACGTTCTTTCGATGGGATGGTCCGACAACGTATTCCATATCGCTCCTTCCCTGCTACAGAATTTCTTATGCGATTGCAGCTTACGTTTCCGCAAGGCTTTGTGTCAGACCGGCAGAAGACTGGTGGCACAAGTTCTGGGGAAAAAACAACTGAGGCTACGGGCGTCGTGCGTCCTACTTATAACATCCAGTGACGTCGGCCGTCGGAGGAGGTCCTCGAGGGCGGCGTATCGACGTCTTCGACGCAGATGCCGAAGATTTTCCGAAGCGGCACAACTGTGGTGATTACTGTCATAGATATGTAATACGTCGTCGGACCATCCCATCGAAAGAACGTTACCAGGTAAGAGTAACTTGTTCTTCTCACCCATAATCCTAGCCTTGTCATTGCATTCGCTCCCTTCACTGTTCTTCTTCCTTTACTTACCAGCACTATTGTCTCCTTTGACAATCTCTGCCCCCTTGTCCCAAGTCCACAATCTCTATCAACTTGCTCAATTGCTCCCATATCATTCATTCCCTCTTGATTCCCATTCTTTCCTTTTGTCCTTTCATTCTGTCTGTTCTGTTTCCCTACCTCACTCATTTCCTCTCCTTTGTGTTTCCTCACCTACAACTCCTGCTTTTTCTCTCTGCCTGCCTAATTCTTCTTTTCCTCCTATTGGACACATCTTTGTTGCCCCCTGTTTTTTCTTCATCCCAGTTTCCATGAGCTCTCCTCTTCCTAGTCTTTCCTCCAATCTTCTCTCCTTTCCCTTCTAGCATGTCTCCTGCAGCTTCTCATATTAACTAGTTTCTCGTTTAGCTCTCTGCCTCTTGCCTCCTGGTTGGCCTCTTCCCCCTGCCCCCTTCTGTTCTTCCCCACCCCCTCCAGTCTTTACCCAATATTTTCTCTCCAAGTTTTTGTTTTTCTTCCTACTCTCCCTCCTTTTTGTCTTGTCGCCATTGTTGCAACCTTCTGCTCTTCCTGGCTTTCCTTTGTTCATCCTGCTCCTCGTTATTCCCATTGGATACGGACATGTGAACTGCATCCGATCCATTAGCTATGGCAGATGAATGATGCAGTCTGCAGTGAAGTAGCTACACGATTTACAGAGGCATACATCTAGCAACTAGGGATTTAAACTTTGAAGTTGATTCACAAGTCTTGCAGTGCTGGGATCATACTTAAAGAAGGTACCCGTTTTTCATTGAAAGAAGGGTTGCATGCAATAGGTTACAAAATTGGGCATGAGCAGGCAAAAAGTAGCACCTGGTGAGTCAAAAAGTACCCATGTTACTTTGAAGGCATCAAAAACACACCATTTGAAAGCTGGGTGCTCTGCTTTGCGTCTACCCCACACAGATTCCATAGGTGTTAACAGGTACGCTCAAAATACCTTCACTGCAGCTATTCTATTCCTCAACAAAAGATTTGTATGCGTAGGTGTGGCATCCAAGAAGATCGGGTACCTGTGACTTCAATGTCTAATCATACTTAAGAATGGCACTTACCAACAGTGTACGTTGTCGGACGTAAGCATGTGTTGTAGTCCTGACCTGCAAGAACTTGTATCTAGTACTATGACATGGATTGATGGGTGTACATGGAGGACTTTCAGATCCATTGACACAGCTGTGCTTCCGCTGCATCTATGTATTAGTTTGCAGGATGATCAAAATCGCCAAGCTTCTAACTTTTTTTTTTTTCCTTCTCTTCCAGGCTTGGACAGGGTCCTACATCTCTCTGAACACTGAAGACAAGAGGCTGATTGCTGGGAGACCATCTGAATACCCCACACTGAGACTTATTTTTCACCCTTTGTTTATCAGAGCCTCTTCATCAGATACGATGCTATGCAATGATTAGCCTGGATGGGGACGAAGAAGAGACAACAAGATGTGTTTTGAGGGTTGCTACCCCGACCCACTGTAGTTTCCAAATATAACTAATGGTACTTCTGGGGAAGATACTTTCTTCGCATTAAAGCCTGTTGATCTAGCGTGCAGCATGTAGCGCCCCTTCAACTTTGCCAAAATTCTGCCAACCTCAATGCCACCCCCCCACCCCCTTGCCCAAGAAACATGTAAAGTTGTATTTGTGCTGCTGCTTTTGGGGTAGTTTTGATTTCTCCAGCAGTGCCTCAACAGCAGTCATTGGGCCCTGCCTTGCTGACTGCGTTGGTGCTGTGCAGAAGGTTCTCGCCATGGGCGAGTAAGGAAATGTCCTATGTCATTGCAGGTTGCACTTACATAGTCTTCACACCTGCTTCTGGCACACTTGGTTCTGGTCGAACATTAAATCAGTTCCACTACTTGGAGCAACATGTCACACTAGTCCATCTTGTATCCTACCCTTTCCCAACGGATGCAAGTGGGAAGAGTGGAGTAGGTCTTGGAGTGGGTGAGTAATCTGAACGCCTGACTTCAACCGAGAACATAGTCTTGTACTGTTTTGCTTAAAAACAATGCTACAGCCGCCCTAGTTTTACATGGAGGTCCTGATGCTTGTGTATGTAGCATTTGTGGCAGACGTATATTAAGTCGTCGAGTCGCATGGAGCGCTTCCATTTTAGACTCTAGGATATCAGTTTATTGGAGAGCAGGCATCCATGATTGAACTCACTGCCACACTATTGCATTCTTATTACACAATACCTAGATTGGTAGGCACCAGTGGGTCGAAGTAATGGATTTATTCTTGCACATGTGTAGTGTCTGCTCTTTTTTTAGCAGTGACCACTGTCGCCTTGCCCTTGCCTCATTCTATATTTCACCTTCTCTAGGTTGCTTTGCTGGCCATTGAGAGGTTAAAGCACTTGCCTTCTGACTAGGTAACAAACAAAACATGTAATCTGTTGAGTTGTTGGGTAGAGCTTTAAGCTGGAAATTTTAAATTACCCAACAAGTTATAATAGTACACCATTCTCTGCAATCCTAAGCACCGTTATCTGCTTCTGTATCTGAAACGTCACCACGGCTTAATGGGCACTGCTGTACCAAACGTATCGTCCAGCAGTGTGTTCTCATACTTAGCTGAGGCACCAGTGGTTTTTTTTTTTAAATTTGTTTTTTTTATTTTTTTATTTTTATTTTCCTCCGCCCCCTTTCCTGGTCCTTTGGTAAACTAGTGATGTGATGAATGCCTCAAAGAACCTTACCATCCTCTCTATCAGTTTAGCCTTTTTTTCCATTCAAGTTTAAATGATCCAGGTAAATTTCCCTTTGTCTGGTAGTTAGTATTGCTCTTTCTCTGCATTCTGCAACTCCTTGTTTTCCCAGATACTAATGTGGCCCTAAGATTTGAAAAGCACGTTTGTTTTGATTGTAATATTTGCCCTAGGTATGCAGGAAGGTTTGGCGCTATGGTGATATCCCAGAAACTGTGTTCTTAGGCAGGTCGTTAGACTTCCAGGTTGCGTGTCACTTTGAAGAAAGCCAGGTTTGCTAAGTGCCTGCCTACTGTTTGAGATTGCTTTGTTGCTGAGACCCGATGGGGGAAAACTCTGCCTGGTATATCCTGATTTTTGTTGAAAACCGCAGTGCCTTAAGGGGGAGAGGGTGAAGTATGTTTTCTTGAGCTACAATTGAGCTGTTTTGGATTTTGGGAGATGCCTTAAACTTTCAGTTCTATACTGGGTGGTACCTTTTTGTTTGACTGGGCGGGGGTGTGATATATGCCATCTGAAGCTAATCATAGCTGTTGAGTAGAATGACAGTTTGGCTTAGTTTTCACCTCCACTATTTTAGCGTAGCCACATTGCCTATACTTGCAAACAGATTTCATAGATGTTCCTAAATTTGTCCCTAAATTTGTCCCTATATCTATTCAATCTAACATCTTCTCCAAAGGACTTTGGTAGTGTGGGGATTGATGCATCCATATACCTGCATTGTTCCATCGTGCCTTCATTCGTGTCCCTGGCACACATGAAGCTGCATTTTTTTTTTCTTTTGCTTTCCTTTATTTTACACCATGAAGGGTTAGAAACCTTCCAGTATCCCAAGACCCCACAGTAACCTTCCCCATTGTAGACAATGGGCTTTTGCGTGGCACTGCACAGGTGTCTTGTTTAAAAAAAAAAAAAAAAAAAAAGAAATACCCTTTGCACCATCACTTGTGCCTGTGGCAGCTAACATTGACTGCTGGTTTCTCATGCTTTTAGGTTCGTATCTGAGGGGGTGAAGAGTGTTTTGGTGGATGTTGGTTTATCATATGAGTATATTTTATGTACACTTCCTGCCTGACAACCCTCTACCCTCCCCAAACACTCATGCTTAGTTTTTCTTTGTATTGCAGGGGCTACAGTATGACCCATTGTGTCCTTTATCTTAACCTCTTTTAAATGAATATTTGCTTAATTGCATTACGCACACGTGTGTGCTGCTCGTTTCCTGCTCCAGCTCTTCTCTTTTGTGGTGTACCTGCAATACCTGTCAAATTTTGATGTGCCATAGCTTTCTCATTTTTCCTTTTTGAATTTCGAAATCAATGCCTTGTATGCGGAGCAGCAGAGTCGGTTATACCGGGTTTGTCATTGTAGTCATGGGGCTGTCTTCCAACGCTGCTCGACTTTGTGTAAACCATTTTACCCCCCGCCCAACTGATACCATTGACCTTGTCCCAGTGGCTTTGCCAGTAAATTCAAATGTGCCAATCTGTTCATGCATTGGGTAACACGTCTTCCCCCTTGGATCCTACAATGCTGTTTTTAATGGGTAATTACCACATCCAAGATCATGTGGAAAAGTTCTGATGCCCATGTTCCTCGGGTGGTGGTCTACTTTGTTCCCCATTGCATATCCTGCAATGTCACCATAGTTGTAGATGAGCAGTTTATTTTTCCTCCTTACATTAATTTGTATTACCAACTTCGAGGCCACTTGTGGTGATGGCCTGTTCAGGAACCCGTGATTATGCTCCTGCAGCCAAACTGCTTCTAGTTTACTGAATCTGGTTCAAAGGAGTGGTGAAGTGTTGGCTCGCACAACCAAGAAGCCAACATGAGAGCTAGCAAACTGGTCCTCAACAATGTTTACAGAGCCATGTTCTCCACAATGTTGAATGGGGTTGATTTGGGAGCTACTGAAATCGGACCCAACACTGGGCATCTATTGCTTATTTCTACATCTGAAAGGTGGCCAGTCCTGTGGGGGATGGAAAGGCGGGTCAGAATAACTAGCAACCTGCTACTTCTGTTTGGCATTTAAGTCTCCTCTCAAGCCTAGGTTGCCATGTACAGGACGGGGATAGGAAGTGCTAGTAGGACTGTTGCACAGGTGGGTGGCATAACTAACATTTTGTATCATGATGGTGTATTGCATAACCAGACGGGGGCACAGCATCAGATGGAAATGCATGCTGTGTAACTCAAAGGAGGGGTTGGATCACATAAAGAACAGCTAGCTACTGTGTGTAGGGTTCCTGCTCCTGTGCAAAACCTATTGGGCTTCAGAATGGCAGGGTTTCATTTGGCATGTTGGCAATGGCAAGAGCTACCCCTTTTCTTCCATGGGGAGTGTGGCTCGCGAATGAGTTATTTGAGCAGGGAAGTGTAGTCCTGAAATGCACCTTGCAGCAGTCTCCATGTTGGCTCTACTATAGGCTAACTTGAACAGTACTGGGAGGGTGTTTTCTAACATGTTGGTTCTCCTTCAAGATGCGTCACTGAAGAGCTACTGAGGACTCTTAAGGTAACATGCAAAGGGAACCGTTGAACCCAATGTAAGGGAAGATCTTTTGAACTCTAGTCAATTCCTCTGTATTCGTGTTTTTCTTGTTTTGCACAGAAGCTGGTGATAGGACCTTTGTGTAAACAAATTCATAGAGCAATTTTTTTTTGTACTTGGTTGGAGTTTTCTCCTAGTCATTGTATTTAAGTTCTTTGAACACTGTGGTTACCCTGATGTGTATGAATGGCCGAGACACTGTAAATTAAAATGTTTGCGTGAATAATAAAATTGGGGTTCAAAAAGCCATACACCATACAGAAATGACTTGTTTTTTTTGTGTTTTAGAGCGCTGTTGATTTGAATGGCGTCCTTAGTGTCTGGTCTTAAGCAGCACCTTAGCTATGATGGCATTTCCTAATCAAATCTTGCAAGTTTAATAGATGTTTGGTATTCTTGATCCTAACTCTAAGAACTGTTTCAATTGCAAGTGTGCATGCACAAAGTGATTTCTTTAACATGCTGTCAGTGACCTTGATCCCAGCCCTACAACTACTGTGTATGCCTGACCAGTCATACTTGATTATCAGACGGTGTGAAGACCTGCACTGGGCAAATGGGCTTGCCACGCTGCTAGATGGTGAAAGCGTGGAAACCCAATCTGATGGATACATTCAATGGAGAATGCAAGCTCTGCATCTTGGTTACGGAGAAGCTGGTGCCTCCTGTCCAGAAAGTGAGGTGTGTGGGGGGCGAAGGGGTTAGAGAAGTAAGTTTTCTTACAGTTCTTTACTGGTCAAGCCTTTTACTCATTTAATAAAAGCAAAGTATCTTAACGTATACATCAAAATCAATTTCATGATGCACTCCAAATAAATTGCATAATAAACTTCCAAAACTGTACGAAACCTGAAATGTGTTTCCTATTCATAAGTCTGATCTAACTTCATGCGAGAAGTTGAATTACGGACTTTAGTGCTGTACGTTCAATGTAGAGATGCCTTAACGTTTCTATTGCATCCGGTCTTAAACAAAAGCAACGCATGCAATCCTCACTGTACAGTTCTTTTGGATTCTGTTTAATTCATTCGATAAAAGTAAATTGAAATTTCATTAAAGTGCTGTTCTACAAGCTTTTATTTATAACAAATGCTATTAAATATTCTGTTATACTCCTACGTCCCGTCTCCTTTCCTCCATACTTGTGGGACATCTCTCCGTCCTGTGGGACGGGACTGGAGCACTTTATAAAAAGCATCCAAATTTTCCAAAAATGTGTCCTTCCTCTTTCCTGCGCGGGGCCCTGCACGCGGCCGTAACCCAACCCACCTTGGCTCCGCCCCACGCATCGCCCCTCAGTCCTTTTCTCCGCTCGATCAGGGCCGGACGCACTTGCATCCTCGGAAGATTTTCTGCCCGGTTTTCCTCTCTGGCTCTCGCTAGTGTTCGTCTTCTAGTCGTCTGTCTCTTTTTAAATTAGACTTTCCAGACTGTTCTTCTTGTCATCGTCGCTTCGCGAGGGCGGATCCCCATCCTCTTTGTAGAGTGTTTGGGTCCGGAACACCGTTGGGACTCCTGTTTTTACTGTGACTCACTTTCGGTCTGGGCTCTTCAACGTCGGTTGGATCGGTGGCCGGAGGTGTTCCGACGCACTCATCTCATTTTCAGGCATTCATCGACGAGAAGAAACAACGCCCGGTAAGTTCTTTACTTTTCAGACCTCCCCCGGCCGGGGGATACCTTCCCGGGTTCCTCTCGAGCCGGGAGGGTCGTTGATCGCTCCGTCACCGGGGTTCGCCCTGAGGTGCCTGTCGGGCCTAATAATTCTACTGGAGCTTTCTCTGAGGGTCTCCGTAAGGGGCCTGTGTACACCGGAGTAACTTCCGAGGCCCCTCCTGTGGGGGCTGTGTAGACAGAGTTCTGCTGAGTCACAGGGAGTCACTGAGGAGCTTGCTCTGGGGCCTCTCTTTCGGCTTCCCTCAAACAAGAACGGGGTGCGCCCCGAGGCCTTGGCTGGGCTTGTGTTTACCGAACGGATGTTCAAGGCCCGTGCCGATAAGGCTGTTACCGGGCCTAGGCCCGAGGTCCCTCGTACAGAGGCTAAGGCTACCGACAGTTCTGAGGGGCCGGGCCCTGTCGGTGAAAGCGGTTTCTCACCGTTCCCGCTCTTGTGGTGATACCAGATCTGTTGAGGGGGCAAAGAAGCAAGGTTCTTTTACCGGCAGTGCCGAGGTCCTTCCTTCGAAGGCTCAGTTGGCGGTTGGTATGTCGCAGAAACATTCCAGGCCTCATAGTACCGGGTCTGCCGAGTTTCCTTATGTTAAGGCTAAAATTACGACCCCTGATCCATCGACGGGGACCCCTGCCTCACCTCCTCACGTGCCGCAGTTCCCCTCAGATGAAGACAAAATGGCGGCCGTTCCCGCCACGACCACGGCGGCCATTTTAGGTACTACCCCCTACAACTACGCCATCAGCCTCTGGTGTAGGGTTCAGTCCTTTGGGTGAACCTAAGGTCACTTGTGCGTATCCTTACCGGCCCGTTTATGATTGGAACGTCCGGATGCCTCTTCCGCACAATGTTTCGTTGCCTGCACGGGCGGCCCCTTTGATTTATGTGGATACGTCAGCGGAGGGCCCGGCGTGGCACCCTTCTCGTTACGTCCCTGGATTTGGCCACCTCATGAGAGGCCTCCTCAGGTTCCGAAGCAATCTCCTGAGGACGCTTTTTTTGGTAAATTTCAAGCCCTTATGCGCACCGACCCAATGAGGGAGTATTTCAAAGGGCTTTTTAAGGAAATTTGTCCACCAGTGCCCCCGGCTCCACCCGTTCCTCTGGTGGTTCCGCCGGGGCCTCCTTTGCCCTAGGTGCCTGCCCCTGCTCTTCCGCCTTTGCCACCGTTGTCCCCAGTGGACAAGGCAGTGCCTGACACGGTTCAGCAGGATCCTGACCTGTCAGACGACCCTCAAGGCGAGCAGGACAACGAGGACCTTCCCCGCTCTTTTCGACCGTGTACTGGACATGATGATTTTGTTAGCTGTCCTGGTTCCGGAGGCACCTGCTCCACAGGAGGGCGTGCTTTCTGGGGCGTTCACCCTGTCTCCTTTGGAGCGTACCGGCCTTTTCCTGCAGAAGGATGTTTTGGCCGAGGTCCGAAGAGTCTAGGAGAAGCCACACTCAGGACTTTTTGTCAATGAAAAGATTGACGCGAGGTACAGGCTGCACTCTTCGGAGGAAGTGGCCTTGTCGTCTTGTCCGCCGCCCTCCTCCACAGTGGTGGCTGCGGCCACGTTGCAGTCCAGACCTGCAGCATCCTCTTCCGCGACGGCTACTCAGGTCTTGGGAAAGGAGGACAAGCTCCTGGACTCCCTAGGGTGGAAAATGCCGAATTGATTTTGGCGGGAGCTAACATGCGGATGTGGAAAGGTCTATCGGAGTTTGAGGAGCACATTCCGGTCGAGGTTGGAAGATTTCAGAGGTGGCCTTTCCGATGCCAGGGTCTTGGCCCAGGATCTCCTGGAGGCTGCGGCTCATCACGTAGACACCTCGGCTCGGGGTTGATACCTCGAGGCAAGCGTGGTTGCATGCCACTGTTTTCGAAGGAAGTGCAAGACAAAGTATTGGACCTTCCATTCGATGGTAAGGAGCTTTTTCATTCTTCTACTGATGGGGAGCTCACCAAAACCAAGATGGCACTCAGACAGCTAAATCATTGTCTGTTCTGGTTAAAGGTCCTTTCAAACCTCAGACCATTATCGCACGACCTTCTTCTGGTTTCAGGGGCTTCCTCGACCGAAAATCGCGCAGAGTGGATACTCCTGCGGGGAATAACCGCCGTAGACAACAGCGTACGCGGTATTTCTCCCGCTCCTCAGCCTCCTCATCAGGTTCAGGTGGCACCGCCACCGATAAACCTGCCAAATGAGGTTTTTCCGTGCTTGCACAAGACCTCGGTGGGAGACGCATTGCGTCTCATTGGGAGGCGTGGCAGACCATCACAGAAGACGGATGGGTCTCGTCAGTCGCTCGAGTGGGCTTACGCTTACCTTTACCCACTACCCCACCCCTCAACCCTCCTTTTCAGCTGTCGGGCTCACCCTCCCTCAAGGCCGAGGTTCAGAAACTTCTGCTCCTCAGAGCTGTGGAACCCGTTCCCCTTGGGGAGCGAGGGGAGGGCTTCTACTCCCGGCTGTTTACGGTGCCCAAACCCAACCAGGCTGGCCTGCACACCATCCTAGACCTTTCCCAGTTCAAGCTTTCCTTACCCCAAGAATAATTCAAGATGATCACACCCGGCCGGCTCGCTCCTCGTTGCAGGCGGTCGATTGGCTCAGCGTGGTGGACCTTCAGGATGCGTACATGCATATCCTGATTTGGGCTCCACACAGGAGGTACCTCCATTTCTCTTTGGGAGAGGAGCACTTCCAGTTTCGGGTGCTTCCTTTTGGCCTCAGCTCGGCGCCGCGTGTCTTCACGAAGATGTCGGTGATTGCGGCCTATCTTCGTCTCCAGGGTATCCATGTGTATCCGTATTTGGACGACTGGCTTTTATGCTGGGGTGCGCCCTGAGGCCTTGGTGGGGCTTCGTGCTACCGAATGGATGTTCGAGGCCCGCGCGAGTAAGGCTGTTACCGGACCTGGGTCCGAGGTCCCTCGTACAGAGGCTAAAGCTACCAACATTTCTGAGGGTCTGGCAAGGCCTTATCGGTGAAGGTTCTTTCTCACCGTTCGTGCTCTTGCGGCGACACTAGATCTGTTGAGGGGGCAAAGAAGGGAAATTCTTCTTTACCGGCAGCGCCAAGGTCCTTCCTGAGAAGGCTAATTTGGTGGTTGGTATGTCGCAGAAACATTCCAGGCCTCATAGTACTGGCTCTGCCGAGGTTCCTTGTGTTAAGGCTAAAGTTAAGACCCCTGATCCATCGACGGGGACCCCTGCCTCAAGTGCCGCAGTTCCCCTCAGGTGATGACAAAATGGCGCCCGTTCCCGCCACGACCGTGGCGGCCATTTTGAACGCTACCCCTACAGCTGCGCCATCGGCCTCAGGTGTAGGGCTGGTTTCTCGGCCTTGTGCGCATCCTTATCGGTCAGTTTATGACCGGAATGCTCGGAAACCCCTTCCGCACATTTTTTTGTTTCCTACGGGGTGGGCACCTTTGGTTGAGCTGTCCATCCAGATATAGGAGTGGGTCATGCTTCATGGCGTCTGGCTGCTTGCGGTGCACATCCCGGGCCAGCATAATGTCGCAGCGGATGCCCTCAGCCGGCGGACAGTGGTCAGCTACGAGTGGGAGTTGAAGGCGGCGATCCTCTCTTGGATTTTCTTGCGTTGGGGCACACCGGAGGTGGACCTCTTCGCTACGGTGGTAAACAAGAAGCTTCCTCGGTATGCCTCCAGAGGGGGCTGAGAGCCTCCTCTCTGGGGGATGCCCTCGAGATTCTATGGCACAACATGAGAGCTTACGCCGTCCCGCCTCTGCCTCTAGTTCATCGAGCAATTGGGAAGCTGAAGAACTCTGTGAACTGTTCTCTTCTGCTCATGGCCCCGTGGTGGCCGGCCAGTTTTTGGTTCTCAGAACTTCAACACCTGTCGGTGTTTCTGCTGATCAGGTTACCCGTAACCCCAGATCTTCTTCATCATGGGGAACAGCAGATGTGGCACCCCTCCCTACAATCGCTCCACTTGGCGGCATGGTGCCTGAGTTCAAATCTTAGAGCTTTTTAACTTGTCTATGGATAACATGCGTATTATCCAGGCAGCCAGGGAACCCTTGACCAGATCTCAGTACAAGAGTAAATGGCTCAGGTTCTGTCATTGGTGTCTAGAGAAGAAATTGGATCCGGGGGGGGGGGGGGGCACGGTTGACACGGTGTTGTCCTTCGTGTCCTCCCTAGCAGAGTCAGGGGTTCATGTTCTGTCATGAAGGACTTACCTTTCAGTGGTCTCCGCTTATCTTTCTACGGATCAGTGTTCGTATTCTCTGACTAACCCAGTGGTAAAGAGGCATTTCGCTGGTTTAACACGCCTTTACCCTCCAGTTCGTAATACGCACCCGCCATGGTACCTGAATGTTGTCCTGACGGCGCTGTGCCATAAACCCTTTGAGCCAATGGCTACTGTGGACCTCAAGTACTTGTCTTGGAAAGTGTCCTTTTTGGTCGCCGTCACATTGGAAAGGAGAGTGAGTGAGCTCCAGGCATTGTCGGTGGAGCATCCTTTCTTGGCCTTTCACAAGGACCTCCAGGCATTGTTGGTGGAGCATCCTTTCTTGGCCTTTCACAAGGACAAGGTAGTCCTTCGAACTAATCCGGCTTGTCTGCCGAAGATAGTGACCGAATTTCATTTGAATCAATCGATCTCCCTACCAGTCTTTTTTCCGAACCCCGCCTCTGAGGCGGAGAGGGTTCTACACTGTCTTGATGTCCGAAGAGCTCTTAAGTTCTACCTGGATAGGATTTCCGAGCTTAGTTCTTGTCAACTTTTTGTGACTTTCGGCAACCCTCAAGGCAAGCGGGCGTCTAAGGCAACTATTTCTAGGTGGATTGCCGCCTGCATCATGGAGTCTTTCACTGTCCAAAGCTGAAACCTCCTAAAGGTATTCATGCACACCTGTTGCGGGGCAAGGCAGCTGTGGTTGCTTTCCAGAAGTATGTTCCCTGGGAGTCCATCGCTAGGGCAGCTACTTGGGCCTCCATCTGCTTTCTGTAAGCATTACTGCTTCAATATGAGTTCTAGAGCTGATGCTCAGTTTGGTCAGGCTGTGCTGAAGAACCTTTTTCAGTAAGGGGTATTTCCATCCACCCGTAGTTCCTGTAAGGAGTGCTTGGGAATCTCCCACAAGTATGGAGGAAAGGGGACGGGACGTAGGAGTATTACCAGGTTACTCACCGTAGTGACCACCTTACTCCTTGTCCATAGTCACCTTTCCTCCATACGCCCGCCCGCCGTCCCCTCTAATAAGGTTCCTCTGTATTGATAATGGGTCTCTGACCTGGCAAAGAAAAGGACTGAGGGGCGATGCGCGGGGCGGAGCCAAGGTGGGCGGGGTTACGGCCGCGTGCCGGGCCCCGCGCAGGAAAGGGAGGAAGGACACATTTTTGGAAAAATGTGGATGCTTTTTACAAAGTGCTCCGGTCCCGTCCCACAGGATGGAGAGATGTCCCACAAGTATGGAGGAAAGGGGACTATGGACTAGGAGTAAGGTGGTCACTACGGTGAGTAACCAGGTAAATCTTCTTCACATGGCAAGGTCATTATGTGAGCAACAAGCCCATTTCAGTACTGCAATTGTATGTTTAAGGTGGAGTTCTTAAGACTCTTAATACCATATATAGTCACCCACGCCAAATTGTATTTGAAGGTATGGTTTTATCTTACCAAACATCAAACACTCATGAAGGGAATTGACAGTCTCTCACTATTAATTTGCAAAATTGGTGTATAACATGGTAATACGCAAGCTTTCTTTTTCTGAGAATTCGCACTGGCTTCCAATCCATAAAGTATAATCGGCTGCAGCTGTTAATATGCATGTTTCGCAAACAGGGGCGCTAGCCTGGGTGCTCCCGGGTCTGCCGTAAGATTGAAGTGATTGACATATGCTGATGGGTTATTCATTACGATGGTGCCCTGCTTTTGACATTGAAAAAAAATATTAATGTTGGTATTCAGGAAGGACCAGGGTACTATCTGTTATGACAGTATTTTATCTGCACACATCCAAACTCTCCAGTTCCCCCTACTATTAGCATATCAAAAACCTTACTCTTAACTTCTAAAAGGGCTACGTGTCTATAGTTGCCAGGATTCTCACGTGAACCTTTTTAGTTTGGGCCATTAGGTGGCGCTTACGATACTTACAAGCTGAAACTATTGCATTTGAGTACAGATGGGCAGAAATGGCATGAGGGACGCACAGCTTGTTGGGATTTGGTTATTTTCCCCACCCATTTACTCCTGTAAACCTGCTACTGGCATAAATGTCTTACTACAGAACCATACAGGAGAACATTGTCAACACAATTTTTCACAAAACGTAGCATACACACATCCAGGCTGTCCCTACAAGAACACCCTGTCCCTCATTCTATGTCGCTCTCCCTAGGAGGCGGATGATGCAACGCCGATCATTGCCAGGGCGATTATCGGGTCAAGGCTAGACTACTGTAATGCCCTCCTCGTTGGGACCTCCAACAAGAACATTGCCAATTTTCAGCTAGTCCAGAATCATGCTCTGAGGGCAGCCGCGGGTACCGCCAGAAGAGACCATATCTCTGAAATCGGGAGGCAGGCGCACTGGCTCCCAGTCAGAGAATTGCCTTTAAGACCCTCGCCATCACCCACAAATGCCTGCATGAACTTGCCCCCCACCTAACACACAATCACCAAGCACACGGCCTCAAGACCCTTAAGGTCACGCTGTGTCAACACAATTGTCACGCCCACCACACGAAAGGTACGCGCTGGTGACTCCAGCTTCCCCACCCAAGCAACCTGATACTGTTGAGAGACAACCTCTAGAAGTGAGTCCAACTTTCTAGAGGTCTTAGTTATGATGACGTGTACAAGCCAACTGTTTTTGTCATCGTCTTCTGCATGAGCATTGCTCATGCTAATTCTGGTGGACCGGTTTCGATTATCGTAGGTGTTAAGATCTTCAGGACCTTTTAATACTTTTCTGCAATCATATTCATGTGTAGGATCAAAAATGATTATCCACTAAGCCTTGGGCTCAGGCTTGTTGTAGGGTGCTATTGATTGGTGGTAACTGCAGTGCACAGCCTCTGAATAGGCTTGATGCTTGTGAATAGTTCTGACTACTTGCAGTAAAATACTCTTAGTTCAACTGGTTCCTTAGATCCTAATGTCGTGGCATTTCCATTTCCCCATCGGAGGTAAATGCCGCTGCAAAGAAAACTTCTAAGTGCTGTTCTTAGCTGCGCTGATTGCTTCGCGGCTGTGAAGCATGTCACAGCGTTGGTCAGTGATTCGTGGCTTAACCGGCTCTGGCACTTGAAGTACTGCTACGTTCCACTGAGGATAGGCAGATTCCTTCTGCCATCCCTTTTTAAATAGGCGTTGCATCATCCGCCTCGTAGGGAGCCTCATAGAATGAGCGACAGGGTGTTCTTCTTGTAGGGACAGCCTGGATGTGTGTTCTAAGTTTTGTGAAAAATTGTGATGACCATGTTCTCCTGTACCATTCTGTAGTGATACTATATTGCCCTTTAATGATACGAATGTAATGTTGGACCAGTTGGTCAAATAGCTATTGCCCTAGGTGTGTTTTGTAAAGATGTCTTAACCAGATCTGTTCAGCCACTCGAATTTTAAAAGCTTTTTGCATGTACTCCACCCAAATCCTCTTAAAAACAAGCATTGGCAAAGTGAACACTTTTGGCTTGTGTAAGTAACAGGATTTTTGTACCTGCTACGATCAATGGGCAGTTCATACTGGTACGGCAATGGCTTCCCCATGCCTACATAAAAGCCCAAACTGTTGGCATTGCTAATGCTAATTCATGTATGGGAATAACCTTTCACTCCACCCAGAAGGTTTGGAATGATACGTTTTGTAGGAACAAATTAAACAAAAATATAACATACTCCTTTGTCCCGTCTCCTTTCCACCATACTTCTGGGACATTCCATCTTTCGGGACCAGAGCACTTTTGTTAAAGCATCAACCATTTTATTTTTGTCCTTTTATTTTATGCGGGGCCCCTGCATGTGGCCGTAACCCCACCGTCCTGAGCTCTGCCCCGCGCATCGCCCTTAGTCCTTTTTCTCGTCTGGGTTGGATGTACTAGCATCACCAGGAATTTCTTTTTATTCCCTTTGTCTTTCCTGCTCTGGTTCCACGGTCTTTTTGTCAGCGGTCTATGCAGAAGCATCTGGGATTAGTGTCCTGTTCATCCTGCGAACGTAGTTTCGCAAGGGAGGATCCCCACTGTCTGGAGTGTCTAGGCCCGGAACACCGTTGGGACTTGTGCTTTTATTGTGACTCCCTTTCCGGCTGTGCACTCCAGCGTCGTCTTGTCAGGTGCAAGGTGTTTCAATGCGTTCCTCCACCGCACTTGTAGCTCTTTATCAATGAAAAAAAGAAGCATCTGAGTTCTTTGCTGTTTAGGGCACCCTGGCCACAGGGTTTCCAGGACCGGGATGGGCTTGAGTATCTGCTACCAGGGATATCCCTTAGGTGTCCCGCAAGGGGCCTAATAGGTGCACCGGAGCTTTCTCCGGGAGTCCCCACGTTGGGCCTGCCAAAACCAGTTCTTCCATGGTTCCTCGTTTCGGGGCTAAAGTTGGGCCCAGTTCTTCTGGGTACCAGGGTTTGCCCTGAGGTTTCCGTATATGGAACTCCCCGCACAGTCTCATCTCGAGGGCCCCTCCCAAGGGAGTAAACCCGAGGTTCCCCTTCTTGGGGCTAAATCGAATACTGGCAGAATTGAGGGACCCTCTTCGAGGGTCCTGGCGGTGAGGTACGTCCCTCGGCCTTCCCACGCTCAGGGCCGTAGTGTTAACAGTTCTGTCGAGGGGGCAAAGAAGGTGGTCATGCTCTAGTAAACACCCTAGATCTGCTAGTACCAGCTCTGCCGAGGTTCCTTGCATCAAGGCTAAAATGGCACAAAAGGGCCCTAACTCCCCTGAGGAGACTATTGCCTCACTTTCTCCTGTGACGTTTTGACTCGATTGTTAAATGGCTGCCCAACCTCCCCTGTCCACGGTGGCCATTTTGACTACCTCTCTTATACCAACTTTCACTACGGCTGGTGCTGTGGGGGCCTCATTTTGTGGCAGAGCAGCCTTTTCCGCGCTATGTGGATAACCACCTGTTCACCCTCCGATGGATTGGCATGCTTGGACACCGCTGCTTCATAGTCTTGCTCCCTCCTGCATCCTCTCCCCTGATCTATGTGGACCCAGTTGGTGGAGGTCCATCCTGGCAACCATCCCCATTGTGTTCATGGGGATAGGCCTCTTCTGCGAGGCCTCTGCCCTCTCCAGCGCCTAGACCTTCGTCTGAGGATGTGTGTTTTGGGGGTAAATTTCAGATGCCAATACATTCTGATCCTATGAAGGTGTACTTTAAGGATCTGTTTAGTGAGATTTATCCTAGGCCTCCTGTGCTGCCTTCTGGTCTGGCAGATCCTATGCAGGTACCGGTGGTGCCTCCACTGCTGCCTGTCAAACCACCTGCACCACTTCTGCCTCTGCTTTCCTGGTCGAACGCCAGGAGCGTGGGATGACAACACTTTTAGACCTGAGGCAGCAGATCATCGTCCAGTGATCAGGCGGACCAGGACAGCGATGTGTCGCCCTGCTCTATTGGAGCATTTCACGACCGGGTGCTGGACATGATGGCACTGCTTGACATTTCAGTACCCAAGGCCCCGAGCTCCACAGGAGGGGTGGGGGGTGCTTTCTGGAGCCTTCACTCTGTCGCCTCCAGAGTGCACCGGCCTGTTCCTCCAGAAGGACGTTTTGACTGAGGCCTGTAAGGTCTGGGGAAAAACCCCATTCCAGGCAGCATGTCAAGAGATTCATACCTCTGAGGACACATCTTTGTCGACTTGCCCGCTCCCTTTGACGGTGGTGGCAGCAGCCACCCGCCAGTCCAAGCCCGCCTCTACATCCTCCACTGCAGCGGCCCAAATCCTCACAAGCTTCTTGATGCCATTGGGAAGAAAGTATTTTCCAATACAGCTCTCCAACTTTGTGAGGCTAACACAGATCTTATCCTGGCGGAGGGCAAAGTCAAGCTGTGGAGGGAACTAGCCGATTCCCGGAATGTATTCCTGCGTATAGGCTCTGACTTCAAAGCAGGTTTGTTGGACACCAGGGTGCTGGCTCAGGATCTACTGGAGGCCGCGTCTCTCCACGTAGACACTTCCACTCGAGGTATCATGGTCTGGGTCGACCTCTCCCGCCAAGCGTGGCTCCATGCTTCGAAGTTCTCAAAGGAAGTGCAGGACAAGGTACATTATCTTCCTTTTTGATAAGGAATTGTTCCATTCCTCCACAGATTAACAGACCAAGGCAAGTACTCAAACAGCCAAGTCTTTGTCGGTCCTGGCGAACTTCAGCTAAGGCCCATTATACACAGGTCAGGGTCCCAAACTGTCCTTCTCTGGATTCAGGAGTTTTCGGGATCGCCGTGCACGCCGATCTGAGGTTCCAGCTGGCGGGCCCGCCGTAAGCAGCAGCGTCAAGGTGGCTGTTTTTTCTCTCAGCCATCAGCCTCCTCTCCAGGGACAGGTAGCCTCCATGCGGACAAATCATCCAAATGATATATTTTTTTGTCGGTCGCACAAGACTCGGGTGGGAGGACGAATTTCGTCTCCTGTGGACACGTGGCAGACATCACCGAAAACCGATGGGTTTTGACAATCTCTCGGGCAGGCTTCCACTTGCCCCTACCCCCACCCTTCAACCCTCCCTTCCAGAAGACTGGGTTGGCCCACCCCCACAACCCCCGCCCGCCCCGAGCCGAGGTACAGAAACTTCTAGACCTCGTAGCGGTGGAGCCAATTCCCCTCGGAGCAAGGAGAGGGCTACTACACTCGTCTGTTCAGTGCCCAAACCAACACATCTTTCACAGTTCAATCTTTCTCTTCCCCAAAAGAAATTCAAGATAGATCACACCCTGCCAGATTAAGTCCTCTCTCCGGAAGGGCGATTGGCTCAGTTTGGTAGTCCTCCTTTCCCCACTGCGAAAGCTCCTGGAGCCGCGGAAGCTTGTGTGCACAAAGAATTGTGAAATCTGTGGACTGAGCCTCTGACTGGTGACTGTTTGCTGAATATGAACATCATTGTAGAAGCATAATATAATCGATTGCACATTTAGGAAAGTGTAGTAAAACAGTGTTTCATCTGCTTACTCGCAGGCTGTGCCCACTTTGGAGGAGGAACGTTTATAACATCGAGGCCACGCGCCATCAGCAAGTGGCCTGTTGGTCTGTGAGGCTCTGGAGAGGGAGAGCCATTACTCTAGTATTTGTATTTTTGAGTGAAGCTCTTTCCCTGCCATAAGAGTTTGCATGGTTTGTTGGATAGATGGATGTGTCCTTGTTGGTAGCGCAGTTTGATTTCATCCTGTAGAGCGAATAATAATTGCTGTGTTGAAAGTTAAACTAAAGTTCCATCAAATAGAGACTTAATGGTGTTTGACGCGCTATGCCCCGCCTTCTTGCATAATGGCCTCGAACAATGGTAAAACAAAGTGTAAACCTATAATTGCCACTACAGTTGTGACTAGACACACGAGCATGGCGTTGGCTGCTGCAGAGGCATTGCCTGGGTCTTAAGACATGGATGAAGACCTCCCTGAGTGTGCGCAAATATGTTCTATGGAATGGGCTGGGGACATAACCCCGTGTAATGATGCTCTATCTGATTTTTCACAATCCTTATTTTGTGAAACTGGTAAACACCAACAATGACAATAGTGATATGAACTCAAGTTTCATGCTAACACACCGCCTATTTTTAGCACGGGTGAAATTACCATGTTGGGTCTTTCGCAACACCTTGACACCATAACTAAAGATACTGGTACCCATCAAACCAATGGTGTTAGCCGCAAGATGAGTGAAGTTGAGGAACCCAGACATGCCAATATAAATGGCATGATGTTTCTGGAATTAGAAAAACACTCCAGACTCCTAAACGAAATAGTAATGACTCCAACAGCCTTGCCAGAACTGTTGTAGTATGAGTGGCGCGATGACCCCATTATGAATGTAAACATTGTGGCAAACCAACACTGTCTAGACAAGCCCCTGGAGAAAGCAGCTCAATCACCTGTCTTGGCAATGGAACCCAATCCGGTGACTGATTCAAATACTTTTAAACTGCAGGGTGACACACCTTGCATACCCAATGTAACAGTAAGCGGAGTGACAATGGGGGGATGGCGTAATCCGAGCAAAGCCTCAGAATTTGTGGGAACAAATCTAAGAAAAAGAAGAAAACAAAACTGAAAAAAGAGTGACCTTGAACAAGGGTGCCAACATGTCATCACGTAAGTTCATGTGGGGCATGGACTTGTTTGATGACATGGCGGAGTACCAAAAAGATGGGAAGAATCTTATGCAAGAACACGAGGCGTGGATAGTGCACCAGCAGCACAAGGATCCAGTACCATGACACCTTATATAACCGACAATGATTCAAATAATCAAAGTGAGTACTCTAATGGTCCAGTTGGGCTGTCGGATGCACTGAAACAAAGCGAGATCAGCTCTGATTGACAGGAACTTAAAAATTTTGCAACGAGGTGTGGCAGATATCTTTGATATATTTAAGAACCCTGATGCTCCGTCATGAGCCAACACCCCCTCCTCGTTCAGCCCAATAACAGCAAAGCCCATAAACCTAAATGAACAATCCAAAATCTGCCTGGATGATTTAACATCCCCCTTGGTGTCCGCAAACGTGAAAGACAATGTGGGAATTGGTGTTCAATTGGATTATTCTGAGTGTAAAAGCTGATTAACACCAGGGAAAAAGTCCTAGACGAAGTGAAGATGGGCACTGTTGACCCAAGGTTGGGATAACGGAAAAATCATTATTGAAAATATCCTGAACAAAAAATGAGATGCATATGATGCACTGGTCAAGGAATCCACAAATCCATTCCTGGTGAAAAATGCTGTTAATCCCACCTTTCGTAAAGGTGCTAGTGTAATTGACTACAATCCACAGGTACATGATTCCTCGATTGGGTGTGGGAGGGCAGGGGGGGGTCAAGGTAGGAACTGATCAAGCTACGCATGAGATCAATGACGACCACTTCAATACTAGTCTTCCCAGCTATGAGGTCCCAACAGGATCCCTCGGGACCCCAACCTAATTCTTTATTACGTTTTTCAGGAAGTGGGCCCTAGAGCACTTAATAGACAGTTTATATTAAACATGCCTAGTGATATCAAAGAACTTAGGCTGATAACCTCCTCAGACATACAACTTGTGGATTTCATCCACAATTACTGTTCTGATTATGTACATTTAAAAATCATTTCTCCCCTGGTAAGAGCTCTTCTTTTAAAAGAGGTTGGGTCCTTGCAAAGAAAGGGGTTTGATATTGTTCCTTACACTGACATAACACGAACTTAGAAACATGTCCAGAGAGGATGGGAAAGGAAGACCAACCAAAGTAACCCCTGTACAAGATGAAGGATTTTAGGTGGGAAATGAAGCTAGATCCTATCTAAAAGATATGCAGGAATGGCAGTGGCTGGCGCTTCAATAGAACTGAAACTGGTACATAAACCCATTTAGAGAAGAGGTCCATTTTAATCTGGTATCTTGGAACACTAGGGGGCACAAGCATTTGTTTCAAGATGCAAAAGAATGTGGGACAATTGATGAGTGATTTTATTATGCTGCAGGAGACTTGGGCCACGGGCAATTTGTTTTTGGACGGTTATAGTTTAATTTGTTTACCAGCAAAAAAAGTGTAGGGGCAGACCCATGGGTGGTGTTGCCCTGGCATACAGAAATGACGACAAAATTGTGCTCAAGTCCAATTCCTCAATGGATTGCACTATTTCTGCCAGTTTTAAACTAGTAACCAAAGACAGTAATGCTTACATTCTAATTTTTAATATCTATTGGAACACAGGTGTTATGAATGATGGGCAATTGGATGATGTGTTTGAGTGCCTAAAGGAACAGATGAGCAATTGGCTGGATATTTATCCACAGGGGTTTATATTATTTGCAAGTGATCTAAATGCCGATTGTAACCTCTCGATGAAATGCAGCTGACCTTGGCAAATCGCATATCTCTACCCATAAAGGCTCTAAACAAAAGGTATAGAGGGAGCCTGTGGCTAGAATTTGGAAAGAGCTGGGGTTTGAAACCCATGTATAACACCATACCTACCTGGCAAGCCAGAGGAGTTGGTTCCATCATAGATTTGTGAGTGATCATGTTATGTCAATGTGCAATAATCATAGTATTGCATTCTTCGTACAATGATCATGCTATGCTCTGCCCTGGGAAAAGGATCCCGAAGAGGAATACACTTCCCTGAGCAAATAAAAGTTGGCAGCAACTGTAAGCGAGTGAAATGGACTCCTGTTAAACTTGCACAATTCAATCGTATCCGGACACAAGATTTTGAACGAATTCACCGAATACACTGCTAATTTCTTTTTGGATGAGAAACATTCTAATATTTAGAACGCACACTAAATATTAAGTCATTCACATCCACACAACAAGGTGCAAGTGAAGTTTATAAGCATACATTTGTTCAAGCAATAAAAAATGCGAAAGCCAAACTTTGAAAATAAATTTGAGGTTTAAAGCTAGGCGAAACTTGGGCAGAGGATGTAAAGCATAAGATCAAACAATGTAAACAAGTTTATAAAAATTGGATCAAAAGTAAGAGCCTCAATTGCACAAAATGATGGGGAAACAATGATTAAAGCCTCGGGGGATTCAAATTCCCGTATGTATTGGTCCATTATAAACCATTTACAAATTTCTCAACATCAGCTGCAGACCAACCCAATTGATTCACTGATATGGTCTGACTACTTTGGCACCCTATATGAAAAATCACCAGTTGAATGGGTACCTCAGTATGACAGGGTGGTGGTATGTTCTCTAGATATCTCAGTCCTCAATATTTTAGGACTAATTAAGAAGTCGAAATCCACCTCTACACCGGGTCCCAATCACTTGTTTGTAAATTTAAAGAGTCACGCCACTATGTGGTCAAACGTACTACACATACTGTTTTGGGACATCTGTAATAAAAAAGTGACACCAGAGTCATGGAAATTGTCCTATGTATTATTGCTCTTTAAGAAAGGGAATTGACTCGCATTGCCCGAGAAACTACAGACCCATCACCCTGCTGAATGTTGAATCCAAAATCTTTGCCGCCATTGTCTTGGATAAGTTTACAACATGTATGGACGACTATTCTATACTTGATTGTAGACAGGTTTTCGCAGATTAACAGGGACTGATGCGGGCAGCATACTTGTGTCACAATTATTGAACCATGTCAAAACTAAAATCCATGGATCATCTATACATTGCGTCGATGGATTTGACCATGGCATCTGACCTAGTAGACAGACCAACCCTATGGAGAACATTAACATCTCTAGGGATAGATAGTGGGCTGCTTGACATAATCATCTACCTGTACCCTGAAACTGTAATGAGGGTGAGACTGAACAACAAAGGGTTACTGTAAAATGTGATGACACTTAACGGCTTGAAGCAAGGGTGCAGATTGGTGGCCACCCTTTTCAACCTGTATGTGTGTCAGGCAGGCAAGACCTTAAATTCAAGCGGACTCTCTGGCCCCAAGATAGGTGGGATTACCATCAGATGTGTCGCTTATGCAGATGATTTTCTCCTGTTTGCACAAAAATAGGTCTGCAGACACTGATTACAGCATTTGGGAATTTCATAGATGAAAAGAAATTGAATATCAATCCTAGCAAAACCATTCCTCAGGCTACAGGGGATTCATGTATACCCATACTGACGATTGGCTGCTGCACAGTCCTTGCCCAGACGGCCTTGACCAATCTTCAGTCACTCCTTCAGCTCCTGTTCCATCTTGGGCTGTCAGTGAATTGGCAGAAATCACCATGATGGTCTCAAGACCTGATATTTTGGGTTTCCATTGGAATGTGGCCAGTACCAAGGTATTCTTAACGACTGACAGGATTGCAGACCTGTCGATGTGTCAGCTTTTCCCCCATTCCTCGCACATGACGGCCTGGTGGTTCCAAAGACTTCTGGGTCTCATGGCCTCTTGCATCTTGGCTCTACCTCTTGCACGTCTGAAGATGAGGCACACTCCGCTAGCTTTTTGTAGCTGTTGTTCCCAGTCTTCGGATCCCGATTCCAAGATGATTCTAGTTCCATCACATGACGGCGGATCTGCAATTGTGGTCATATGCCAGCAACCTTTCACTGGTGTCCTCCTTCCAGGAGCCCTGCCCACAAGTAACTGTTAGCATTGCTCCCCATCCCAGAAGTGAGGAGTATGTAGTGTCACCTCGAAGTATTTGACTTGTGGACACCGCAGTACAGGCAGTTTCATATCAATTACCTGGAACTCCTGGCTGTGTTTCTGGCCCTCAAAGCTTTTCAACTGACTTATCACCAACAGCATGGTCCATATTTGCACTGACAATTCTGTGATGTTTTGCATCAACAAGCAGGGTGGCACAGTTACCTCTCCTCCTTGTGTATCTTGCCATACAAATTTGGAACTGGGCCATCCGGCACAATGTTTGGCTCCTGGCTGTACACATCCCGGGTCACATCAATGTGAGTGCAGATTCACTCAGCCGTAAGTCGGCAGCCAGTTATGAGTGGGAAATGAACAATGTCATTCCAACATTTTCCATCAATGGGGCACTCCAGAGGTGGACCTCTTTGCAACCTCTTCAAACAAACGTCCTCTTTATGCGTCCGGGGATGGGCTCGGAGGGTCTTCCATGGGGGACGCCCTCCAGATTCCGTGGGACAACATGAAGGCTTACGCCTCCTCCCCCCCCCCCCTTACCACGGATTCATCAGTCACTCTGCAACCTCGGGACCGCATCGAATTGCACTGTCTCCTGTTCGTGGTTCCTTGGTGGCCAGCCAGAATCTGATTTTCAGAACTACGGCATCTTTTCTTTCGAGGGGATTGGGTCCTCCGACGTATTCCATATCTGACAGTAATCACCACAGCTGTGCTGCTTCGGAAAATCTCTCGGCATCTGCGTCGATGATGTCGATACGCTGTCCTTGAGGGCCTCTGTCGAGCCGACGTCACCGGATGTTATAAGTAGGACGCACAACGCCCGTAGCCTCAGTTGTTTTTTCTGCGAACATGTTCGCTTCGGAGATCTCGGTGTGCCTCGACTCTTCTGAGTTCTGTTCTTTCGGTTCCTCGAACCTGTTGGTTTGTGAAGTTATCGTAAGATGTCTTCGTCTTCTACCCCGCGGCTGGGTTTTAAGTGTCGGGACTGCGGGTCCAAGATGTCGTTGACGGATTCGCACGTCGCTTGCCTCTGGTGCCTCAGGGAGGACCACGACACGGATGACTGGACTGCCAGTCGCTTACTTCGGAGGCTTTGTGGGAGCGTAAGAAGCTTTCTGTAGGTAAGGTGACTAAGGCTCGTAAGCCGAGGTCCTCTGGGCTTTCGACAGACTATTCGAGGGGCAACTCTCCACATCGTTGTTGGTCCGGGAGGTGGCACTCATGGAAGCGCCGTCATCGGTTGCCTTCCCGGTCCTCTTCTTAGGACGCCGACCGTCGGCGGGTTGCTTCTCCCACCAAGCATTTGACTCTTGTGGAATGGGCTTCCTTCCGTAAGGAGATGTTGGTGATTTTTGAGTCGCAGGGCTCCGGTCTGTCCGTGCCTCCGAGAGGGGTCAGCAGTGACCGTACTAGAGACACCGCTCGTACGCCTTCGGGCTCGGGTGGTCGGCACGATTCGCGGGAGAGGTCCCGCTCGGACAAGGGGAATCGTTCTAGTCATGCCCGTTCCAGGTCCCGGTCCTCGACGCCCTCGAGACCGCGTGAACCTGTGATGTCTTCGAAGAAGACATCGACGCCAGTGGTGCCGATGTAGTCGACGGACTCTCTCGAGGCTCCGCCTCCGAGGAAGTCGGCACCTAGGCTGTCGAGACACGCTCGGGGCTTTGCCCTAGAGGCCTGTGTCGAAGCCATCGATGCTGTCGGCGCCACACTCGACGTCGACACCTTTCGAGGCTGTTTTGTCAGAGGTACCCTGTGGCACGGTGGAACCCCCTAGAAAGGCTCTAGTCAAGGTGAAAAATGTGTTTACCCCTTATTCTGTGCCCACATTCCAGCCTCTGGATTATATTTCTGAGGTGGATGAGGGTTCTAAAGATTGGTTGGTTCCTGACACGGTACCAGACGAGATTATATCTGGTCATAGCCAGATTGAGGACTTGCGTCAGTCGCTGCACGACGCCAGCGACTTGGACACCTCTCCGGAGGTGGAGTTCTGTAGGCCTGAGTCTGGCACCCATGCCGAGTCCTCGTACCGGCGCCTTATGTCGAGGGTCACTGATTACTTGGGGTGGTCTGCGCCACCAGTTTATTTTGTGTAGGATGACCTGATGGATATCCTCGACAAAGGTCCACCGACTGACCTGGTACTGCCTTTCCATATGGCCTTGCATAGAAGGGTGGCAGCGGCTTGGACTGCCCCGGAGTCTCCCGGCAGTGAGCAAGTCTTTGCCACGAAAATACCGTCCAGCCAGTAGCAACCCTTACTACTTGACCACACACCCCACTCAGGAGAGTTTAGGGGTGCAGGCGGCTACGGACCCAGCAAAGCAGGCGTCGTATCCTACCATCCCTTCTGATAGGGACGACAAGCGTTTTGATGGTTGGGCAACGTGTTTTCTTCAGGGGGTATGGCTCTTCAGGCAGCCAACTCCGTATGTGCCTTGTCACGTTTCACGCACACTCTGGAACTGTATTTCCTTAGCGGCTGAACATATTCCCAAAGGGGACGAACGGGATGGTTTTCTTGCTATTATACAGGATGGCAAGGATGCCATGTGAGTCCATTCAGTCTGGTCTGGACATGGCAGACTGTCTGGGCGTCGTGCGTCCTACTTATCACATCGGATGACGTCGGAGGAGGTCCTAGACGACGGCGCATCGACGCAGGACGCAGACGCCGAAAAAAGTTTCCGAAGCAGCACAGCTGTGGTGATTACATGTCATAGATATGGAATACGTCGTCGGACCATCCCATCGAAAGAACGTTACCAGGTAAGAAAGTAACTTGTTCTTCTCCTCCTTTCCCCCCCGATCGGATTGCAGCAGATACCCGACAACCTTCACCAGAGCAATCGCCACCTGTGGCATCCCTTCCCACAATCGTTCAGCTTAGCGGCCTGTGGCCTGAGTTCAGATCTTTAGCGCAGTTCAATCTGCCCGAAGACAATATGTGCATTATCAAAGTGGCCAGGAAATCTTCTACGAGGGCCCAGTACAGGAGCAAATGGCTCAGGTTTTGCCACTGGTGTTTAGCTAAACTGCTCGATCCCTGGCATGCTTTGGTCGACACTGTTCTATCCGTTGTCTCTCACCTGGCAGCTTTTGGCAGCCATGTTCTGTTATGAAGGACTGTTTTTTCTTTGACTAATCCAGTTGTCAAGACATTTTGCGGGCCTTCATCTGTTCCCGCCGGTGATGACTCCTCATCCCAAATGGGATCTAAATGTGGTCCTCACCGCGTTATGTCACAAGCCATTTGAACCCATGGCTCCTACTGATCTTAAGATCCTCTTTGGAGGTTGCTTTTATGATGGCAATAACATCAGCGAGGCGAGTAAGCTAGCTCCAAGCACTCTACGTGGAACATCCGTTCCTCACTTTCCACAAGGATAAGGTTGTGCTTCACACTCCTCTTTCCTTCCCAAGGTGGTTACTGATTTTCATTTGAACCAATCTATCTCCTTAACCGTCGTCTTCCCAAATCTGGCCACTGATGCCGAGAGAGTTGTACACAATTTGGACATCAGGCGAGCGCTGAAGTTTTTAGTTCGGTAGAGTAAACTCAGAAGCTCCTCATAACTGTTACATTCAGTGACCCTAAAGGGAAACCGGCTTCGAAAGCATCCATCTCCCGCTGGATTGCCTCATGTATTTCAGAGGCCTATAAGATCCAAGGCCTTCAACCACCATGCACTTTTAGTCCGTGGCGAAGCAGCTGCTGTCGTCCAAAAGTATGTCTCTTGGGAATCCATCGCCACAACGGCTACGTGAGCCTCCATCGGCTTTCTGCAAGCATTACTGCTTAGACCTGAGCTCTAGGCTGATGCCCAATTTGGCCAGGCTATTCTCACTTATTCCACTAAAGGGATTTTCCATCATCCTGTATGGTTGTGCTTGGGGAGGAAAGGGGATGGGACGTAGGAGTATAACAGTTACTCACCGTAGTGAATACCTTACTCCTGGTCCATAGTACCCATTCCTCCATACGCCCGCCTGCCGTCCCCTCTAAAAAGTATCCTCTATTGTTGCTTAAATGGTCTCATACCTGGTGATAGAAAAGGGCTGGAAGGCAATGTGCGAGGCAGAGCTCGGGAGGGTGAGGTTTACTGCTACGTGCAGTGGTCCCGCATAAAAAATAAAAGGACAAATTACATTTTTGATGCTTTTTAACAAGTGCTGTGGTCCTGCCCTGAAGGACGGAATGTCCCACGAGTATGGAGGAAAGGGGACTGTGGACTAGGAGTAAGGTAGTCACTACGGTGAGTAACTTTGTTATTGATTCTTCGTAGATAAAATACAACTGACACAAGTGGAGTCAATACAGTACATGGGTAGATCCACCTCTGACCCTTCACCTCTACTTATGCATTGGGCGATGAAGGGACCCACACATCCCATACCACTATGGCGAATGCCCACAAATGCGCTTACTGATGGGGCCTTTAGGGGGGAACTGGGTGAAAAATTTAAAGAATACAATGTGACCAATCAGGGCAGTGTAGAACATACGGTTTGGGAAGCCCTGACAGTCGTGATGCAGGGAGATCATTGCAAGCGCTGGGGGCATCAGGAGGTTATTAAAGAAGGAACTGGAAGAGCAAGAAGAGGGTATAAAGCAGTTAGAATCAGGCACCAGAGGGACCAGGTATGAAGAAGTGAAATTAGCTGAAGCCAGATCCAGCTGCCATGAAGCATGGATGAGACTATCCAAGTTTGATTATTTAACAAAAACTGCCAGAACACACAGAGGGGGATAAACCTAGCAGGCTGCTAGCGTGGCTATGTAGGCGGGAACACTGCTGGCACCCAATGACCCCACTTAAGGGGGAAGATCGAGTGCTACACAATACGCAACAATCAATTAATGACACATTTGCAACCTACTATGCTAAATTATATGCCCACAATGCACAGGTACCACTGACTGATATGCAGGATACGTTGGAAGAAATTGAGCTCCCCACATTAGGTGCATCACAACGGGAGGCCTTAGATGAGGTAATTACACTGGAAGATGTTACAGATGTGATTAGATCACCATCTACCTGTAAGACCCCAGGTAGTGATTGACTACCACCTGAAGTTTATAAAGCATATGAACCCACAATGGCTCCAATCCTGTTTTAGGTTTATCAGGAGGCATATGAATCGGGGACAGTACCGAAAAGTATGAGGGAAAAATTAATGGTTCCAATACTCAAACAGACTAAGTCAATGGATGACTGTGATTCGTACCGTCCCTTAGCTGTGCTAAATTACGATGTTAAGATTCTGACCACCATCTTGGCTAACCGCCTGTCCAGCGTAATAGGGGATTTTATACACTAAGATCAAAATGGTTTTGTACCAGGCCGCAGCACGACTGCTAACCTACGTAGACTCCAACATATGGCACACACGCAGCAGGAACAGGAGTATCTGGCAGTGATTACATTAGACTCCATCAAGGCATTTGACTATTGGGAATGGCTGGTGGAGGTACTGCAGGCATTTGGGTTTGGGGTATGTTTTTTGAGATGGATACAGGTGCTGTACACAGATCCAGTGGCACGGGTTAAGACGGGAAAGAGGGTATCTGGGTCCTGGAAGATGCAAAGAGGCACTAGACAAGGATGCCTGTTATCGCCCATGCTTTATATCCTGGGACTGGAGCCCATTGCAGCTTACATCAGGAAACAATTCTTTGATGCAGGGATAAAGATAGGTGGGAAGTATCATATAATTTCTCTGTATGCAGATGATGTTTTGTTCTACTTAAGAGGCCTGCAATGCACTGACAATACTTAGTACTGGATAACTTGCACGATACTCTGGGATATGCTTCAGCAAAAGTAAATCTTGCATGTTACCCATTACAGGGCTACGGTGGGTAGAAGCTGAGAAACTACCTCTGGGGGGGGGGATTTATGAATATGGCATACACCAGAAGTCGCACATGAACATAACACTATGGCAGTGATGCAAGGACTTCGCAATTAAAGTTCTGGTCTAAATTACCACTATTGGTGATGGGTAGGGCAGCGATTGCCAAAATGATTATTTTACCAAGGTTTTTATATTACTTCCAGAACATTTGCTACTACATTAGACCAGCTTTCTTTCGAGCTCTGGAGGCAATAATGAGAGATTCTCTGGGGGAAGGCACGCTGCAGATTAGCACTGACCACATTAACAGTACCTTGCAAGGAAGGGGGCATACAACTCCCAGACTATGAAAAGTATTATCTGGCAGCACAGCTAAGCCACATAGCTAGATGGCTATCAGATGCTGTGACTGCAGAAACGGGACTATTGCGGGATCTAATAGCACCAGTATACTTGAAGAAAATTCTATGGTCCCCGCAAAGCACTACAAAACATTGCCCCATGTTGGTAACGCTAGGTAAACAAGCGTGGAGCAGGGTAAAATCGGTGAGACAATTGGCGCACCCTTACTTGCCTGAAATGCCACTACTGGCTGAGTTAGGGATAACCGACACTGACCTACATGCCATAAGAAGCTGGGAAAGGTTGGGCTTGTACACTTGGGGTGACCTGTATGAAGAGGGGTCATTCAGGTAACTTGAATCTCTGCATGAAAAGGTGGGGCTACCAAGTGGACAATTCTTGTGGTACCAGAGGTTGAAACACAAACAAATTGGGTGGAATGTCCGGCAGAGCCAGAAGCAAATCCGCTATTAACAGAATTACACAACCTAAGTGATGGGTGGCGGCCAATATCTAGACTATATGTCCAACTGAATGATAGACCAAACCCACACATGGCTATGTTGAAGGCACAGTTGTAGAAAGACCTTGGTGTAGATATTGTAAGAGCCCTCCCCGTCTTAGACGTGTAAAGAATAAATGAGACACCCCCTGACGGGGAATAAGGCTAAGAGAACCGGTTGCAAGAGTTCAAAAAAATCTTTATCTAATTGGCATCCAAAGAACTCTGCTGCCCAAGCGAGCTCTGACAAATATCACACTTATCATATTATAAAGAGAAAAATCATCATAGGTGATGCAATTAACAGGGTACTAAGTCAGCTCAGGATTGGACAGTCATTATAGCACTATATAGTTGCGGCAGCACTGTTTCATCCGCATTGGTTGCTCCTTTGGGTGGAGGGTGAACATCATGTGGTCCGGTTGTCAGTGTCCAGGAGGGGTGAAGGTCAGGTTGCCGTCGTTATGCTCACCTGGTATCCATAGGGACGCCACCCAGCCGGGTTACTTGCTGGAATGCTTCTCAGCTTTGCCCTGATGTGGTCTGCAGGGAAGGTTCTGCCTTGTGGTAGAATCGGGCGTGCTCTCCGTCCAGCCTTTGCAGGGGCGCGTTGCCTTTCATGGGCGAGTGCGGTCCAGTTACTTCACTGACGCCGGCCCGTTTGATATTGTTCAGGTAGGTCTTATTGATGATCTTTAGTTTTGTTGCTATCCTGCATGCCTTTCTTTGTTTAAAATGTCACTTTTTTTTCTTCAAATGTCCGGAGTGGTGCCAGTCGAGAGGCGACCAGCCAGGTAAGCCTTTTGAGCAGTTCGTAATTTGTAAATATCTCTACTGCTTTCTTTAATGTTGCCTCGATCTTCCTCTTTCAGGTCGTTCTGTCCGGGAGGCGTGCAGATCCGAGTAAGCTGTACTCAGTAGCTGCGAGTGTTTAAAGATGAAGACTGCAGGTGAGATGCTGCTGCTAATGATCCTTTTGTCTCCTTGCAGGTTCTGCTTCTCCGAGGTTCGAGGGAATAGCTGGACACGGTGAGCGTCACGTTGCAAGCTGCAAAGTAACGCGAAGCGTGTTGTCTTGCTCGGGTGTGGTTTAAATAGCCCCAATAAAATAGTCCAGGAAAAGTCCCTAGGCTACCACATCCAAATCACTAGACCGCATAGCTTGGTTCTTAGGAACCAAGCTATGTGGATGCCTCCATGTTGGCTGACAATAATAAAGTAGTTCCCACATTGTGGATTCATGGTGTATGAGCCTGGCGCCATGAGGGCTTTTGAAGAGGATGCCAGGCTCTAGAGGCCCGAGTCCTGCCTCCACCTGGCCAATGGGTTTGCCAGAGGGGGTTTTGGGCGAGGGTCGTGACAGCCGTGAAGCGGAGTGGCCACTAACTAAGCTAACATTACATAATACATCTTTGTGAAGCATGCACTAAATAATGATCATTGCAACTCTTTTGAACAAATCATTGTAAACCTATCAACTTCATTCATGCATTTACATCATTAATAACTGCGGCTTCTACAGGGCATCAGGCTAAGGGTTTTGACCATCATGATAACATTGATTGAAGCGAGGGTCTGGACTCGTAAAGAATCTAGGCACGTTGGCGTTTGTTAGTAGTGAAAGACAATATACTGCTACAGAGGTCTAAATGTTATTTGGGGGCCTGTTAGGTGGCCACCGTGGCGGGATCACATATCTGGTACATCGAGAGCATACCTTGCGGGGACACAGGCTTACATTGGCAGTCATTTTCCAATAGCGAGAGTGAGGGGGCATGGACAGATTTGTGGAGACGGATGAGCCACAGTGCTTGGCTCAAGCCGGTTCACACGCGGGGCAGTGATCTCAGAGGAAGAGTGAGATGTTACATTTGTTCTTTGTTGCAATTACCTCCGGCTTCAGCGTGAGAATGGGGCTGCAGTTTTCCAGACAGTGAGAGAAAAGGTGGGGGCATGTGCGCGGCGCTGCAAAAGGAGAAGCCTTTTTGTATTATCGCAGTGAGGCCTAGTTACCAAGATGGAGTTAAGGGGGCACAAAATGGATGCCCCATGCCCTGCGCAACGGTCCCATCTATGCAAATGCCAGCCGATGCCGTCATCACATAAGGGCAACGGGGGCACTCTCCACCATTGGAGGCACGTGGTCCAAGTTTGTACTAAGGAAAGGCGGGATGGGGGTCCTACTGGCCCCTCACTCCCACATTCTAAAGTAACAAACTATTAGTCCTTGTGTTCTCCCTTTGATAATACTCCGCTTCGGCTATGGCTTCATCCCAGGCTGGTGTACCTTTTATGGGCTTCCATGCCCTACATACTCTTCAGACTGTGCCCTTTCCTTGCATATTCATCAGGAGTACATGTCGTGTGTGTATATATATATATCCCTCCAGGTCCACCCACACTTCATTGTACCATTGCAGCTATCTTGGTTCCTTTATGGTGGTGTGATACAGATGGTCAACCCTGTCCCCATTCTGGCGGTATACTGCTGTCATGCGATATTTTGGCGGGTTAGGTTCCCCAGTTTGCATCTGCGCTTCTATCATAGTTGTTACCGTTGCCTGTCGGCCCATTGTTGCGATCATCATAGTTGAACTAGGCATAGATGTTGCACAACATTGGATACCTATGTTGCACACACAGAAAAAAAGCATTATGAAGACGATGGTAGGAATTAACATTTTCATCATGGTGTTGAACCAGGACGGTATCCAGCTGAACATGTCAAACCAGGTGCTTTGTTCCACTCCCCTTCTTTCGACATCATTTCTCCTAGGCTGTGTACTGCTGAGATCACATGGGAAAGTGCTCCATTATCTGCATCTTCAGATGGCACGAATGTGCAACATGCGCTCCCGATTTTTCGGCAAACACCGCCGTCCATCGCTGTGAGGCGATCTAAGACGTACGGGTTCTGCATTGTCATTAGGCGCAAAGCACAGAGCTCCACTTTTATCACATTGAGCCCTTCTTCAGTGTTGTTGGCGAGTTGGATCAGCTCCCAGCGGACGATCTGTAACCACTTGGCGTTAGTTCAGGCCTGCAGTCCTGGAGTTAGGAGCCAAGCAAAGAATGTCTCAGTGGAGTTGAAGAGTTTATACTTCGGTGGGATCTCAGCAAGAAGGGCAGATGATTCAGAGATGTAATTGGATGATCTCCTTTTGCGAGACAGTTGGGTTTTTAAGTCGTTTTCTGACAACCGTTCGTATGCTGGAGGCTGTGTTACCACTGGTTGGGGTGCTGCCGGTACGACAGCCGATTGCCCTGCTGCCGATGTACTAGCCGATTCTCCTTTTCCACTTTGGATGTGGCTTTCTAGTATTACCATCAGAATGTAGGGTGGCTAGGGCGCAAGTGCCCTTCCATGACGCTGGGAGATGCAGGTATGCTTGTTTGCCACATACCTAATGCATGTCCATGTGGGCTGCAGAGCCTTTCTTCATGTCTGGAATTATTACGGTCTTATTGCTTGTTGGCACCCACGGGCACTTTTCCTTCTCCGTGAAAGCATAGTTCATGTGGTATTTCTTTTTGGGTCTTTATTGGCTTTTCTAGTGCAGTGACCCACGTTAGTTTGGCAATGTGCTGGGACCAGACAGGGGCACACGTTTCTTTTACCCATTGAAAGTTCTCTTCGGTTAGTCCTCTGAGTGCTTCAGCTTTGCATTCGATTGTTTCGTCATGCCATTTGTTTTCTGCAAACCTTTTTCCTTTTATGACGAAGAATGGTTCTTTTACGCAAATTACTCCTTGGCATCTGCTTGTGCATGTTCTCTCATTCTGTAGCATCTCTATTGTAACTGTGTGTGCCTGGAAGGTGCTCCGAATTCTACACAATACGAGATGAATTAAACATTGGATGTCTGGCCAGGGCACTTCTTGTGGCACCAGTATTTTGGGCGTCCCTGGCGTGCGGAATGAGTGAGCAAACATAGCAGCTCTCATTTGTGGCTTGTTTTGCTGTGGCACTCCTGTCAGAGTAACATTTATTTGACTGGTCGGGGTGGTGGGGATACTCTAGTTCATCTAATCCCAGGCCATGGTACATGTCATATTTTACCGCCCCCTTTTCCCTCTCCTCCTTTCCCCTTTGCGATAACTTCTAACCTTTCGATAGTGTATTGGGAGCACCCCAGCCCATGCGGTGTCATTAACATTATTCATTATGTGTTCAGCTAGTGGTTCTGGTGTTTCATGAGTAGCAGCAATATAAAGTGAGGTAGGATCTCTGGTTGTCTGTGCATTAACATTCATTTGGTTGAGTTCATTTGGCCACAAATAGTCACCATCATATTCATTGGTTTCATCGCCATTATACAGGGTTTTAGCAGCAATTGGAAGTGGGTGGCTGTTGTGTCATTAAAGTGCGTCATAGTTTAGGTTGTATTAGCATCATAGTCATTAGCAGAATAGTTTTGTTTGTTTAATTGTTTTTACCCCTGTCCATATTAGTGCCGACCCTTCTCGGCCCTGCTCCCCCCCCCCCCCCCCTTTTTCATATCATGGGCATGAAGAATAACATTACGGACACCAAAACAGCCGAATACTTCAAAGCACACTTGACATTGCTATATTTATTGGCTATCCTATCACTAACTTTAGGCCATTCTCTGTGAGCGTGCTCCTTTCAGCCATTGTATCACCTGGAGGGGCGATATAAAATTGTTAAGTGACGAGCATACATCAATTATTTACATTGTGTATTTCATTACTGTGTGATATATTCTCTTACGTGTTGCTATAAATCTTTCAATATAACATATTTTACCTATACTAGGCTACTGGCATTTCTTTATGTACATAATTCATTTTACCCTTTATTCAATTTTATGGAGAGTGCAAGACGTAGGAGCAAGAAATAGAGCGAAAGGAGAGGAAGCAAGAGATATTCTTGCAAGCACATTCATTGTTTTTACCCTTTCTGCAACTATTTTTCCACTTCATTATTTCAGTGTTGCTTATTTGCTCACTCTGAAGGAGTGCACTATCGCGTGCCTTTCTCACATCTGAGAGATGCACCCAATATATCAGTCCCTTAATTTTCATTGCGGAGGGTGTGCAAAAAACTACCTCATAAGGTCCATGAAATCTCTGCGAGTTCCACCGCCAAACAAAACTTCTTACATATACATTGTCACCTGGCATTAATGGGCCACCTGGACTGTCTGTCGCAGCATTTTCAGTAAAGGGTGGTGCAATGTGTCGCGCTATGCTGCGTACTGCATGCGTCAACTAAGGTAAAGGTATTCCTTAAATTCTTCCCTCAGCACTGTGGCAGCCCGGTGCTTTTCTTATTAGGGAGAGTGGCGTATGAATACGCCTGCGCGTCACAATTTCAGGGGGGCTTAAGTGGTGGTCTTTGCTTGGCTGCGTTCTGAGTTGGAACAGTGCTAGGGGCAGGCAATACACCCAGTTCTTCTTGAGTGTGTTGCACAACTTTGACAATATACTTTTGAGCAGGCCGTTGATCTTTTCCACCAGTCCGTTAGCCATTGGATGGTAAATGGAACCCAGTTTGTGCTTAACCCCCAGGAGCGATGTCACTTCCTTGAAGAGGTCATTCACGAAGTGTGTGCCGTTTTCTGATCTTATTACATTGCAAATTCCCCACCTTGAGAACACCTCCCGCACCAAAAACTTAGCCGCACATTTCGCATCCGGGTGGGAACATGGTCCTGCCTCTACCCACCTTGAAGGGGCACACCACCACAATCAAATACCTTTCCCCATTACATCTCTCCCCCCCCCCCATGTCTGCATAGTCAATGTGGAGCTCTCTGAAGGGCCCCACAGGACGCTGAAGAGTGCCTTGCAATGTTCTTGGGGTCATCCCTGAACTGTTTGGCATGTGGTGCATTCCATGGTCAATTTGGCAGATGTTCCTGCAGGTTGGGAACAAACCAGTGCTCTTGTATGTCTGCTGCAATGCGTTGTTCGCTACGTGGGCCGGAAAATGCAGATGCTGGAATGCTACTTCCAATAGCTCCACTGGCATTACTACCCTCCCAGTCACTTCCTGTCTCCATATTAGATCTTTCGGTGATTGCTTGCACCCTCGTTTGGCCCAGAACTCTTGCTCTTCTATTGGTGCTCTCCTCTGCAATTCTATTTGTGTTATTGGTGTGTTGCTATATCCTTCTTCTAATGGTTGTGCAGTGGGTGTTGTGACGATGCATTAAATAGTTGGGAGCACATTGAAATACGAGGCGTCTTTCGCTGCTGCGTGTGGTGCCGCGTTTCCCAATGAGATTGCATCTGTTGTTGGTATGGGCTTGGCATTTCACCACCGCCACTACTGATGGTTCTGCTAGTGCTTCTATTAGTTAATTTAGTAATGTAGCGTGCTGAACTGGCAACCAATCTGCCCTTCGAAACCCTCCATCGCGATAATCCTAAATGTACTGTTGTGGCATTTGCTGAATCCGAATAGATTGTTAGTGCGCACTCTTTAGCTGTATGCAGCGCTTCAATTAATGCCACTAGTTCTGCCGCTTGTGCGGAATAATGAGAAGGGAGGCGTTTTTGGACAATCGTTTCATAATTGTCTTCCATTCTTACCACTGCCTTCCCCACATGTTTTTCCCCCCGTTTCATTATCTATAGATGCTGACCCATCTATGAAGTATATTTCCCCCTCCTGTAATGCATTCTCACTTGCCTTGGGGATATCATCTTCCTCTCCCTTGTATGTGGCACAGTCGTGCTCCTGCATGTCTTCTACAGTGCATGGTTCTGTAATGAACGTGGCTGGGGATACTGTTTTGCATCTGACCACATGCACATTTGGGCTGGAAATTATTTCATACGCTGTTGCCCTCTGTGGTGTCAGTGTTGATTTGGATCTTTCTAAAATGGCAGAGTGAATTCTCTGCATACAGTGTCGCCGAACAGCCCATTACAATTGTGGCGCTTTCTTCAATGGCTAAGGCCGCTGCAGCGAGAGCTTGTTAGCATGCGAAGTGGCCTTGCATTCAGTGTCCAGTGTTCCGCTGCAGTAGGCCAATGGATTGTGTGGCCTAGTGATGTTTTCTGTGTTAACACTGCAGTTATCAGTGTGCTGTTGCAGTGTGAAAATAGGTAGAATTCCCTGTCGTCATCTGGATTTGCGAGAACTGGCGCGTGGGCAATCAAGTCTTGTAACTTGAAGTATTGCGTCATTTCATTTGTCCATTTTGTTGGGGCATTATTCTTTTATGACTCTTTTAGTGCTTGTAGCAATGGGCGCGTGTAGAATCACATGCTGTGCATAGGTCCGACATCCAGTGGTCACTGCGGAGTATTGCATTTTGTTTTTCGTAGTCGAAAAGGGGACGTCGACAAGGCGTGTCTGAAACACTATCCCTATAGTGACGTGCGTTGTACCCACAATCCCTCATGCGTCGAGGTCCCTCAGATTGTTTTTTTCCGCCCAGCTTATGGTCGCCTTCACGCGGAGCTCCTCGAGAGACATTGCAACTCCTCGACCTTTGGTCGTTTTTTCTCTAATATTAATAATCCCTCCCTCGACGCAGTTGTAAGTTGTTCTCCGCCGAAAAGAATCTTCGACGGAGGGTCGAGCGGAAGAATTCCTTCGGCGCTGCCGAACACGTGGCCTGGCCTCGCAGGCCATATACAGTAGGGAGAGTGGGGTCGTGGGACATCTCTGGGTCTTTTCTGAGAATGCCTTTCCCTTTCCCCTTCCTTTCCCTTGGGGTGTTTATCGCGATTTATTGCCTCGGCTATGGAGAGGACACCGTTTAGGTTTTGCCCACTTTGTAAAGGCAAATTCACTTGGAAGGACAAGCACTCACGGTGTAACCGCTGCTTGCCCCTCGATCACAAGGAGGAAAGGTGCGCGGCTTGTCGGCTTCTTAAGCCTAAAACTCTAAAAGACCGAAGGGTTAAAAGGTGGGCGGCCTACGCGATGTCGAAGGCCGAAGGTTCACCCGCCGCTGCTACCACCGACAGTGACGAGGAACGCGATAACACGACCTCCGCTACGGAAGTCGAAACCCCCTCTAAGGAGCGCTTACGCGCTTCATCGTCTGTCCCCGGCCCCGACGGGCTCGGCTCACGCCCTGCTTATGGGGATGAACACCCCGGCGACACAGACGCACACAAAGATCCACATAAACACACAACCCACGGCTCTTCTTCGACGAAGTCGAAAAGACCTTCGGCGCCCAAGGAGACGCAGGTTCCACCGGCGGCCTCCTCGGACCGTTCGGGTTCGAAGCCCCTCTCGCAACCGCAGCCGCGACCTGCGACTGGGCTTTCGGCAAACAAGGGCGCTGCCACCAAACCATCGGCCGGTGCGCATCAACAGAAAGCGCAGACCGCCGTAGAGCGTTCGATACCCATAGCGTCAAACTCAAGCTTCCGCCGACAAACGAGTCGCCGACAAGCGAGTCGCCGATAGCTTAGCAAGGATCGCTGTAGCCGACGCCCAAAAGCGTACGCCGAAGATTTCGTCGAGCGTTACGCATAAGTTAAAGGATACGCCGAAAAAGCCCGATGGGAAGCAGGGACTACCCCCTTCAGGCAGGGAGTCTCCCGACACACCAGAAGGTTTTTCGGAGGGCGACGGGACACTTTCCTCGACGCTTTGGGAGAGGTCGAGCCATTTCGAGTTAGATAACCCTATGTTTCCCCCGCCAGACCGCTCTGGGGTACCCCATGAAACTATGGAAAGACTCCACCTCTGTATGGAGAGGATGGAAAAGTTCATGAGCACCCAGGCCTCTCAAACACACAAGAGGACCAGAGAAGGACCTCAGGAGGACCCCAGGGCCAAAAATCCGAGGCTAGTCGATCCCCAGCAGGACACAGCCTCAGACTTCCAAGATGTATATGACCTCACTGGGGAGGAGCAAGACTTCGAGGAAGAAGATGATTTCATGGACAATGAAGAACAGAACCAGGAGGAATGTCTGGAAGACAGAAGACATTATAGAAGAAGGCTTCGGGGTTAACCCAGAAGAGGGACCTTCACACCCCTGGCAATCACCATCAGTGTATTCCGACACTGATGTCCTAAACCTAACTCCTCCGGACAATTCTCCAGTTAGGAACACGTCTCCAATTGACGATCAGCCGACGTTCAATGCACTGTTGCGCAGAGCAGCAGCGCATTTCGAACTCGACACCGGGGAACTCTCTCCAGAATTGGACTTTGTAGAAAGAGTGATTAAGGAAAAACCCCCGGTCAGCCAGACCATTCCACTCCTCGCTTCAGTAAAGAGAAGGATCATACCTTCGCTGTCCACTCCCGCTATGATCAGAGGGGTCAATCCACGGATTGAAAAACTTTTCACTCCTTCACCCTCAGACCCCCTCTACATTAGGGGACATTCCATTCCTGATTCCCTAGTGGTTTCTAATACTAGAAAGAGGGCAGGGGTACCACTTTCCACCAGTGAGGCACCCCCTGACAAGGAAGGCAAGAGGCTATATGCCCTTGCAAAAAGAGTTACTTCCTCGGCTGCCTTCTCAGCAAGAATTGCCAACAACAATTCCTTGCTTGCAAGCTACGCAGACGCGCAGTGGGCCAAACTGCGAAAAGACGCTGAGGAAGCACCGGAGCCTTTACGTACGCGCCTACTGTCAACTATTGGCGAAGGAACCCAAGTGAACCAGAGCATTGTTAAAAACTCTCTGGACGCGGCAGAAACAGCAGGACGTTCCTTGGTACAAGGAATACTCCTAAAGCGCCATGTATGGCTGCGCAACTCAGGCTTTAAACCAGAGACACAGGCGTCTTTGATAAATAAACCTGTCGAGGACGCTAACCTCTTCGGAAAAGCGGTAGATGAAGCCCTAGAGATGGCTAAAAAAGAGTTCGACACTATCAAGACTCTCGACCAGATCTCTAAGCCCACTACCAGGCGCGGCTATGGCAACAAACGCTTTTTTCGTGGCCAACGCCAACACCAACAACAAAATCAACATCAGCAATACCCTGCCACCAATTACCAAACCAATAGTGGGCAGTACAGCCAAAGAGGCCAACGCCGGGGCAAAGGGAGGGGTCGGGGATCCACCCCCAGAGGCTCCCAAGCCCCCAACAACTCCAAGTGACGCGAAGATTCGCGTCCCCTCCCATGCAACACCGGTCGGGGGCCGGATAACATCCTTTCTTCCTGCATGGGAGGAGATAACGTCAGACCGTTGGGTACTGTCCACCGTAGCCCACGGATACTGTATCGAATTCAACAGTTCCCCATCCTACAGACCCCCGAGGGGACGTCGCATGACACCGGAACATCTTGCCATCCTTCTCCAAGAAGTACAACTACTACTGGAAAAAGGAGCCATAGAGGTCGTGCCTCTATCTCAGGTAACGCAAGGTATTTATTCAGTGTACTTCCTTGTACCCAAAAAGGATCTAACCATGCGCCCTGTATTAGATCTGCGCCCAGCGAACAACTTTATCAAACCCCAAAAGTTTCGTATGGTAACCTTACAGGAAGTAATCCCACTGCTTTCTCAGGGAGATTACATGACAACATTGGACATGAAAGATGCATACTTTCATATTTTAATGTTGCCAGCGCACAGAAAATACCTCAGGTTCATGATAGAGGGCAAACACTACCAGTTCAAAGTGCTACCCTTCGGCATAGCATCAGCACCAAGGGTATTCACGAAGGTGCTGGCAGTGGCAGCGGCCCACCTGCGCAGGTTGTCCATCCCAGTTTACCCTTACCTCGACGACTGGCTCATAACAGGGGATTCTTACGAAACATGCTTCTCCAATACCCAAAAGACAGTAGACCTTTTGTTCCAGTTGGGCTTCTCCATCAACGAAAAGAAGTCCAGTTTAGACCCCAGTCAAATCAAACAATTCCTAGGGGCTCTAATTCAAACAAAGGACGGCCTCGTCTTCCCCTCCAAAGAGAGGGTCCAAAACATGCTGTTTCAAATCCCTCAATATGTAACCGGTCGAGAGGTGACGGTACGCAAAGCAATGCGCTTGCTAGGAATGATGGCGTCGTGTATTTATTTGGTATCTCATGCGCGCCTGCGCATGCGCCCAATGCAAGAGTGGCTCAACAGCCAGTGGTGTCAGGCCAGCGGACTATGGGAGGATCTAGTTGTGGTCTCGCAGGCCTTAGTTCTCTCGCTACGGTGGTGGACAAAGGAAAACATGGAAAAAGGGAAACCCTTTGCCACACCCGCGGCGGAAGCCACTCTAACCACAGACGCATCCCTCACAGGATGGGGGGCGCACCTATCCCATCAGACTGCTCACGGAGTGTGGACTCCGAACGTAGCATCCAAACACATAAATCTACTGGAGCTACTAGCTGTGTTCAAGGCGCTAAGAGCCTTCCAGGAACACCTACAAGGCAAAACAGTAATGGTCCTTACAGACAGCACCACAGCCATGTACTACATCAACAAGCAAGGGGGCACCCACTCTCCAGGCCTGTCCAAGCTGGCCCAGAATATATGGAAGTGGGCTCTCAAACAGGACATGTTCCTACTATCACTACATGTACCCGGGGAACTCAATCTGCTAGCAGACAGTCTCAGCAGAGATTTCCCCCTGTCCAAAGAGTACGAATGGCGCCTGCACGAAGACATCGTCTTCACACAATGGGGATTCCCAGAAATAGACCTGTTCGCAACCCTGGAAAACTCACAATGCCTAAGTTACGCCTCCAGGTACCCCCAGAACCAATCCAAGGGGAACGGTCTGTCGATGCAATGGTCAGGGAAATTTGTTTACGCTTTTCCCCCGACTCCCCTTCTCAACAAAGTGGTGCACAAGATGCACCAGGAACAAGTGACCATGATACTAGTGGCCCCAATGTGGGCACGACAACCATGGTTCGCTCACTTGATGGAGATGTCTCTATCCCCCCCAGTAAAACTCCCCTGCCCGTACAACATGCTGTCTCAGGACAAAGGCAGGACTCTGCATCCATGCCCCCAGAACATGAACTTAGCAGCTTGGCTCCTGAGATCATAGAGTTCGGACATCTACAACTCCCGCAAAGATGCATGGACATCCTCAGGGAAGCCCGAAAACCGAACACTCGCCACTGCTATTCTAGCAAGTGGAAAAGATTTGTCATCTGGTGCAGGAGTAAAAGCATCAACCCTATTGACTGCTCTCCCACACATGTGGTCCTATACCTGACCCACCTATTGGATTCAGGTCTAGTGTTTAACTCCATTAAAGTCCACCTAGCTGCACTTTCTGCATACACCACTTCCCAACTCAAAGTGTCGTGGTGGAGGATCCCTGTTATAAAGGCCTTCATGGAGGGAGTAAAGAGAATACACCCCCCGATAGCTGACCCAGCTCCCGGATGGGACCTTCATGTGGTACTTACCAGACTCATGGGCTCTCCATTCGAACCCATGCACAAAGCATCTCTTAAACACCTCACGCTTAAGACTGCTTTTTTAATAGCTATCACCTCCATCAGGAGAGTAAGTGAACTTCAGGCTCTTTCTATTCTAGACCCCTTCGTTACAGTTCACAAAGATAAAGTGGTTCTACGCACTCACCCTAGGTTTGCTCCGAAATTTATTTCTAAATTCCACGTAAACCAATCTATAGAACTACCAACGTTCTTTCAAAATCCTTCCAATTTGGGAGAAAGGACTCTGCACACACTAGATGTACGCAGAGCGGTCATGTTCTACATGGAAAGAACCAGACCACTGAGGAAGACTAATCAGTTCTTCGTCTCGGTGGCAGCAGGAAGAGAAGGAGATGCAGTTTCAAAATCCACTATTTCTAGATGGATTGTTCAATGCATCACTCTCTGCTATACTCTTGCTAAGAGAGAACTGCCCTTTAGGCCAAGAGCACACTCTACTCGAGGCACGGGGGCATCCCATCCATAGCATTCATTGCAAATGTTCCCCTTGAGTCCATCTGCAAAGCGGCTACCTGGAGTTCTGTGCACACCTTTACAAAACACTACTGTCTAGATACACACTCTAGATCTGACTCCCAGGTGGGACAGGCAGTATTACGACACCTTTTCTCTACTGTTCCTTCTCATAACTCACCGCCAACTCCGGGTACTGCTCGCTAGTCTATGCACAGCATGTGATTCTAAGCAGATTAACAAACATCAGAAGAGAATGCATTACTTACCGTAAAAGCATTTCTGATGATTGTATCTGCTTAGATTCACATGCGCCCGCCCTTCCTCCCCGCTTGGATGGAAGGAACATAGACTTCCTTTATATATCTCTCTTTTCTGTACTCGCTCACGTCTAGAAGGCTCCCTCAGGGCAGAAAAATACAAACAGAGGGACCTCGACGCGTGAGGGATTGTGGGTACAACGCACGTCACTATAGGGATAGTGTTTCAGACACGCCTTGTCGACGTCCCCTTTTCGACTACGAAAAACAAAATGCAATACTCCGCAGTGACCACTGGATGTCGGACCTATGCACAGCATGTGAATCTAAGCAGATACAATCATCAGAAATGCTTTTACGGTAAGTAATGCATTCTCATCCATGCACAGCAGTAATTACAGATGCCGAGAAACTTTTGCATGTCTTTTACTGTTTTCGGTATTATGTGGCGTATAGCAGCTGCTCTGTCAGGAAGTATTCTTTTGCCATCTTTGGATGTTAGTTGCCCTAGGTACAGAACCTCGGCTAGGAAGTATTGCAATTTTCTTTTATCTATCTTGTATCCTTCTGTCGCTAGCAAATTCAGCAGTGTTAGTCTTCTCTACACTGTTCTTCGCTTCTGCTGCAGATGAGCAAATAATCTACATACTGTATTATTGTGCTCTCTACATCAATATTTCCAAGATCTTCATGTAAGATCCTATTAAAAATGCTGGAGCTTTCACAACATCCCTGCGGTAACCTGCAATGTTCGTATCTGTCCCCCCCACCCCCTTAGCGTGAATGCCGTGAGGTACTGGGAGCTTGGGTCGAGTGGTTTTGAAAAGAGAGCATTTTTCAGGTCTACCACCGTAAAACACGTGGCCTCTGGGTAAGCTGCACAGTATTGATGCCGGGTTAGGCACTAATGGGAACTCTTTCTGATTGTCATTGAGTGGGCGGAGATCTTGTATCATTCTTCACGCCCCACCTTTTACTTTTTTGATCGGAAAAATCGCTGTATTACATGGAGTTGGATGAACTATTATTCCTTGTTTTAATAGAGCACTTATTGTTTCTCTGATCCCCTCCTCTGCTTCTTTTGATAGTGGGTATTGCTCAACCCTTGGGGGTATGGCACCTGGCTTCAATTTTATCTTAATGGGTGTTACTTCATGCAATAATCTGTCATGATTCCTGCCCCTCATGTCCCCAGCCCTCCAAGATGTTAGGCTGGAGCCAGGCCACGATCACCTACATGGCCCTCAAGGGTCTCTCCATCCCTCCAAAGACCCACTTGGAGTCAGACTTGGCGCTTGTGACACCAGACTCACTCCCATAGGAGAACATTGGGGATTGGACTTGTAGTGCATTGATGGGGACAAGATGGATGCCCCCACATATTTTGGTTCTCAGAACTGCATGTCCGGTCTAGTCTTTTGGGTGTGGTTCTACCCAGAGACCATTTAAGCCACACCCAGGCTGAGAAACATGCTTTGTGTTATCTGCACCTGCAGCGTGACACTGTGTTCGGATCGGTCTCCAGTAGGCCTGCATCTTTCTTCTGCACTCAGCTCCTGCAAGAACAAGAACGGCCTTACCTTTCGGCGCTTCTGCCCATCAGTCGTCGCTCCTTCTGTTCTGCGGGCATCTTCGGCGGAGTCATTCCCATCCCGGCACGCCGCTTCCTAGGGAAAAGAACAGAAAGGCATTAGTAAGCATTCTGCAAATCTTTGCTTATTTTTAAATACTGTACGAGCTTCAAACGCTTACCTGAATCCCAGCCGCTCTGGGGGAACTCTGTCTCCGGAACTTCTCATCCATCTGCAAGAGGGAAAAGACACTCCAGGTTAGCGTGGAAACATCTAGAGGTGCCGCATACCGTGCTTACCCACCGCATTTGTTCTTCATAACCGGCATCCACGCTGAAAATGTCGCAGCACCTAAAAGACACAGAAAAAGAACTCAGTTCACTGCAAATACGAAAGGGGTGCATCGCGCTCACTCACCTTCAGCGCTACTCATCTCAGCAGCACGCCGCCCCGGATGCCGGCCATCATCTAAGGAAGGAAAGGAACGAAGTTAGAGAACTGTTCAAAAGACTCATACTTACCTGTCGGACTCTTGACAGTGAAGTAACTAGGCAGCAACGAGCCTGCATCAATCAACGCGCCCCTGCGCTGAAGGCAGGACGGAGAGCACACTATCCAAGAAAACAAGGTGAGCTGTGGATCAAAGGGAAGGGTTGGACCCCGGGGAAGAAGGGGTTCAAGCACACAGACAATAGGGAGTTAAAGTCTACCAATCCTGTGTTTCAGGCCCAGTCTCCAGTCGAAATAGCCTCCAGGGAAGGGTTCAAGGTCGTAAGAGGTCAGAACAGGCGGAGTGACGTCCCCGTGGATACCAGGTGAGCGTTACAGAACGCAAAGCCTTACATCAAAATCCACCTGGGTGTCATGGAAACGTCAGAAACCGACCAGTTAGCCCACATGTTGGGGCAGCTACGTTCCGAAGTACATGCAGCCAGGCAGGAGACCAACACCCTGAGGAGAGAGCTGATAGTAGCCAAAGAACGCACTGATGATTTAAGCCGGCAACTTCTCCAGTCATAAGCAGGGCATGCACCATTGCCAGGAAGCGTGCCCTCGATGCCAGCGCCATCAGCCAATCCCGTTCAGATAACCCTTTCTGGGGCTGTTCCCTTGGCCCCGCCCAAACGATTTACGGGGGATCCCAAGAGGTTTGCAACGTTCATGAACCAGTGCCGCCTGCACTTCCTTTGTAGGAATTTGCCTTTCCGAATGACCAATCACGGGTCGCTTTTGTGCTATCCTACCTGAGTGGTAGCGCCACGGACTGGTCTGTACCCTTTGTGGCCCAAGACGATCCTTTGCTGCATGACTTCATGGGCTTTCAGCAGGAGATGGAAAAGCTGTTTGCCCCTTGTACTCATGGGCAGGTATTCGACAACAAACTTCTGTCCCTACGCCAAGGGAATCGAGACCTATTAACATACATAGCCACGTTCAATAGACCCGTAGTTGAAGCAGAATGGCCAGTGGAGAAGAGAACCATGTTATTTCTTTGGGGGTTGCGGGGGGAGCTCAAGGATGTTCTCGCATAAGTAGTGAACCTCCCGAAAGACGGCTCAGAATTCATTGACCTTCTTGTTCAACTGGATCATAAGTTGCAGGACCGAAGAGCAGACCGGACCCTCGCCCTATGTATGTGCGTTCAAAGGACAATACTGCCCGAACAGAAGATTCAGGAGAACCAATGCAAATCGGGGGGGGGGGGGGGTCAGATCCCCCTTGACTAAAGCGGAAAGGGATAAAAGGAGACAGCAGCAGTTATGTCTGTACTGCGGAAGGTCAGGTCATTTCCTTAGAGTGCCCTGTGAAGCCACCGAGAAGGATGGTAGGGACCACGGACAAGGAAGATACCATCAAGGAATCAGAAAACTCCCCAGCCCGGCAAGTGTAGGGGTCCACTTGTCTACAGACCTCACATTTTGCACTCTGTGGTCTTCATCAATCGCCAACAACCATCTCGGATGCATGCAGTAAGAGCGCACATACAGTGGAGCCGTTGGGAATTACAACGACCAGGATCTTGCGGCAAAGATGGGGCTTCAGTTACGCCCTAAATCGACCACCGACACTGTTACCACAGTCGACAGCACGGAAATAGCTTCTGGTCCAGTATCCCATTGCACTGCAGCTTTAACCCTTCTGTGCCAGGATGGACACCAAGAATCTACTGCTTTCGACCTCATTAAGGCACCACAGTTCGGGCTGATTTTGGGAATGCCATAGTTGGTAGCTCACAATCCTCGAATCGATTGGCGAGCAAAAGAATTGGCCTTTCCCGAGACTTGTGCCCACACATGTTATCGCCAAGAGAAACAACCAATAGACACCAGAAACTCCACGCTTGCGACTGTGGCAATCAGCACCCTACCAAGTTAATACCAGGACTTTCAAGATGTCTTTCAGGAAGAACAGGCTAATACCCTGCCACTGCATAGACCATACGATTGGCAAATCGACCTGATACCCGGTGCACAAATCCCTTGTGGGCGAATTTACGCACTCACGGAACCAGAAAACCAGCACCTGAAGGCCTATCTTGACCAATACCTGGCCAACGGGTTCATCCGTTCCTCGAAGTCTCCAGCAGCCAGTCCTCTATTCTTCGTACCGAAAAAGGGGGACTTGAGAACGTGCATTGACTAGCGCGCACTGAACCAGATTACCGTAAAAAATCGCTACCCCCTGCCACTGATCCCTGAATTGCTTGATCAAGTCAAAGATGCCCAAATCTACACAGCTAGACCTGAGGGGGGCATATCACCTTGTTTCCGTAAAACAGGGGGATGAATGGAAAACCGCTTTTTGCACCAAATACGGCTTGTACGAATATCAAGTAATGCCCTTTGGCCTTTGCAACGCGCATGCTGCATTTCAATACTTCATGAACGATGTCTTATGGGAATTGATTGATGTCTGTGCTCTAGTGTACATCGACGATATCCTAGTATATTCCGCATCAAAGCAGGACCACGTTAAACACGTCCGATCCGTATTGGAGAAACTCCGTCAACACCAGCTCTACGCCAAGCTCAAAGTGCTCATTCCACGTCTCTGAGGTGGAATTCCTGGGCTTTATTCTCAGCCCGATGGAATCCAAATGGATGTACACAAGGTAGATGCTATCCTGAACTGGCCATCCCCAAATTCATTCAAGGGGGTTCAAAGTATGCTGGGTTTTGCAAACTTCTACCGCCGGTTTATCCTAGGCTTTTCACAAATCGTGCATCCCATCACGTCGTTACTAAGGAAAAGCAACAAAAAGTTCCAGTGGACAACAGAAGCCGAGGAGGCTTTCCAGAAACTCAAAGCAAGATTCACATCTGCCCCAATCTTATGCCACCCTCGCCCTGATCTCCCATACCTGGTGGAAACTGACGCCTCAAGCATGGCTATAGGAGCCGTCCTCACAAAAGCACCCCGAAACGGGCCAGGTACTCCCTGTTGCCTTCTGGTCGCGTAAATTCACACCCCCTGAACTCAATTACGCTATCACAAAGAACTCCTGGCCATTAAGTCAGCCTTTAAGGCATGGTGGCACTACCTCTTGGGCGCCAGACAAACCATCACCGTAATAACTGACCACCGGAACCTCCAGTACCTAAAAACTGCAAAGGCCCAATCCTCACGACAACTACGTTGGGCTTTTTTTGCTGAATATGACTACGTGATTACATTTCGACCAGGGGTGAAAAACAGGAAGGCCGATGCCCTTTCCCGTATGGGGGTGGAAGAGCATGGGGATCAGACCCCTGACCCAATAGCTATCATCCCGAGTGACAAGCTGCTAGGAATCACAGCAACCATAACTCAAAGAATTACATGAAGAAATCCAAAACCTTTTGAGTCCGGAGCAATTGCAAGCGTGGAGTGCACAAGGAGAACATTACATGATAAAAGATCAGTTGCCCTACTTCAGGAATCATTTTATTCTTACCAAACCAAGAACTACGAGAACAAGTCATGTCCGATTATCATGATTCCTTGATCGAGGGCCACCCCGGAATCGCTAAAACCCTAGCCAAGGAAATTATTGGTGGCCCACGTGGCGTAAAGACATTATCCAATTCATCCGATCTTGTGGAGTGTGTGCTCAAAACAAGTAATCCAAGCAGAAACCGGCTGGGCTATTACAACCATTGGAAATCCCACCAGCACCCTGGCACACATTGTCCCTCGATTTTATTACTGACTTACCACCCAGTCAAGAGTTTAACACTATTCTTGTGGTTGTGGACCTATTTTCAAAAATGGCACATTTCATTCCTCTTAAGGGGCTCCCAAATGCTTCCACTCTGGCAAAGGTATTTCTTCAAGGCATAGTACGGCCCCATGGGTTTCCTTCAGTTTTGTTCTCAGACCGAGGTACTCAATTCGTATCTAACTTCTGGAGAAAATGCTGCTCTATGGCCCAGATCGACATCCGGCTATCGACCAGTCACATCTCCAAACGGATGGTCCGACTGAGAGGACAAATCAGACGCTCAAGCAGTATCTGCGTTGCATGTTACACCAAGCTGAAGGAAGCTGGTTCTTCCTATTATGGATAGCTGAATATGCTTATAATAATTCCCTACACACCAGCACTGGGCAGACACCCTTTTATACCATGTATGGCAGGCACCCACATACTTCTGAGTTGGACGTTCCTACAACCCTGGAAATGCCAGCAGTCAAAACCTTGCAAACGACCATTTCTCAAACCTTTAAAAGGGCAGCTGAACACCTACTTCAAGCTAAGAATCGCCAAAAGTTTGCTGATCAACACCTAGCAAAGGCCCCCAACTACCAAGTTGGAGACAGTCTGGCTGGCATCTAAACACGTGTTCCTTAAAGGATCCAGAACTTTCTGTCCAAGATACCTGGGTCCATTCACCGTCACCTCCGTGATAAATCCTGTGGCGGTCAGACTAGCTTTGCCGTCAAACATGCAAATTCATCCTGTGTTCCACGTGTCCCTCCTTAAACCTGTTCAACCTGGGACCCGGGTAGCAACGCCTCCCTATTACATAATCCTACGTCATGGGGTTCTGTTGCCCAAATCTCAGGCTGTACTCTTTCCATGGCTTCCTCAAATATTGTGGGTGGCACATTAACACCAGCCATGAGTGGGTTGTGTATCTCCCTGTATTGAATCATGTCACATGGTATACTTATTTCCATTATTATTTCTCCATCACGCTCACTGTCAGAACAGCTCTTCATCAGTTAAATCGCGCAACATTGTTTGGGTCTATGCATAGTACCGTTCTCCATTCACATCCATGTGTGTCCAGTCCGATCACTGTGATATGTTTGCTTGAGACCTGATCACCCTCTAGATCATTCCTGGTACAACGTCTGTATTTACAATTGGACGAAAGATAAGAGGGTACCTTCCATTCTTTTCTTGTTATCTTTGGCACTACCCGAGCTAACACTCTGCCATAAATGAACATATCCATGTAAATGGGCACCCCTCTTACTGCAACTTTGTTTGTCATAGTACTGATCATTAGCATTGCTCGTACGGGGCATACTCCTGGGGTTCAACACACTATTTGCTGCTCAGTAAAAGTCATATTTAACTTACTCAACAAATCTCTTCCCAGCAAATTGATTGGCACGTCTTTGTGATATAGTAAGGGTGCGCGCACTGGTTTTCCCCCCCACTGTTATGTCTAGATCTTTTGTGTAGGGAACTTTTAAAATGGCCCCAGAGAACCTCTGTGTTTCCAAATTTCTTTCCGAGAGCGGAAACCGCCCTTCCATGAGACATGATTTTTCCCCTCCTGAGTCTACCATAAAGATAAACTGCCTGTTTCCTATATCTGCTCCCACTAGTGGTTACTCTTCTGCACGTAGGGTAGTGGATAGGACTGGACACGCAAGTGCTCTCTGTGGGCTGTCCTAATATGCATAATTCTCAGTTCCTAGTGCTGAGAAAACGTTCTAACGCTGTGCCGCGAAAAGGTGCAGACGCACCATTAGCTGACGTTGCAAAAATGTTATTGTTCGCGTTCCCTACTGTTTTGTTTGGCCATGGGCTGTTGCGCTCCCCTCTGTTGTGGCTGCTGTTGTGGGGTGGATGTCTGTTGCATTTGGGGCTCATTATAATATTGATAATTTTGCCCACCCCCTCCCATAGGTAACACGTAGGGGTTGCTTGGGTGTGCATGTCCATATTGCTCATTTCCCATAGGGGGCTGCCCTTCGAAGTATCCCATGGGTCACATTCTACAATCTCTTGAATAGTGTCCCCATCGCCCACAATTCAAACATGACCCTTGTGGTCCTTCTCTCATCCCAGGCCCACCAAATCCTCTGTTTCCCATTCCTCAGAATCCCCCTCGTGGCCCTCTGTATGCACCTCGTCCTCTTGTTGGTCTCCCTTGCCATTGGGGCTCTTCGTATTGTTCTTCTCCCTCCCACTATTCTTGTCCTCCTGCAGCCCATGTTGTGGCCATTCTGACTGGTTCATTTCCTGTTCCGTCATCCCCTTCACTGCTATCGGTTGACCTGGTTGCGTTCAGCGCTGCGACCTTCACTAACTTATTCTGTACTAATATCGCTTTGCCTGCCAACCTTTTTTGCGCCATCTTTTTCTCTTTGATCCCCCCTACAGTGGTGTACAATTATGCTTTGAATCTCAGGCCAGCCCTTGGCTTCTATCCCAGCTATTTTAGCCAAGGCCTTCTGTACCTCCTTCGGAAGCCCCTTTTTTAATTCTAAAATGAAACTGGGCAGTGGATTGCTCCCACGCCGTACCCGTTTCACTTCTCCACAGGTCTTGCACCCGGAGGATAAATTGCATAGGCTCCTCCTCTCCCATCGTGCACTGCATCACTAAGTGTAAATCTGGAATGTCTGGAAACGTCTGCCGCAACGCATCCCATACTTGCGCTCTGATCCATCATGGCAGTCACAATTCATGGTCACTCCCGGGAACCCCGCCTTCACCCACACTGCGTCTGCTTGATCACCAACAGCGGACACCAACAAACTTTTTACGTCCCCTATTGCTAATGGGACTCACGCTGTGTTCTTCTCGAATGCGTGTATCCATTTCCCCGCCCCACCCGAGAGTGGGGGGGAGAAGTTTCAACAAATTGTTCTTGTCCATTTGGGGGCACGGAATGTAGTGTGGTCTTCCTGCCCCTTTGTGCATCAATGACATTTTTTATTTGTGCTTTCTTTCTGTTTTGCTTACCATCCCCTTCTTTGTCTTACTTACCAGCATGTTTCCCACTCACTGTCTTAACCTGCCCTGCCATCTCGATGGCAACCTTTCATCTAGGTCATCGAAATGAAATGGCAGTGGGGATCCCACCGCCGCTACCCCTTCATATTCATCAAGATCGCTCCACACCTCTTGTACTTCCTCTTGCTCACTTTCTTCTTGTCTTTCCCCACGCTGGCTATCTGGGGTTGTCGGGTGTATTATTCTCACGGGCTTACCATTTAAATGGAACAAGAACTCTCCCGATTGCTACTCCTGTTCTTGCCCTTTTGGTATTGGTGCCGATTGTGAGGGCGCCGATTGTGACGGTGCTGGCGCCGAGTCTCCTGCCTGGCGTGAGGTTTGCCGCTGCCAAAGGTGGCACTCAAATCCCCTCACCCCCCCAACAAACCCGGTAGCATCTGGCCCCTGTCGCATTGTGCCCTTAATCACGTTATTTCTATCTGCGCGTGTGCAAGCTCTGTCTAAATCCCCAGTTAGTCATGCTAGATTCACTGGTGGGGCGCTAGTGAGGCCGTAGAGCCACCCCCCCCCCTCTGTCATACTGGGGTGGGGCAGTGGCTGCTGCCTTTGATGGGGTGGCCGGGGTGGTGCATGTGGCACATACTGGGGCTCGCTGTATCCTACCGCAGGCCTTGTCATCAATGGGTATATTTTAGTTGTATCGTTCTCAGTTGTGGTTGTTGTACATTCTCCTCTTGCTGCTCCACCTACCTCTTCGGACGCCTTCTCTTTCTCGGCTGCTTTGTCTGCATTTACCTCACCTGCAGGTGTTATTTCCTCGAACATCCGCCACAAATCTAGTACTTCCCTCCTGTTCTGTAACTGTTTGGCTAGAAACACTGACGATACAAGTGTAACATTTGAGGCATGGAAAGCCCTAATCGGAGATATGTTCCTCCTGTCCGATGACAGGCCCCCCTGAGAGATCTGATGTTAATAAATAACAGCTCATGTTAAAGATGCAAGTAGAATAACCCCCTGCCTATGCCGTCACCATCTGTGTTTATTAAGGGTTGAACTAAAATCTCACCCCAGTAAGGAAAAAATGGGAAAAAGTGATCAGTTGCAAGAGATGAAGAGTTACTTTTTATTTGCTATCGACTACTATAACTGCTGAAACGATAACTACAATTAAGCAGTAGGTTTTACTGTATGACTAAAAATGCCAACGATATTTTTTTTTAAACTTAGGATTGAACACGTTAAAGCATCAAACTTCAGGAGGACAGCCGCTAGGCCATCCGTTCCCGGGGCTCCTAATCAGCCAATGTGTGCCACTGGAAAGGCACTACACCATTGGACAGGGAAGTGTGTGTGTGTGTGTGTGTGTGTGTGTATATATATATATATATATATATATATATATATATTCTGTGATGCCATGGGTTTAATTTGTTGCTCTCCCAAAACTGCACCATACTCTTGTATATCTAGCATGTCTAAATATTGGTGAACTGTTAGTGTCAATTTGTTCTTTTCCTCTTCTCTTTGTGGCACAATCAAAAGCTTGCAGAGGGAGCCACCAGGGGGCGTCGCGATGAGCTGAAGCATCTCCGTTGATCTCCTCCCCATGGTGCTGAAAAAAGAGACTGAGCCCCTCTTAAACCCCCAGGAGAGGAGTTCCGAGCCCCCCCCCCAGGCTTTGTGCGGACCCCCCGGGCACTCTTGCAATCCCGATCGTTGGCGGAGCCGGGACACCGGAGAACTAAGTGTACTTCACTGGCCGGGGAAGCTGTGTGCGGACCGTTTCCCGCCGGCAGTACTGCAGCGGTTGAGGATTTGTCCCGGTGGGGGAGGGGTCTCTGGCCTTCCTGTGTGCAGATTCTCCCGATGCGGCCACCCCTCCCCGGAGAAAGGTGATGATCGTTGGTTGTGCTGGCCCCTCCGTTCCCCTGGGACTGTCCGGAGCTTTTCTCCACAACGCTCCAAGGGATCCGGCCCTTGCGGTCTGGTTGAAGCAGTGGCTCAGTGAGGGGTGAGAGGAGCCAGCGCTTGACCCTCGCCAGCCCAGCTGCCGGAGTGATCTGCTCCTGTCCTCGCGCTCCCGCCCTGCGGCCGCTGTGAGTGAGCCTGGAAGGGGCGGCTGCTGTGGGCAGACTTCAGTGGCCCTGAAGGTGCGGAGCTGGAGAGCCCCTGTCGATGCTGGATCCAGGCTGGAGGGCGTTCGGCGGCCCTGTTGTTGAAGCAGATTGGCGGTGTTTCCTCTGGCGGTGCTCCGCCCCCCCTCACGGAGAGCGAGTTTGAGGGGAGGCGAGCGGTTTGGGTCGGGACCATGGGCGGTCCTTCTCCCCGCCAATTTGAAGGTTGGTTAAGGCGGAGGGAGAGGGGTCCGGTGCCTTGAGAGCTGACTCCGCAGCAGGGCGGGGGGTGTGTGGGGAGAAGACTGGCATCCCGCTCCTCTAGGGATTGAGTGTTGGGAGCGGGCTACCGAGCCAAGAGGAGAGCGCCGACGTGACATACCCTTGGAGCAGACGCCTGGTGGAGGGGCTGGTGAGACGCGGTGGCCCTATCGTCTGCAGCGTGGCTGGGGGATTGGCTCCGGAGGTGGGTAGGGGGCCTGTGGGGCTTGTTGTGCCCTCCTGCTGCACTGTGGGGGGGGGGGGGGCGGTGAGGTGCTGCCGGAAGGCTCATCCCGGGCTGCAGTGGTGAATGGAGTAGTGGCAAGCCGGGTCCATATGTCCCTGAGCTGGTACGGGGAGCGCGGTGGCCGCTCTGAGTGGAGGATTGTGGAGGGTGAGTGGTCCTCCCCCCGAAGACTTTGTTGGACTGGTGCCGTGCTAGTCATCAGCGCGGGTGTGTGCGGTGGGGGCGTTCTAAGCCACAGGAGCGTCTGATCCAGGAGCCTGGACTGCATTGGTGGAGCCTCCGAGTGAGAGAAGGGGTGAGGCGAGCAGGGCCGGACTGTGGGCCCCGGCCCAGCTACTCCCAGGGGATTGCTGATCTCTTGCTAGGGGTGCCTGCTTCATTTCCCCCCCCCCCCCCTCTGAATGGACTGGGCGCTGACCTTGCAAAAGTTTTGGAGAGTGAAGGTGGAGGAGGGGAAGGAGGCCACCATGCAGGCAAGGCAGGGGCTCAGTCGGAGGCGTCGGAGGCCTTGTCGGTGAGTCGTAACATGGCGGTCCTGCTGGAAGAGATGAGAGGTTTTCGAGTGGATGTCAACAAACGCCTGGACTCCTTGGATAGGAAGGTTGACGCTGTCTTCGGCAGAGCTGTTTGAGACGCAATTTGACATGAGGTTGGCAGAGCTTGAGAGGCGGGAGGAGAGGGTCACTCTCAAGCTGGACGACCTAGAAAATAGGGAACGTCGTTCCAACCTGGAGTTTTTTGGTATGCCGGAACTGGAGGGGGAGTCTCAGGCGGACATTGTGAAAGGGGTGAAGGCGATTGTGAGTAGTCTTTTTGATGGCGAGAATACCAGCGAGCCCACCATTGATAGAGCCCATAGGGCTGGGGGGCATGCCGGTGAGCCTCGTACGGTCCTTGTGAAATTCCATTATTATGTTGAAAAAGCCAAGATCCTGGATTTAGCATGCAAGAAGGGCCCTATAGACTGGAATGGGGCTCAAATTAAGGTGTATCAGGACCTCTCAGCCCTCACCCTGGCTCGACGGCACCTTTGCGGCCCACTGACGAAGTGGTTGCAGTCTAAGGGGGTTCATTACAGATGGGGCCACCCATTCTCCCTTGCCTTTGAGCTGGACGGCTATAAGTACTTTCCTCCGAGGCAGACATCCAACGAGTCTCCTGTGAGCTGTTGGGGGGACCCCCCTTCAAAGGTCGAGGTTGGGGGGTGAGGGGGGCGGATTGGGCGGAAACCACCCTGGCCCGACTGGATTTGCCTGTCGGCGGCGCGTGTGGGGACACAGGAAATTTTAGAGAAGTGGCGCCCCTGTCCCTGGAGCAGCCCCCGCCCTGATCTAGTTGATATAACCATTTGGACCGGCTCTTGGAGGTGGTCCTGGGGGGCAATGTGGTTGGTTTCACCAGGGGCAGATCTGTTCCTTGGGTTGTTTGTTCATTTCTTTGTTCCCAGTTTTTGATTAGGTTTACGGGAGGTGGGGGAGGTGTCCTCAGGTGGGGGTGTTTGGGGGTCGTTATTGGTTAAGAGAGGGGGGCTCATAGTGTTAGCTGCTTTCATGGTGTGAGAGGCGCCCTGGTGGGGCCGATTTCTGGTGGTGTAGCTGGGAGATGCCGCAGTCATTCCAGGCGCTCGGGGGTAAAGGGGCGGGGGTGAGAGGGTATCAGGGTACTTGGGGTGGTTAGGGTGGGCAGGGGAAGTTTGCAAATTGTCTTTGTGGTTTTGGGAATGTTTTTAAGGTTGTCCGGGTCTCTGAGGGGTAGGGATTCTAGGGGTCCTTTTTTGGTCTCTTCAGGTGTAGAGTGCGGGCCTTCCAGAGCGGTCTATACACAAATGGGAAAACATTATATGGCCAATCTAATGGGTGACTCCTTGCAGGGGTTGCTGGTGGGGTCCCTGAATGTGCGGGGGTTGAATTCCCCTACAAAAAAGGTCCTTGGTGGTGAGGGAACTTTCTAGGCTTAAGCTGCATGTCCTGTTGGTGCAGGAAACCCACTGGGTTAAGGGAAAGGAACCGGCATTGCGATCTAAAGCTATTCAGTCTTTGTTCCAGTCTCCTTATAGGGCCAAGAAGAGGGGCGTTGCTGTCCTGATTTCCCCCAAGGCTCTTTGTCCCTAAGGCCCATCAATCCGATCCGGAGGGACGTTACATAATGGTTAAGGGATCAGTGAAGGGTAGGTTGTTTACCCTAGTAGGGATTTATGCCCTGAACGAGGCGCAAGATCTTCTTTGGGAAAGTGGGGGAGAACATTTGGGGCTTTGCGGAGGGTGCGCTGATAGTCAGAGGGGTTTTCAACATGGTTCTCTTTCCGGATAAAGATAGGAAATCCCTCTCCCCTTGCCCTGACCAGCGGGTGCAGAGGAAGTTAGCGGATTCATTCAGGCGGACTAATGAAATGTTGGGTTTGGCTGACGCACATTCTGTAAAGAAAACTGTAACCCCCTCTTCACTTTTTACTCGGTGGTTCACAAGGCATTCTCGAAGATAGATCTTGTCTTGGTGGATTCTACATTGCGGGATAGTGTTTTTAATTTTGATGTGGAGGCAGGACCGTGGTCGGATCACGATCTGGTCTGGGCCACGTTGGGGGTTCCCCCGGTGACTCCGGCTAGGGCGCGGTGGATATGCAATGATAGTCTATTGCTGGATAAGGAACTTAAAGAATCCTTACTGGGTTCAATCAGGGAATACTTCCTTCGAAACGACACAGGGGAGGTAAATGTCCAGGGAGTGTGGGACGCATTTAAGGCCACTATCAGGGGCGTGCTCATAGAGATGGGCACGAGAAGAAAACTGGAGAGGGGGAGGGAAGAAGCGAAGTTGAAGCAAATTGCTAGCATCCAGCCGGGAGTAAAGTTAAGATCTCAGATGGCTCCGGGAAAATGGGAGGCGCTTCAGAATCTTAAAGCTCAATTGTCTGCCTTACTCGTGGGGCAAACGGAGAGAAAGCTGGCATTTTTTAAACAGCGTTATATATGGAGTGGGGGTAAAAGGTGGACCGGATTCTGGCGTGGCGCTTGAGGGAGCTACAGAATAGTAGGAGGGTGAATCCGATTAGGGGTCCTACGGGGGAGGGAGTTGTGCAAGATGACAAGATAGCAGAGTTTGGGTGGTATTACGTGGACCTTTATGCATCGGAATATTCTGGGGATGGGACCAATGTAGATTTATTTTTGGAATCGTTGCACATCCCACGCCTCTCCGCGGAGGTGTTTGCCAGGTTGGAGCTCCCTATCTCCTCCCAGGAGGTGATGGATGCTATTACTTCCTTGAAGAGCGGTACGGCTCCGGGAGGCGGTGGCTTCAGGGTCCGTTTTTATAAGATCATCCGCTCCGCGGTGGCCCCTTTTCTGGCTAGGGTATTCAACGCTGCCCTGTACTCAGGCTCTCTGCCCTCCTCTACGACGTCAGCACTCATAGTGGTGTTGCTGAGGGAAGGATCCTGAGCAATGTCAGTCCTATAGGCCCATTTCACTGCTTAACGTAGATGTTAAGATTTTGGCCAAACACTTGGCGAACAGGCTCTCCAGTTATCTTCCCTCCCTGGTTCACGGCGACCAGGTTGGATTCATCCCTGGTCGGCAGGGGTCGGATAATGTGAGGAAGACCTTCGGTTAATGTATGAGTCGTCGAAGCAAGATTTGGAGGCCTATCTCTTGTTTGTGGACTCAGAGAAGGCCTTTGATCTGGTTGAGTGGCTATACATGGGAGAGTGAGGAAAATGGGCTTTGGGGACAATTTTTGCAAGTGGGTCGCCGCGCTATACAATGGTCCTTCAGCAAGGGTGTTGGTTAATGGTTGCATGTCACTGGGATTCTCACTTTCTCGGGGTACGCGACAGGGATGTCCCCTTTCTCCTCTGGTGTACGCATTGGCAATGGAGCCATTCGCCTTTGCAATCAGGGCTGACGAGGGACTCTCGGGGGTGCGATGTGGCGACCATGAATTTAAATTATCCTTGTTTGCGGACGATATTCTAGTGTATCTGACAAACCTTCGCATGGCTCTACCACGGTTGTTGGGACTGGTCCGCCGGTTCGGTTCCTTCTCTGGGCTCAAAGTGAATTTGTCTAAGTCATGTATAATGCCCATGGGGGGTGGAGGGGGTCGGATATTGAACTTGAGGGGAGAAAGGAAGTGTATGGGGTGCGAGTGGAGCGGGATTCCATCAATTACTTGGGCGTTACCATCCCCAGGGACCTAGGTACGGGGTTTGAGCTCAACTTCCCTCCCATTCATGCCAAAATCCAGAGTGATCTTTTAAGGTGGGCCCCCTTGACCCTTTCCTGGTTTGGACGGATGGTAGTGATTAAAATGAATGTTCTTCCGCGACTCCTCTATCTCTTTGTCTCTTCCCTGTATAGTGCCGGATTCGTTCTTTGCCTCATTGCATTCTCGTGTTCTTCGTTTCGTATGGAATGGGAGGAGACCCAGGGTTGGATAGCCTACCCTGACACTCCCCAAGTCCCTTGGAGGTTTTGGCTTACTGGACTTCAGGGGGTATTACAAGGCAGCTCAATTGCGGGTTTTGCTGGAGCACTTAAGGGACGATCTGCGAACATACTGGACGTATGTGGAAGATGTTCAGGTTCATCCTAGAAAGGTTAGACCTTCTGTGGGCTCCCCCGAATTCCATTCCAGGGCCTGCTAAGTTCCATCCTGTCCTTGCAGTACTGTGGTCGGTCTGGAAGCCCTCTAAGGACAATAGGTTTCTCTCCTCCTGGCCCTCTCCCTTGTCTTTGTGGGGTCCTCCGATTGATCTGGGCAGGAAGGGGTTCGGAGAAACGCAGTACTGGTCCGACCAAGGGTTGGAGAGGGTGGCGCAATTGTTCAGGGATGGGTCCTTCTTCAGCTGTTGAAAGTGTTCGAGGCCAAGCCACCTACGGTTTTTGAGTATTTGAGGCTAAAGGGATTCCTAACTCGAACGTGCTGGGGTGCCGACTTGTCACACCCCCTAACTCTGAGGTTTTTTGTAGAAGCCAAATCTAGGAAGGGATCCCTCTCTAAGATATATAATGTGCTTATTTCTTCTGATCTGATGGGTAGGCAATCTTTTAAATGTATTTGGGAGGAGCGGTTGGGCTTAACCTTAGACGACCAAACGTGGCAGTCAGTATTTAAGGCAGTGTCTTCTGGGGAACTATATACGACAGCGATGGAGCACGATTTTAAGATGCTACACTCCTGGCATTGTCGTCCGCCAGCCCTCTCTAAAAGGTTCATGGAAGTGTCCCCATGGTGCCCTAGGCTGTGTGCCAATAAAGGTACCTGGTTTCACATGTGGTGGGAATGCCCGGTTATCTGTCTTTATTGGGCGGAGGTCCTTAGTTGGATAAAAGATATTCTGGGGACCTGCCCCTCCTTGCATCCACTGGAGGTTCTTCTGGGCACTGCCTTGCCCGATAAAGAGGTGGGTTCCTTTTCGAAGGTAATATGGGGGGGGGCCATGCTGAGGGCAGGAAGATTGGCTCTGGCTAAGAAGTGGAAAAGCCCCATAGCGCCCTCTAAGTCGGAGTGGTTCACCAAGCTCATTTCCATCTTTACGTATGAGAAACTTGCTGCTATTGCCAATGATACTATGCCCTCCTTTCTGCAGGAATGGACTGTGGTTATTAACGCAGACTGTGAAGCCTTGAAACTGTGATTTGCTTTGTGGTTATTTGTTTGGTCTCTGGGGAGGGATAACTGTTGCAATTACCAAGGACCTGGGGCTTTAGTAGGTGTGGGGCCTCCGTTGCCAGCTTGACCTACTGTACTACTGTGCTTTGTGTTTCGACCATGCTCGTTGCTTCTAGCTCCGGTGACTTTTTGGAGGCCTGGACAACCTGGAGTTTGGGGGGGGGTGGGTAGCTGTTGGGTGGAATCTGTATTGTTCTTGACTTGTTCTCCTCGGGAGAATCCGTTTATCTCCTGTTGAAAACCTGCAATAAAAATAAAGTGGAAAAAAAAGCTTGCAGAGTTTTTGTGCTCCACTGTATTTACATCGTGTGAGAACCAGCAATAGCTAGTTTAGTCAATTGCAGCTGCCAAGTTCTTTTCAAATTTCGACATTCGTTGGGGGAAATGCTATCCCCATTATTTACCAACACACCCTTAACACGTGTAAAGGTTTTTCTAAACATTTATATCAACTGGTCTACTAACAATATTTCCGTTTTTACAACTAAATGCCGATGGTATCAGTGATGTCTGTTAACTTTGTCTGTAGACCCAACTAACATATCGGAGGTGGATGATCACTATAGCCAATATGCTGGATAAGAAGTGGCTTAACTTTCTAACCCGTTTCTAACAATGTAAATATGTAATCCAATGTAAACTTTCCCACTCTTCCACAAGTATTTCCCCGGTATATTGCCAGCAATGTCAATTCCACATTAAATCCCATTGCTGAAATTATTCTGCCAATTTATTACCTTCCTTATTTCCCGTATGCACTAATTGCACCTCCAGTACTTTTGTTGATCTCCCCAGAATAGAAAGTCACATCTTGTCTCAAGTCGGGACAAAGCAAATGTAACTTGCCTACTGAAAGTGTTGCTTTTTTTTTTTGTTTGAACAAGTGTTTACTGATTTTCGGTCAACTGCTTCCTTTGCAGCCTAACTCTGAGCCTGAGATGGTGGACTATAAATATTGACTAGGAGACAATGAAGCAGACTGTCTTCACTTTGCCAAGTCCAATGCACACCCAATACATTACAGCACTCTTGTGTTGTCTTTGCAACTCTTCATTCGCTAATCACAAACTTTTGTAGCTAAGCCACTAAAAGGCCTGCCCTTTTGTCTCTTACTAGCGGCTTTCACTATAGTATCGTAGCCATCCGAATACATGGGGGGGATTTACAATTTAAAAAAAGAATGACCTGCCCAACCCCTGGCGAATCAAGAGCTAATTCCAACGCACTGCAACGTTTTGCCCATAATGTGTTCCTATTTATATTTTAATGTCCCAGGTGTGGCTAATTCTTCTTTACATTCTCAAACATTTAAAGTTAATGTCACAAATGCAAGTGTAATGCACCAGTTGGCCTGGGGAGCCAAAAGTACCTCCTGGTAACAGTTTATTAAGTTAACCAGGAGCTACGTCTGGGCTTTCCTGAACCACTCCCAGCTATTTTGCACCCTGTCGTGCTATATTGACACAAACCACATTGAAGCCTTAGTCCATCACACAGCTGGAGAGGGCTTTGTTGGTATGTGCCTTGGAGCTGATACGTACTGGCTGGGATTGGGGCTAAAACGTTAATTGAATTCCAGGACTAAAATGTTGTGGATTGGACCTTTTCTACTCTGGTACTGATTAAGAATGTACTATTATTATTATATTTAGACTGACCTGTCACTGAAGGGACAGCAGAGCCACCTCTGTTTACACTGCCAGTTACCTTCATGGCCCCAGTAATACAGTGGCTTTGAGGGCTTTGGCAATGAAAGAAGTAGGCCGCTTCGAAAAGTTAAGTCTGTAAATGGGTTCACTTATGTGTTTGTGAACCCCTCCCATAGGTTCTCTCGCCTGGAAGAAAAACGAACCTTGAGAAACCTTTACAGAATGACAGTCATGTAGATACATGTCTTGGCATCACACTAGTGGAGAGAGAGAGGCGACGCATGTTGCTAGGGCTCTCTGTTTTTACTTACAATGGTATATGCTAAAATACAATTTTAGCTGCACTAGCACAGCACGAAAATAACACTGGGTCCTTGAAGGGTAACTTCATTGACAGGGTGAACCGAAAGTTCTGGTGAATAATTATATAGACATGCAGGGGGAGGCTGGACATGTGGTTTTCTCTATCGTGAGCCATTAGCCCAGGGGGAAAGGTCTAACACCTTCCGGCGTTTGTGAATGATATTTGGATTATTCCGTAACCTATGAAACAGTGCCTGTAACTTATCACACATGTCGTTTGGACTACTGTTTGTGGACCACAGCGAAACTGACATTTGTTGTAGAGCAAGAACTGGTGCTCATTTAAAGTAGATTTCCACAATCTGCCCTTTGAACATCAGTTCCACTTAATGTTGCTAATGACCTACAGGTTCGGAAGGAGACTTGTAATGTCAATAGCCATTATTGCTTGTATTGCTGCATCTTGCATTATCAATGCACTACTGACACAGCTGAAACGGGAGGTTTGAACAACCAGGCAAGTGCCTGGCAGCAAACAGACAATGTAGAAGACGTGCCCTCAAGAAAACACATTAGGAAAGCATCAATTTTCCAGCCAAAAGAGTTGATGGACCAAAAGGAGCTGGTAAGGGCCCATGCGCCACTGGGCACGTGGGCATGTTCAGCAATACCTTTATCTTTATTGCTTCACGAACAGAAGGGAAGGTATCGGGCACATGGATGGAGCAATTGACCCCTAGGTTTTTGCATACCCCTCCCTTTTCTGCAAGTGTCTTTTCTAAAATCAACCAATTTACTGCCTGTAATTCTACAGTGATATTACTCAATATTTCAGTGATGTCATTAATGGTTACTTTAACTAGCCAGGCGATGGATGTCCTTAGAGTTATGGCAGGGTTATACCAGAGGATGATTGCTTTAATGAGATTTATTCAGGACGATGCACGGGTATTTGGCAGTTCTTCACCCAATATTTTATATAAATTAGAAATGAGGGCCTTGTTCCCTGGATTGGATGACGCACATTGCTCAAAGGATGTTAACTCACTGGTAGCCACAGCCTTGATCAGAGGAGCCATTCTCACCTGGAAATGTTGCAACCTGGATTATTTTTTTTTTTTTATGTAGCCCCCAACTCGTGTTTGCATTGTGTAAAAGGTTTTAGCTTTTCCCCCAAAAATATCTGAGCTCGCACCCTGCCGTCTTCCATTCCTGGATCGGAGTCTGAAGTGAGCTGGGGTTAAAGAATAATTGTGGTGAAGGGTGAGGGAAACATTATGCCATGTTTAACTGCTGTCCCAGGTATTTTCCACAATGTTCATAATTTCACTTGTGTATATTGGCCGGGCAATCTGTTTTTGGTAACCATAATGCTTTCCGTAATCTGGGTGTCCCCACTGCTTGTTCCATCTGTACCCAATGCTTCTTGAGTGTACCCATGGACCATTCCCTGATCAACTGTATTTGAGCTGCTTGATTGAAGTTCAGGAGGCCCACCCCTCCTTTGTCTGGTGGCAGCATTAAGGTAGTTGGAGCTAACAGTTTTATTTTGCTGCACAAGCCGAAACTGCCCTATGTATTTTATAGAAAAATGATTTGCGGTGACTCTGATGGGTATCGCTTGGAGCACGTAGAGTGCTCTGGATAGTGACCTTTTACAGTTGATTCTGCCAAGCCATGAGCTCATAAATGGATCACATTCTTTTAAGTTGAAATTCTGTTTCTTTTAGTAGGGGGAGATGGCATATAAATCTTTGAGATGTCTTAGCCCTAGTAGTGTGATGCTCTTTTGTCTGTCTGACTTGTGTCCATGGCTGCAATTCTAAAGTTTCCTCTGTAGATAATAATAGATTTAAGATCTCTGATTTATGAACATCTATTTTCAAACCCGCCACCGCCCCAAATTCCTCAAATGCACATGTGGCCTCCTGTATCGTGCTTAGTGGTTCAGTTGCTGTAAGCAACAGATAGGTGTAAGCCATTTTGTGCTGAACACCGCCCAGCATTACGTTTTTTATACCCTCCGTCGGATTGTAGCCAATAGGGGTTCCAAATGTAGTGCATGTAACTTGGTGGAGAGGGCACCCTTGCTTAGTACCACGCTGAAGGGACATTAGAGCGGATAGGTGTCCATCTATTGATAGTCTAGCGGTAGGATTTTGATAGTTTGCCCTGATCCACCTTGTGTAGTTTGGTCCAAATCCTGTCACATGTTTAGAAAGAGGAATGACCATTCTACTCAAATGCCTCTTTGGTGTCTATTGAAACAAGAACTGCAGGGATCCATTCTCTACTTTCTCCAGGATGTGGCATGCTCTACATATATTGTCATGTGCTTGCCTAGATTCCATGAAACTGGTCTGATCCGTATGTATTAATATTGGTAACCGAACTACTATTCAGTAAGCCAACACCTTAGTGAAAAAGTTTGCTTCTAAGTTGATGAGTGCGATTGGTCGATGGGGCCCACAAATTGTTGGGTCTTTGCCCGGTATAATATATATATATATATATTTTTTTTTTTGCATCTTCCATGGCGGGTTCTGTGTCTCATGTGTAAAAAGGAGCTGAACAATTTGGTTAGGATCGCAGCTAGAATATTACTGTTTTATAAAACCTGGCTGGATATCCATCCGGACCAGACAACCCTGGCTGGATATCCATCCGGACCAGGCAACCTATTTAATGGAAGCTTCTGGATAACCCGTAGCACCTCTTCCAGGGTGAGATTTTTCGAATGTTTGACTATCCGCCAACATCAGCCTAGGAACTTCGAATGATTCCGAATGTTTTTTGAGTGCAGAGATCTGTAATATCAGATTTGCATAGGTCGGAATAGAATATATGGAATTGTTTAAGGATACCAGTGGTTTCGGAGGTAATCTCCCCAGACGGCAACTTGATTTTTGTATGATTCTAGAGGCCGCCCTTTGAAGTTTTGCTTCCAATAGGCGATGCATTATATACTACCTCTGAGTAGTAGGAGGGATTTCCTTTTTTTGCTTTCCTGGTTACATGAAGGTCTAGTGTGCCGGACGCAGTCCTGAATGCTTTCTGCGCTCCTTTATCGGTTTCCATTTTTTCCATAATGTGAGAATTCCTCCTCGTTCTCAAGTGCCGGAGCGGTTTAAGTCTTTTAATTTCTGTGGCGATAAGAGGACACCTCATGATGGCTTTAAAAGCATCCCAGCTGATATTTAATGAGGTCATCTTCCCCTGTCCGCCCCCCACCTCCAAAGAAGTTTAGGTAAAAGTATTCACTAATGTGTGCAGCAATCGCCTCTCCGACAACGTGGTCTTGTAGTAGGGCGAACAGAAATTTCAGGACCAGAGCTTCGAATTGTCATTATAATACTAATGTGATTGGGGCATGATCTGAGAGTAATTGCATGTGTTGTGATTTTTGTAATTGTTCCCAAAAGTGGGATTAGAGGTCCAGGCATAATCTATACGGGAGAAGGACCGATGCACATGTGAATAAAGAGTATCCTTTTCCTTAAGGGCAAGCCAGATAACTGAAGAAAGGTCCGTAAATGTACATTGCAACCCACTCTATGGGGCACTCTATGCATTACCCTGCTTCTGTCCTGTACAGAACCCCCCATGATTAAGTTCTCATCCATAAATTGTTTCAATAGGCCCATCATGTATTTCAGAAAACCATCCTGACCTATATTTTGGCCATATATTGATGCTACAGTTAGTTTGAGGAGGATAACTTTGGGATCGCAAACCCGTATCTGCCATCCCTATGTGTTTTGGTGCGGATTACTTGAAGACCACATCCCTTCTTTACTACTACGATCAGCACACCAGCTATTTTACACTCTGCACATGCCTGTATTATTGTAGGGTAAAACCGTAGGCAGAGTTTTCCTCTATCTGATTTGTGGATGTGGGTGTCTTTAAACGCCACCAAGTCCGGTTGGTGCCGCCTCTGTGGTGTGTTAAGCCCTCTTATGTTCCATGTCAAACACTTGAATTATAGTTGTGTATGGTATATACTAAAGGGCTAGAAGGAGTTAGTACATTACTGATTGTATACTTAAAGCAAATGCATTCATTTGAACTGCAGGTGAGACCCCCCCCCCCCAGTTCCCCTAGTAACACCTTAACATAACTGTAGTATGTCCTTCCCCCTAGCGCTCCCCGCTCCTTGAGAATTCCCTGGTGTGAATCACAGTGCCTAACATATTCTGGGATGAACTCACCCGGCTGCAATCCAACTTTTGACCCTAGGAGAAGTGCGGGAAGTCCTAGCTCCCCCATCTGTTACTTAAAACAGATTCCAAGTCTTGTGCTCTGTTTTGCTGCGTGACGTCTAGCTAGAATAGTTTAATCCAGAAGCTGAGCATTTCAAGGTCTGCCCATTGTAGCCTCATGATGATTATTTAGGGATCGGGCCTCTTAATCACGATCACTGTTGCTCCTTTTGCAGATCCCTGCGGGGTTTATTTTGTTGGCCGTGTGGTAATTTTCCGTTCCCTGGCCTTGGGTTTTATGCCTTTTGTTGCTGCGTGAAGATGGGCACTTTCAGATGAAGCCCCCATAGTGTCTTCTATTTGTAACGGGGTCATGCCTGTCTCCCTGGATGTTTTTCTTTGCTGCCGGGGTAAATAATGGTCCAAAAGAAAATCCATCTATTTCTTGTGCCCCGAGCTTGAAGGACTCTCACGATTTCCAGCATATCTGTGTTTTTGGAGGTTTATCCTAGAAAGATCTTGCTATAATTGAATGTCTGGGACTGTTTCCAGGAGATTCCAGATATTGGATCCACAAGATCCATTTTCGAGGTTCTCACATTGAAGTTCTAACTTGTGGGTGGTTCTGGACACCCTCCATTGCGATGTGTTTCTTTACTTTCTTCAAGAGTTTGAATCGTTTTTTCATTCAGGTCCATGCATTCGGATAATGTGATTTCTTTGCTAACTTCAGCTAGTGAGCTTCTTATGTCAGCCGTGAATTTCAATTGAAAGTTCGAGGTAAAGCGTTCCTGAAACTCCTGAGAACTTAGTGAAGTCTTCCCTGGATGCCTCTGTGGGGTGGGTGGGAGAGGGGGGTGGGGGTTCTCATTGCTGTGTGTGAAGAGGGGTGCTTTGGTGTAGCGGTGAGCCCAGGCAGAGTTGTGTTGCTTGCCCAAAGTTTTTCCAGTTTTTTGTGGTTTCTGCTGAGGCTGAGATTGCCCAACTTGACTTTTTAGCTCCGCTACCCGACATATAGCAATTGGCGTTGGGTTCTTGGAGATTCCCTCTGTATTAATCAACCTGAGCACTGCCTGTCCCCTCCAAGGGTCTTGTGTCACGAACCTTGGTGCCTATGTAGATGTATGCCTGTGCTGTTCTGATTTCAGTTGTGAAGCACCCCCTTCACTTGTGCGCCGGCGTTTGTATTCCTTATGGCAGATTGAGACTGCATTTCAAACTCTGCTTAAGGCTGTACTTTAGAGGACAGCCAGTTGGTGAGGAGCAGTGGTTTCTGGAGAGAGCTCTAGATTACTTGATTATGGCTTGTGTTGAAAAATGCAACTACTTACAAGATGGTACCGCTGCAATAGGGTGTTCCCGGTTCACATTTCTGTGCCGCTGCAATTTTGCAGATCTTTGGACTGGAATCTCCTCGCTGCAGCGTCTTTGTGCTGTTCCCCCCAGAAGTGTTATCCAAGCTTTGTTCCTGCAAGACCTGATACTGTCTCTGTTCTTGCGTCCTGAGTATGTTTGCCTCAGTCGTTTATTGTCCGTGGAGGGCTATTGCCCCTTGGGTTGTGAGGGATAATGCATGGGACGTGCTTCCAGGTCCTGCTGAGGCACCCACATCTATTACAGGCTGATGGTGTTGCTGCGTGGTTCCTCGGTCTTGGGTGTGGTTGATGGGAGCTACTGAATTGGCCGGTTGCATCTGATACTTTCTGCTTTGCTGGGAGGGGGGTGCAGGTGTCCCCCCTCTGTAGCTTCCCTTGGGCTGGGTAGTATTTCTGCTGTGGTTTCTGTATTGGAGTGTTATTAGGAAGATGCAGAGTGCTCCGGCACGTCTTCTCTATACGGCAGCTAATATGGAATCTCATTGTGATAACCACCCTTTCTTTGAAGCCCACCAGTCTCTCTGTATGGCACTGTGCCATTCCATTTTCCATTGTGTACCACTGAACCCTGAATTTGCATCAAGGGTATGGGGTATGGTGCGACACCATGGCACATCGTACCCCATGGAGGTCTAACAGTATATTTTTATGGAACGTGGGCACGTGTTACTGTTTTGTGCCCCCTTTTTTTATTACATCTTCCAGAACCATGTGCTCACTCTTCTCCTGGGTCATACTTTCTAGCTGAATAAAGTTGTCATTATACAACTCCATCAATCCACTTTACTTTCACTGTATACCCCTGAACCATACCCTGCACAACACCATAGGTGCCAGACACCCACCCACCCTCTGTCGCCTCTTGTGGCAAGAATTGCTTTGGCGTTCCTGTGAGGTGGGTGGAATGAGTGAGCACACCTATCGTGTTCCGTTGGTGCTCCCCCACCCCACCTTAATTTCCCCATACCATGGTTTTTGAGGCCAGATCCACACCCTACCTGACAAGTAGAGTTCTATTGGGCTAGTTATACTTTGCTTAGTGCCTGTCTCCTATAACCACCAGCTGATGGGCCCAGTTTATACTTATGTGCTAAATGCCAGAAAAGGAGATGGAAAACAAAGATGCAGAACAATACAACACTCTACATCTACCCCACTCTTGTCTTTGATCCCACCCCCTCTTCTTTTTCCGTCCTCGATTTCTATTATGGGTCTTCTGTAAAAACGTATTATAGTACTAAATGCTAAAGTAATTTCGCTAATACTTTCCATTAAGTGATTCTTCCTCTTCCTGATGTGTTGCTGGTATCGTGACTAATGTCCAAGTGGTTGATCCACACACGTCGTTCTTTTATTTTCACTGCGGTAGGTGTTGAGAAGAGTGGCTCCTTCTACTTTCTCACTGTGTCGAAGAAGTACGTTGTCCCCAGGCTGAAGAGGCTGTGTTTGTGGAAATGCTGGACAGGCTTGTGCCCACTCTTCAATGTAGGTTTGCTCACTTGTAGATTGCTGGACCTGGCGTAGATGTAGTGAAGCACATTGGCCATCTCAGTTCGTCTTTCATTTCATTGCCAGGGATTTCTGAGCTAGGGTTAACATCCGAAATTCAACGTGATAGGGACAGGCGCATGCATTTTCCATATTGTTAAAATTTAATGCGGAGTAAGGTGGTGGTCGCAGAAGGTGGGTTCTGAAGGGCGAAAAGTGCAAGGGGAGGCAAAAAAGAAAATTTCGGCACATAGTGGTTAGCTTAGCCAAGCAATATTTTAGTAATCGTCCACTAATTCTCTCCACAAGCCCATTCGCCTGCAGCCGATAAACTGCAATGTTTGTGTTTGATCCATAAGAGATTTTCTCTCCTCAAAGAAATGGTTGACGATGTATTGGCAATTATCTGGCTTTATCTCCTCACACCCCATCTTGGGAATACTGTCCTCACTAGGAACTTTGTAGCTGATTTTGTATCTTTCTCTGCACAGGGCCCTGCCTCAAGCCAACACGAAAACGGACAGATCACTTCGATTAGGTTCCTGTAGGAGACTCATCTCTCTTGAGTGTCAACATAATTGATACACAAGTGCCGGAAAGGCCCTTCCAGGAGTGGTATTCTCCACAAATATTGTAAAGTGTGGCCAGACAAAATGTTTACACACCATACAATTTCCCACAAACTCATTCCCTTGATCATGCATGTGCGGAATGTACAATCCCTCTCGGCTCTGCAGCTATGCTTTCTTTGGATGCATGGGGAAATACAGCTGTTCTAAAGCTACATTTAACAATTTTCTGGAGACTACACCCTCCTGTGCTATTCTGCTGCCACATCTGGCTCCTTGGTGAATCTTTTTTTTTTTAATCCAGTTTTTTCCTCTTTTGGTACCTCTCCTTGTAATTGTATTGTGTACTATGGGGATTGTTAGTTTTCCTCCTTTGCTTCCTTCCCATTCCTTTCTGCTGCAATGAGTGGCATAATTTTCCGGGGTATCTCTGAACGCCCCCTCCCTCCGGTAAATATGCTGCTCTGTCTGCCGTTTTGTTCCCCATTGATATCCTATCTTGTTAACCTGTGTGTGCAGTGCATTCTATTATCTCTACCTCTACTAGAACTATTATGACCTCAGTTCTTTTAGTAGTTCTGCATGTTGTACAGGGATCAATTATTACTTTTGAACCCCCTCTATTCCCACCATGCCAGTTCTAAATGGATAGTTGATGTGGCATAGGAAGAATTGGGAAAGATGTTTGCTACATGCCCTTCCATCATTTTATCGTTCTTACTGCCACCGATTCTGCTGCCTGTGAGGAATAATGTGACGGTAGTCGCCGCTGAGATGCTATTATATATTCTGTTTATGCTGCACACTACTGCCGCATACTCAGTATGTCTCCTTCCTTTCTCTGGGTCAATACTTGATGACCCATCAATATAGACAATGTCTGTTCTTGCTATTTTTTTTCTCCTTTACCTGTACGTTTCCTTGCATCCTGTCCATGTGCGCGGAACAATAATGCATACCTTCCTGTATTGGTTCTGCTAGGTATATTGCTGGGTTTACACTCTGGCACCTTACCACCTCTATGACCGGGTTGGTTAATATGTTCTCATAGCCCTTAGCTCTTTGGGGTAGTTGGTGTACCTTTTTGATTCCTCAAGAATGTTGGAGTGTTTGTTCGTACAATACTGAGGGACACACCATGGTTATTGTTGCCTTCTCAATTGTAAACACTACATCCGCAAACTATTGTTTGCAAGGTAAGTGTCTGTGCATTACTGGGTCTAGGCTTCCACTGTAGTAGACTAGTGGTTGTATGAGGACAGCCGTCATCATTGAACCATCTGAATGTGAGAACAAATCAAATTGTTTGCCATAATTTGGGGTAGCTAACACTGGTGCATGTGCCAGTGTCTTCTAGTTCTGTAAGTTTCATTCATTTCGCATGTCTATTTTATGTCCCTCTTCTCTTTGTGTGGCAGGTTTTGGAACCACAGGAAATTCTGCTTCCACCACTTCAATTAAGGGGTGCAAATCCTGGATTAAAATGCCATAACCTGCTGGTTGATTACTTTATCGGATAGGTTGTTGTGTTATATGTGGTTATCTGCATGCATTATGGCAACCAGGGATAATTCAATCCCTTCTTCTCTGGTCAATGGGTATTGTCTTTCCTGGGGCAGCAGGACCCCTTGTTTCAGTTTTATTTGTACTACCCCAAATCCCTTTCAGTACCATCCACATCATGAGGTCTCTTGGTCCACAACTCATCTGGACCCTTGAGATATCCCTCTGTGTACTGGCTTTCCTTAACTAACTGGCAGAATAGGCACCATTTTTCCAATATCTGAACTGGGCAAGGTATCGAACACCATTTCTCCTGCCTCCTCGGCGAACAACTGTTTGTCCGATACTCCTGTAATTGTCAAGGTGGGGGGGTCAATGCACAGCACTGTCTGCTACTCCATGTCATTGGCTGTTCCACACAATCACCACGTCTTTGCGTATTACTGCTTCTTCCAGCTGTAACACAATTTGTTTCCCCTGAGGTCATCCTTCTAGCACTGCGGTTTGAATAGGAACTCCGAAGCCAACACCTTCCCCTGCATTCCCGGGATCCATTCCAGCAAAACTTTGATCCCATACAGGAACATGCTGTGGTAGTGGCTGTGCTTGCAAGGTACTTTGTGTGTGTGTTGCCAAGAGAAGAGCTGCTACCCGGGCAAAGTAAATGCCGGGTGTGGAGCACACATCCCTTTTTCTGTGAATATTGTTGCATTCAATTTGCTGAGCAGCTCCCACCAAGATATATATGGGTGAGTCTTTGGAGTACAGTAAAGAAGCTATGAGGTGTTGTATCCCCATGGTTAATGGTATATCTTCTGTTACTGGACCCGCAACCATCACCACTGCCCCTGAGAAGCCCTGCATATCCATCACTTTGTTAGAGAATGGACCCTCTCCCAACCCCGATGCAGGATTTGGTTGCACCTGTATCTATGATCAACAAGAACTCTTTTTACTGCCACCTTGGGTTCCTCTATAAGTTACTGCTAGGACTGGACACGCTCAGACTTTGTGGGCCCCCCTATTGCTGTTATCCGGCAGGAAGGGGTAGTGTTACCTCCTACCACATGGGCGCCTCTAATGGGGCACCATGTTTTGCCCTAGCACCGCTGTGTTTTCGCCTGCTACTGCGGGTGGCTCAACCATTGCTGGGACCGTTAACCCGCTGTTGGTTGTCCTTCCTTGGGGCTGCCCTCCTCTCTGCTGGCACCTGTGTTGGCTGTATCTGCCCTGGAGGACACTGCATCTGCTACCACTGGAGCCCCTGCTGTTGCGTTACTTGGGTTGCCTGTTGCAAAAAATGGACAGGTGCGCCCCACGCTCTGAAATGTGTAGCATGGTCCGAAAACCCTGTAATCCGGATCCTTGATACACCCTCTTCCTATAGGGAAGTATCCCTGTGCATGTAATTTCCCTGTGGTGGTGTTACCCATTGTGGTCCATACTGCGGCTGCATTTACCCTCCTTGTGGTGCTTGCCGTATGGGAAACCCTCCCTGTGGTACTGGCACCACAGTGGTATCTGGCACTAACAGTGCTCCTTCCATGTTGTATTTGGCCAGTTTCTTTTGTACTTGTTTTTCTGCCTTCGCAGCATTCTCTGCAGCCTGCCTCTCGCTTTCCTGCTTTCTCTTACAGTAATGTACTATTGCTTGTATTCCAGGCCAGACCTTTGCTCCTATACCCACTATCTTATCCAAGGAAGCCTGTACTTCTGTTAGCAGTCCTTTTTACTAGTAGGTGATGGAACAATTGTATGCATTTGTCACAGGACCTTTGCGTCTCTTGGGTCTAAATCCTGCTTTATATACTTCAGCTGGGCGATAGTCTCCTTTCATTTTATAAGCCATTACTGTCCCCAGGTCATAGCTGTCTGGATAGCTGCTTCTTAAAACCTCCCAGACATATGCTTGACAATTGTTAAATGGTGCTCATGAGCATTGGTGCTCAATTTCACTCCTTAATAATCAGCCTGATTCTAAATGTCTGCCTGTTCTCCTGTAATTTCAGCAAAGTTTCATATGCCCTACGGCCAGCATCACCTCTGCTGTCTTTTTCTCGTGTGCCCATATCATTTACTGGCCCTGGCTTCGACGTAGGGTAAGGTACACATTAGTTCCGGTCCATTGTTTGCCAGGGCACATAATGGGCTCCCCCACCCCCCATCCCTTTTTGTAGTAACATTACCTGTGTTTTGGGTTCTGTCCCGCCCCCCTCTCAATAGCTTGTTACCCCCATTTTTACCTTCCTTTGAAAGGAGGTGGACCAGTCAGTCACAACCTTCACTGTCCTGTCCGCTCATTTCTTCCCCCTAAGTTTGCCTTGTGTGCGTTCGTCCCTGTCTCTCCATTTGTCTCTTTAGAACCTTTCGTCTGAGGCTGCATCTTCCTCATCGCCTTCATTGTTTTAATTTCGTCCTGCCCATCTAATTTGAATTGTATTCTTCCCGATAGCCATTCTCCCTTATCCCCTTTGGTTCTCATCTACTCTTATCCATTCTGTTTCATGAAATAACACATCCACGTGTTCGCATGTATTCTTTTTGATATCTGCTAGTTATTTTTTCACCCTACCTACATTTTGCTTCTTTCTCTTTTGTCCCCCCCTTTGTTTTCCCCAGGTTTCCCGCCAAGTGTTAGTTTACGTTGCTGCTGGTCTCAAGGTGGGATGTAACCCATTTGGTGGGAGCGGTGAGCTCTGTTCGCCCCCTCCATCTGTCATCTCCTTGCTTACATTTTTCCCCCCTTGGTCTCCTTGTTTAATTTCCAATGACCAATAGGTTTTGCCTGCTTTTTAGCTTGGAGCCTTTATGCTTTGTCAGTAGGTATGAGAACATATTTTCTCTTACTGTCAAATGGCCCTTCCCCTGGCCACTTATAGAAACACTGCCCTGCAGTCTCCCCGCCCCACTGAAAATTGTATTTTAATAGTTTATCATGCTACTGGGGCAATTTGCAGTACATGTGTTCTAGGGGGGCTGTCCACATAAGCCATTATTTCCTGTCTTTTCAATTACCCTATGTCCTCCCCCCACCCCCTTCTGTTCTCACCACTCTTCCCAATCACACCTCAATGTTCACTCTGGCCCTCTCCACAGGCCCTACCAGGCAATCCACTCGTTCACAACGGCCCTCTCCACAGCACCGACCACACACTCAATGTTAGTCCTTGACAGCCCTCTCCACGGGCTCACTTGTTCCATGTTAGCCCAAGAGTGTCCAGTATCTAACCATGCATCACTGATGCACTCATGCTGTTAAAATGTGAAAGCCTGCTATTTTACATGAAATACCTCTTGGTGCTGATTTGTGTCCATCACAAGCCTTCATTACTGAATGACTGCCGCACGTGTGTCCCTCTCTGCATGAAAAAACTATTCTTACCCCCAATGATGCAACCATGCAATCTCCTGCACTATGTGCCACTCCTGCTCTACTGCAGGTGTGCCCAAACCAGTGCCCACTCCCAATCGAGTGGTACAATCTAATATCTACACTACTATAGCCTCCCCTCTGAGGATGCATCCTAAACACTAAATTCTCTCTCCCCTGCTGTAGGCATGCACTATTATGCAGTGTCTGTCAACTCTGCCTTGAGCCTCCACCACAGGCTCACTCTTCCACGGAGCACAGGATCGGTGCTCTTCAGCTGGCAGACCTTTGTGAGCTCTGTCTGCAGAGCCTCCTCTGTGATGCAGGGAGTTCTGTGGTTGCCAGTCCCGTGCCACCAGGGAGGGTGGCCGGGATACTATCAGCGGTCTGGGGAGGACAGACCTCTCGCAGGGGCCTCCAAAAATTTCGTCCAGGGGGGAGGTATGGGGGGGTCGACTAATTTCAGTATACTAAAAAAATATACTCGGTGAAGCAGCAGAAAACGGTGGATGGGCTCTGATCGAGGCTGACATCTGCATGGAGTAGGAGCAGGAGTTTTATACCAAGAAATACAATGGTCGGAAATCCATTCAAACGCTTTTTCTAAGTTTCTCCAGCATTGGATCTTTCATGGATTCACATGCTTTGAATATTCCCCGTCAGCCTGGTAACCTGTCTTTATTTAAAATAGCGGTTTCCCTTGGAAAACCTTGACACTTTAGTGTCCTATCGATGTCCTTTTGGGCCGCTTAGGCACCACCCAATAGGGCGAAGGATATAAATAGACCCACCCTGCGGCCTCTCTTCAGATTTCAACCATCTCCAAAGTGTCGGGATCACCTTGTGCTTTCTACACCTCGGTGTGTTGTGGGCAACTTTTTTTCCCAATGTCGGGGGGGAAAAGCGTTTTCGGCCCTGTGCTACTTGCGGAATGAAAAAGGTACATGAGGGGGACGGGCACATGGACTGCCTCTATTGTCTCTACCCTCATCACTCCGCCGATACCTGTGATATCTGCAAGGGTTTCTCACAGAAAATATTGAAAGACAGTAATCAGCGGTTTATATCGTGGCTGAACAATGGGGCCTACCCTCCATCGGTGGTTGGATCGGTGCGCAGCCTAGCATCGGAGAGAACGGCCCCTGCAGTTCCTCACCGGTCAGTGTCTGCAGAACCGCCGGCAAAGAAGTCACGGCCTATGGAAAAGAGTGACCACCCATCTTCGGGGAAACACCTGGTGAAAAGGGCTCCTTCATAGTCTACATATGGTCGGTCTGACCAGTCCCGAAGGCCTGAGAAGGCTTCTTCGAAAAAGGACTCTTCAAATTGCTTCTTCAGGGGACCGTCATAGGTCTTCGAGTAGAGAATCGTCGAAGCACCTGTCCAGAGATTCAAAAAAGGCGGGATTGCCTAATCTGCGCCCCAGCTGCGTTGGCGGGAGTCCTGTCGTTGACGGCTTCACTGCTGGCTACAGGACCGGTCTCCACAATTGCGATCGACGAGGGCCTAAGGTTTTTGTTGTCGACGTGCTACTGGTGAATGGAGCTTGGCAACCTTTGGCGTATGACACCCTTCTGCCGGACACCTTATTACAGCAGGAGTTCGTCCTTTCAGTGTCGTTGATGGAGGGGGAACGAGAGCCTGTGTCAAGCCCAACAAGCCTCAGCTTACTGGGCGTTGGCCCTTCGGCGACGGTGGCAGTTCAGAATGTTACACCTGTGTCTCCTCTGCTGAACCCGCAGTCGGTGCTGTCTCTGCAGGTCTTGTCAACACTACAGTCCCTATTAAGTCAGCTGGATTCCAGATTGCCTCCCGTGAGTACGGCCCCGCTAACACCTAGCGTCGACACGGCAGGTGCCCCTCTGCATTCAACGTCCACGGCTGAGTTGCCGGTTTCCCGGCCGATGAGCACAGAGCCCCCCTGTTCCCACCCGGAGGAGGGTGAGCTGCAGGACCCTGTTTCCTACCAAGGTCCCAGGGACTCCATCTCGGACATCTCGTCACCATCAAGAGACCGGACATGGGAGTCTGATGTAGAAATAGAGGGTCCTAGGAGTCCGGCGCAACTGTCGCCCCGGATGACACTGCAGATTTTCATGCCATGATGGCAAAAGCCTGTGTCGAGTTTGGGCTGACCCAAAAGGAAGAAAGAAAAGAGTGCTTCCTATTTGACCACATGGGAAAGGGAAGGAAAGCGGTTTTCTCTGTTCCAATACTGGACCATGTCTGGCAAGAAGGCCTACGAACCATGCGCCACCCTTTTTCAGAGCCGGCAGTTAAAGGCAGGTTAGAGAAAAAAATGTAAGGCCCCGGACTCTACGCCAAAGTGTTTGGTTGCACAACCTACCCCTGAATCAGTGGTGGCGGCGGCTAGCAGGAAAGCTAGAGCACAACACAAATGCACTACACCTCTGGACAGCGATGCTAGAAGACAAAGATGCCTTTGGAAAAAAGGGCTTAACAGTGGGGGCGATGACAGTTAAAGCTGCCAACTCGTTGGTGATTATGGCGCACTACGACCGTGAAATGTGGCATCGGCTAACCCCTCTGTTAGAAAATCTACCTGAGGAACACTGGAAGGCGGCAATGTTGCTGGTGCGTGAAGGTGAGGAAGCGTCAAATCACAGCATTAACATCGCTGTAGATTTGGCAGAATCTGGTTTCAAGCAGATAAATAATGGGGTGGTACTAAGGAGGCAATCCTGGTTAAAGTGCACAGACTTTAGGCCGGAAGTCCATTACAAAGTCCTGGATATGCCCTCTGAAGGGGAACAACTGTTTGAGGAGAAAATAGATGAAGCCCTCAAACGCATGAAAGAGGACTCTGATGCGGCGAAGTCATTGGGAGCTTTGCAAAGCGGCCGGTCGTTTGGTCCCTTTCACCCCTTCCGTGGAGCTTCGGGAAACACCAGATTTGCTGCCTCCAGGGACCGGAATTACAATGAGTCTGGATACTCGTCGTAAGGATATAGACAGGCAGTACAATCTACACGAAGAAGCAGTGATTTTCAGGCATCCAGAAGAAGACAGCCCTCTGCCACCAAGAGTAAACAAACTAAATCACAGCAATGACGGTCTTCGAGGAAATGTGCTGGGGGGGCAGAGTAGCCCTAAACATCGACAAATGGACAAAATTACAACAGACCGTTGGGTTCTGGACACGGTGCGTTTGGGCCACTCTGGAATTCAAGGTCCCACCGGTTCTCATTCCTCCCGTGTATTCTGTGCAATCTCATCTTGACATCTTACAGCAGGAGGTTGTACTTATGCTACAGAAAGGGGCTATAGAATTGGTTCCAGTGGCCGAGAGGGGTCCGGGAGTTTACTCTGGTTACTTCGTGGTCAAAAAACCCAACAGCAAGTGGCAACCCATTCTGGACCTTTGGGCGCTGAACAAGACCCTGCAACGCCTGAAGTTCAAGATGCTCACACTTCAGGAAGTCATTTGGTCGGTACAGCCGGGGCAATTTCTGGTGGTGTTGGATTTGCAGGACGCATACTTCCACATACCGATGCATCGACGACACCGAAAACTCCTTCAATTTGTGGTGGGCCAAAACCATTACCAATTCCGAGGCTTCCCTTTGGTCTAAAATCATCCCCCAGGACATTTACCAAGTGTTTGGCAGCGTGGCTCCGACGAAAAGGTCATTGCGTCTACCTTTACCTGGGCGACTGGCTGATACGCGGCTCATCTCCGGCAGTGACGCAGGAAAGTCTCAACGTTACCATTCGGCTGTTATGACTAAGCTTCGCCATCAACTTAGAAAAGTCGTATCTATCTCCCTCCAGGAGCTTGGTATTTTTTGGCGCAGAATTCCAAACTGTCAGGCCTGGTGAAGCCTTCCGTGGAGAGAATTCAAAAACTCAAGCAGAAAGCAGCAGAGTGGAGAGTCGGAACAAGAGTGTCGGTCAGAAAGTACATGTCGCTGTTAGGAGCCATGGCATCATGTATTCCGTTGGTGAAGAACTGTCGTCTATTCATGAGGCCAGTGCAAGAGTTTCTGGCAGACCGGTGGGCTCAAAGTTGTGGATTATGGTCGGACAAGGTGGTGGTCAACACCGACTTACAGGAAGCTTTTCGATGGTGACAGCTTTCGGACAATCTGACTCGAGGAGTGCCGTTACTGGAGCCAGAATTTCAAGCTACAATGGTGATGGATGCCTCTCAGGCAGGGTGGGGAGCGCATCTGGGACCCTTCCAGGTTCAAGGTCTTTGGTCTCCAGTCAAATTGAGTCTTCACATCAATGTGCTGGAACTGAGAGCGGTTCATTGTGCTCTAAAGTAGTTTTTGCCACGCATACGCGGCTCTGTGGTGAGGGTGTTGATGGACAATACAACCACAATGTTCTACCTCAGGAAGCAGGGGGGCACCTGTTCCAGAGTGCTCTCGAGAGAGAGGCTCAGGAACTATGGCATTGGGCCCTGGAACAAAACATGAATATTGTGGCGTTTCATCTGCCGGGGGTGATTATTTATTACATTTGTTACTCGCCCAGACCCGAAGGTATTAGTGGCGAAATTACAGGCAGCATATCAAAATTTCTTATACAATGTTACAATCCAGCAAGACAGTGAGTATCGGTTCAATTTAAAACTCTTGTTACAGACAAATTAGGCTACTGGGCATACATAAAGGCCATAGGACAAGCATTTAATATTACAGTTTGGTAAGTCGGGGACAATCTGGTGCTATGGTTGATTGGGCGTAGCTAAATTTAGTATTTGTTGAACAACCAAGTTTTCAGTTCTTTTTTGAAGCCTAATAGCGGGTCCTCATTTTTAATACTAAGTGGTAAAGCATTCCAATGAGTTGGGGCTAGGACTTTGAAACTACTTCCTCCTGCTCTATTGTATTTGTATTGCAGTATTTCCAGAAGGGCCAATTGATTGGATCTGAGGGTCCTACAAGAGGTTGTTTTCTTGATAGTGTTGTTGAGGTAATGTGTGGGAGTGAGGGGCCAATGGGCCCCTCTCTACCATCACTTCTCAGTACAAAACTTGGACCAAGTGCCTCTAGTGGTGGGGTACGCCCCTCGCCCTTTTGCAATGCTAACTTTTGGTTACATTCGCGTAGATGGGACCACCAACAGGACACAGGGCATTCATTTTTTGTACCCCCTTTCGACTCCATCTTGGTAACCAGGTCTCACTGCGATAGTACAAAAGCATCTCTCCCTTGTGCCCGCCGCAGTAGCTCGGAGCACATGGCCCCCAGCCTCGTCCCCACTCCAACTGGAAAACGCTGCATATCCATTCTCACGCTGAAGCCGGAGCTGCTTGCAACAAATAATAAATGTAACGCATCCCTTTTCCTCTGAGATCACTGTCCTGCATGTGAACCGACATGAGCCGAGCACATAGCTCGTCCATCTCCACAAGTGTCCTTGCCCTCTTACCCCCGCCAGTTGAAACTTATTGCCATTCTAACCCTGTGTCCTTGCAAGGCATCCCTTTCATGTGCCAGACTGCCAACCATGCTATTAAGCCCACCCAACAGACCCCCAACTAAAATTAGACCCCTGCTGCAGTATATCGTGCCCAATACTAACAAGTGCCACATACCTGAGATTCTTGTGAGACTAACCCTATAGTTCAATGACAGTATTACAGTGGTCAAGGCCCATAAACCTGTGACCTGTATAACCCAAATGTTGTAGATAATAAAAACTCTTGAGTGATTTGTATAAAGACATGATACACTACTGAGGGTCTTTTGATCAATTATTATTTAGTGCATGCATTACTCAGAATGTATTTTCTTAGCTTAGATAGTGACCACCGTGTTTCACAGTGACCTGACCTTCACCCATCTGGAGCACAGATGTCCGACGTCAATCCTCCCTCCAACCAAGCAACCAACCCGGAGGAAGAGATGATGCCCACACCTAAGACACCACCACGGCTGACCAATCCAGGTCCAACGTAGCATCATATGTTAAAGATGTCGATGTACTATGTAAATGTGTTGTAACCTTGATGTGGTCAGAGCGCTCTGAGATCTAGATAAACTTTTCCTTGAACTCTCGCAGCCTGCTCTTTTGTGCCTTATTCCCTGTCTGCTTTATTCATTTTACACGTGTGAGACAGGGAGGGCCCAAACATTTGGTGACCCCCTGCGACATGATCGGAGAGGTGCCTCGAGGCCTGTGCCGAGATCCGGGACGCCCCCAGCAAAACCATCGCCTCCGCGGCCGATCAGCCTGTGCGCACTACGAAGAAGGGTCAAGGGTTCCCGGTTGACGAATACCCGACTGAAAAAGCTGCTCGCCGAGGCAGGCCACAGCTTGGTTGGGGTGCGAGCCTGACTGGGGTCAGACTGCGAGCGGCGACCCTCGGGTCACCTGGCTGAACACGTGAGTGCCGGTTGCGAAGGTTACAAAGGAAAGGTAAGGGGGAAATAGGGGAGACGGGTGGTAACGAGTCATGGGGAAGAGTAAGGGCCTATGTGTGAGTGATGAGGCTTTTCTGATCTATCCTTTATATGGCCATTAGGTTTTGTAAGAAGTGAAGAGAAAAAAGAGAAGTGGTATCCTAGCCCGAACGGGGTAGAAGGCAGCCCCGCGCAGCATTATCTCGTCCAGTGCAGAATAAATAAGTGAAGATACAGAGAAAATAGGAGTCTCGTATATTGAGTAGACTCGGAGTAGTTATTTAGAACATTCTTTTTCTGGGTACGAAAGGATTCTTGGAAAAGAGTAAAAGGGTGTAAGAGGTGGAGAGTGAATGAGAAGAGTAGGCGAAACGGGAAAGAGGTGGAAAAAAGAGCAAAACGGGGAGGAAACGCGCGCAGGTAGTGCATGTGCATGATAAGTGTTGTGCTTTTGTGATCTGTCTGTTTTTTTGTGTAAGATATACAAGTACTGTGATTAATTTGCGGTTAAGGTGGCAAAACATGCAAAAATGAACTGTTGAATATGAACATGCAACAACTATAAGGTTAACGTTGACAAGTGATTGATATATTTATCTTGATACATATATGTGCATACCAATTACAAGTAACTGAGAAGACTCGTGATATATTATCCAACTAGAAGGAAAAAAAAGACTAGTGAAGAGCGGTTACGGGGAAAGAGGTCGAAAGGTAAGTACAGACAAAGAGAGGAAAGGACATACATCGTCATGGGGGGAATAACACCACTAGCACAGATTTGTCAGCACCTTCTGTTATACAGTGAGAAAATACAAAAATACCACGACCAATGGTTAACGGAGATAAAAGGGGACAGTGTGACGCCAATTTGGCCAGAAGGTGGGTCATTCGACAAAAGAGTATTAGATTTAGTATCCACACACTTGTTAGCAAGGTATAAGGGAAAACAACTGCAAAACAGAAGGGAAGTACTAGACTTGTGACGAATGTTTGAAGAGGTTACGCCTACAGCAGAGGTAAAGACAGAACGAGCGAAACACAGAAAGAGGTAAGCGGAACGCCAAAGGGCGAGTACACAACCACTACAGCTGAAGGCGATGCAACTAAAATATATCCTTTAATGTCAAGGCCAGCAGTTGGATATAGTGAGCCCCCGTACATACCAGCATGTCCCGCTCCCGCACCCACAACCGGAGCAGTTGCTACAGCATCACCACCCTATGATAAAGGAGGTTTGTATGGCCCAACAGGTGCACCCCCCCATGAATTTGGCACACTTCACTGGAGAATTAGACTGTCAGCTAGCGCATGCACAGATGGAAATAACGCGGCTAAGAGCATTGTGCGATAGAGGCCAAATGCTGCCAGGGGGAGAAGTGGCACCATTATCCATAGCGGATCTAACGCCAACATCGAACACAGCAGGGGAAGTGGTGCAAGCGATCTCGGAGCCAGCGCGATCAGTATCATCACAAGGAACACACATACCACAAGGGCAAGAAAGAGTGGCGGTCAGGGGAGTTCCTGTTCGATCTAAATGACAAACCCGTGAGAATTATACACCCACCCACCCCAGAAAGTGAGAGAAGGATGTGAAGGGAACAATGAGCAAGAATCAGAAATAGAAGTTTGGAGTGAGTTAGACGAATATGAAGAGGCAGCTGCAGAGACCGGGTCCCCACTGCCAAACCGCCGATACCCAGATACAACATCGCCACCACTATGGCAGGGTAGATTAAGACAGCGAGGGGGAAATATGATGGTAAGTAAAATAAAGAAGGGTGCGGTAAGTAAGGTAGGAAAGAAACGCAAGTTACAAATGCCATTGATACATAAAGGAGCAGGTAGGCCACACTACATTCCATGGGCTCAAATGGATAAAAACAACTTGCTAAAGGTCCTCCCCCCACTGTCGGGAGGGACTGGGAAATGGATATATGCCTTTGAGAAAAACACCGCAGGAGTGCCGCTTGCAATAGGGGATGTGAAGAGCTTATTAGTGTCAGCAATTGGTGACCAAGCAGACGCAGTGTGGGAAAAGGCCGGATTCCCCGGAGTCACGATGAGTTGTGACTGCCACGATGGATCGGTGTTCAATAATGTTCGAGCACAAGTATAGGATGCATTGAGGCGCACGTTTCCAGATATTCCAGATTTACATTTAGTGATGCAGTGCACAATGGAGGAGAACGAGGATCCTACGCAATTCATACCGAGGGTGCAGGATTTATGGAGAAGCGAAACTAGCACGGCGTGGAACCAGTCCACCGCCTTGTTTTATTATATCATCAAAAAGGGGCTCCCGAAGGAGGTGCAGAAGGCCTTGGACAAAATATCTGGGATAGAAGCCAAGGGCTGGCCTGAAATACAGAGTATAATTGTGCACCACTGGCAGAGGATCAAAGAGAGAGAGGAGATGGCACAAAAAAGGCTGGCAGACAAAGCGAAGCTGGAACAGAACAAATTAGTGAAGGTCGCCGCCGTCAACGCCAGCGCAGCCACAGAACGAGAAAGTGAGGGGGACGAAGGAGAGGGAAACAGACCAGCAACAATAGCGGCACTGCGGGCCACAGGAGGACAAGGGCAGTGGAACGGAGAAGAGCAATACGGTGGACAACAGTGGCAAGAAATACCAGCAAGAGGAAGAGGTGGGTACCGCTGCCAGAGAGGAGGGTTTGGAGGTATGGCAAATAGAGGATTTGGCGGTCAGGGAATGAGAGGCGGACCACAAGGGTCATGCTGGAACTGTGGGAGATGGGGACACTACTCCAGAGATTGTAGAATGCGGCCTTCAGGGTATTTCCAGGGGCAACAGCCCATGGAGAACGAACAAGGTTGGGAGTGCCCACACCCAGGTAGCCCCTATGGACTACCGATGAGAAGTGGGAGACAGCCAGACCAATGCTATAACGAACCTCAAGTGCAGCAAGGACAGAAACCACCACCACCACCACAACCTATGGCAAGACCAAATGCAGTGGGAAGCGCAAACAATAATTGCTATGCAACATCTGCGAACGGTGCGCCCGCACAATATCGTGGCGTGACTGTGATTGGATACAATGTCTTCTCAGTGCCAGGGCAAGAAAGACATTCAGATTAGGACAGCCCACAGGGAACACTTGCGTGTCCAGTCCTATCCACCACCCTATGTGCAGAAGAGGAACCACTAGTGGGGGAAGAGATGGGAAACAAGCAGTTTATCTTTATGGTAGACTTAGGAGCGGAGAAATCATGTCTTATGCAAGGGCGGTTTCTGCTCTCAGGCAGGAATTTAGAGACGCAGGGGTTCTCTGGGGCTATTAAGTTCCTTACACTAAAGATCTTGATATAATGGTGGGGGGAAAAACCGTGTGCGCACCCTTACTGTATCACGAAGACGCGCCAATCAATTTGCTGGGGAGAGATTTGTTAAGCAAATTAAATATGACCATCTTGTTTACCGAGCAAGGAATGGTGTGTTCAACACCAGGAGTATGCCCAGTACGAGCCATGTTGATGATCAGCACAGTAATGAACGAAGTTGTGGTGCGAGGAATACCCATTGATATAAGCATGTTTATTTATGGCATTAAGGTGTTAACACGAGCGGTGCCAGAGATAACGAGAAAAGAATGGAGAACACCATCAGATTTCATATTCCGCCCAATTGCACACACGGACGTCGTGCCAGGCACGATAATGTCCATAGACATTGTGGCAGTTCAGGTATCCAGCAAACGTATTGTGGTCATAGGACTGGACGCGCATGTGTGCGAGTGGAGAACTGTTATGCATAGACCCAAACATAATGCTACGAGATATCACAGACGAGGAATTATTCACTGATGGTGAGAATGATGGAGAAATAATAATGGAAATAAGCATACCATGTGACATTATGATCCAGTACAGAGAGGTACATAACCCACTGATGGCTAGCATTAAGGCCCCACACACTATATTTGAGGAAGACGTGGCAAAAGTAGCACCTGAAATTTGGACTACAGGGCCCCACGATGTAGGGCTACTACATGAGGTGACACCAATAAAAATAAAACTCAAGCCAGGTGCAATACTGCAGAGGGTAAAACAATATCCCATATCAAGAGAAGCAAAGGAGGGAATTAGGAAAACCATAAATGCACTCCTGAAACAAGGCATCATAGTGCCATCAAACTCCCCATGTAATACAGCGATTTTCCTGATCAAAAAAGCAAAGGGAGGGGCGTGAAGGGATGATCCAGGATCTCCGCCCACTAAATGACGTCATTCAAAAAGAGTGCCCATTAGTGCCTAACCCGGCAAGAATATTGTGCAGTGTGCCAAAAGAATCAACATGTTTCACTGCAATTGACTTGAAGAATGCTTTCTTCTCCATACCACTCGACCCAGGATCCCAGTACCTGACGGCGTTCACATTGGGGAACAGGTATGAACATCGCAGACTCCCGTAAGGGTATTGTGAAAGCCCCAGCATTTTTAACAGGGTGTTACGGGAAGACATTGGAAACATAGATGTAGAGAGCACCATGATTCAGTACGTAGACGATTTACTCGTCTGTAGCCATACAGAAGAAAAGTGTCGAAGACTCGATAGCACTACTGAATGTGCTAGCTGCCAAGGGATACAAGGGAAATTGGGATACTGTCTCACCGAGGTTGTATACCTCGGACAGCTAATATCAAAAGATGGAAAGCGAATACTCCCAGACAGAGCAGCTTCTTGGCATTTGTAACTATTGCCGAGCATGGATCCTTGATTACGCGGCATACGCATGCCCCTTACCACAAGCGTTAAAAGAGGCAGAGAAAAATAGAGCTGCAATAAAATGGACGCAGGAGATAACAGTATTTGAAATTAAAAGGTGCGCACCTCGAAGTACTTTAAAGTACGCTGTTCGCTGTGGCACACGTTGCGAAAAATTGTTTGAAAATCGTCTGTTTGCTGGGAAGACTATTGCTTAAAGTTCCACAGACATTACATGCTGCAGAGGACTGCTTTCTGGAGGAGGACATACTTTTCTGTGACACAGAAGTTGCCTGACCTAGAGAGTCAGTGATTGGTGTGGTGTTATTAAACCAGTCCCTCCAAGTAACTACAAATACCCAGGGTGCAGCGCACCTTGAAGTACTTTAAAGTACGCTGTTTGCTGTTAGGTGGTAGCTTGTAGCTAGTGGCCCCAAATAACTCACAACCAGGTAACAGGGGGGAAAACAATACTTACTGGTGTTTATGCTGTTGTCTTGCTTCTATTTCTAATTTTTTTTCCGTGACTGCTTAGGTTGTCTTTTGCATGCTTTCACAACCACTTGATGCAATTGCAAGGAAAAGCGCTTGTGTAATTCCTGTCACTACCCAAATAGCATCAACCAGGTTGCAATAACTACCTTCACGAAAATAGCAAAGATGGCTAGTGGTTTGAGAAGCGCAAAGGGCAATTTGACTTCCCCTCATGTTTTCCTCTACAAGCATTGACTCTTTGATATGCCATGGGAAAACTTCATACAATGAGCCAGCTTCATCAGAAGCTCATGTTTCGTCCTTACCAAAAGAAGAAACGCCCATGCCCCGTAATGCTTCTCACGCTGCACAAATTCATGCTCAAGGCAGCCGTCTTACTTCGCCTCATACTCAAGCTTCTACACCCTTTGAGCCTCCTGTACCAATTTGCTCTATTAGCCCCGAAGTACGCAAAGCCATCGATGACTTCAGAAGTTGTTCTGAATCACCTTTGGCCCCCGGAAGTGACAAAAGGCAATTTGAAATAACTATGGAGAAAATGGAAGCCCTTGATCAAGCAGTGTGTCACTCCATCGGTACTTTGACTCCTGTAGTATTCAACGCTGTGAAGAAGCGCATGTCCTTCCAACCACATCTTCCCAAGCTCTCTAACAGCCTTTTAGATATGAGTATCAAAATTGTTGACGATATTAACAAAGAGCTCACTCTGTATCCAGTCACTTACTCTCCCGAGTTTGAGGGGATACATGCCAAATCTCCCCAATCACAACCACTCGCTGATGGAAGTCAAAAGGAAGATGCGATGCAATACTCTCCAAACACCTTCCCGGTGATCATTTGAATCTTAGATCTCCTGGATAAAGGTCATGATCTGACCCATCTAGAACTAAAGGAGACTAAAGCAATGCTCCTACATATGTCATCAAAAATGGACCGTATTGAAGGATTCATTATGGCAGCTGAAACATTAAAAAATCTCAAAGAAGAACTGAACTTAAATCTCATACCCATGTCTCAGCCAATCTCAAGAAATATAAACATGCAATGTTGCCTCGAACCTGCTCCTATGCCGCCTCCAACTCCTCCAGTGTCATTATTGAATCCTCCCATGTACACTTGCCAAAATGAGCTAAATGACCTAAAAACAATTGAAAAAATTAATACAATCCTAGCGTTATATGCCCCAAAAGCCAGTCAGTTTAATAACTGTCCTGATAGCCCGACTGAACTGCTCAAAGTACTTGAACAAATGAAGCAGGAAGCTAACGACCCTCCGCCAACTGAAGAAAAGACCGGTTTCATGTCTCAGAGTAAAAGAATTACATCAAAAAGCTGCCAAAAGATATGCCAAAAGATGTAAGGCTGCTTCGTTAAAATGACCTAATAGTCAAAATGAGTTAGCCAAACCATCTACGGCTTCTAACATCGAAATAACATCTGATGAAGACCACATTGACCTTCAACAACTCTCAAAAGAAAGCCAAGAAGCCCTAATTCCATCCACGAACCCCATCCTTAGCATGCCTCAAAATGCAAGCGAAATGAAAGTAATTCCTAACACGATGTATAAGCCAAAATCTGCTAAATGCATCGTTCCAGCTGAATTAAATATTAAGCTATAGGAAATCGACCAGTCAGTGTTGACTGAGAAGACCACAACACTTAAAGCTGGAAACAAAAAAGCCACTGCGACTGTCAAATCCCAGTCACTGCTCTTAAAGTCTCCCATCAAGCAGCCTTCGTCACAATTGTTTGGAGCGCAAACGAACTTAGCCAACTATTTTCCGATATGTGGTAGAAGCCGTACCACCCGAATTGATGACACCCCACTCATGGAATCATTTGCTGCATCAACGAAAAAAACATATAGTGAAGTCTGCTTAAATGAACCAAACCTCTTTCCAAATACCCCTAAGAAAATAGATCCCTCTAGTACACCCCGTCCCACGATAGTAGCTAACGGACAGGGAAAGGAATGTATTTTAACAGCATTGCCTCTCGTCGAATCAACTTTTGCGCCATTAAGTACTCGGGAGATGTCCAATGCCAACACACCCCCTGTTGACCACAATCGTATATCGGTACATGGTCCTGCTCTGTGCCAAACTATTCCTGAAACACAGAGCTCTGCGGTGCTAAACTGCCATGACATCTTAGAGATACTGAGAAGAACTTCACGAAGGACCCACAAAAGCTGTCTTGGTCAATAAATCAACTAATCCAGATATGATTTGCTCTGAAAAGATGGCGCCCCCCACTACTAATATCTTGGACTCCCAACCAAAATCATCAGATCATGCTACAGACAGGAATTAAGAAACCAATGGGGAAAGCATCTATTAGGATTCGAAGGAAATTGCGAAGATCTCGGAAAAAAACGTATTAATCGAACATTTCTTAACGCTTTTTTCTCGAATTCCGCAATTGCGAATGTTCAAATCAGAAGATATTCTCAGAGTATCATTATCTACAGAAAATAACTATTGTGCTGTTATTTGATCTCTGAAGCTGCATTGAAATACTTATGGTTCAACAGGGAGGTAATTAAAGAGGAAGGCCTCTCCTTATGTTCTATTCAAGATGAACAGGAAGCAAGGAATTTCATTCCCCTCAAGACGCCATCTTATCAATGCGACCTACTTTGCTTGCGAACCCTAACGATGATGAAAATGGAATCAACGAACTCCTGAACAGAGTGGGCATTTCTCAAGGCCTACCTTGGCTCGCTCCCATGTTCAATTCGATCTTAAAACCAAAGGCCTCTGCCATGACATCATAGCCGCCCACAAAAACATCTCTCACCTTCCAGTCTTGGAACTTATGTGGCTATCTCAATCTTATGAAATGGCACTCAATGTTAGATTTGCACAATCGCCCTTCTATATTGATGATACAAGAAACCATGAAAACCAATTCTCTTACGCTGTCTGACTATTCTATCCACTCTACCCCAGCCATGCGATCCTCTTTTGGCTGTCCGTCTGGAGGCGTCTTGATAGCAGTGGATAACGCCCTAATGTTCAGCTCAAAAACTATCTGGAAAACCGACAATTTGATAGCGATATTACTCAACACAAACATCGACCAATATTGCCAACTTATCGTAATTACGATCTATTGGAACCCTGCACTTATTTCAATTGAAGCGATGATCGATTCAGTCGAGAACTGCTTAGAATTCATTAACCATGAACACCAACACGTTGAAATAATTCTTGGAGGAGACCCGAATGACAAATGAGGAGCTAAGGGGCTATGAAGCCAATCTAATATCCAATCGTAGATGTGCGATATGGAGGAATTTGCTAAGGGACTGGGATTTAAATATACTCCCACGTCCCGTCCCCTTTCCTCCATACTTGTGGGCCATGCTGAAACTTAATTGTCCTTTGACAGTCGTCCACTCCATAGTCCTAGCAGAAGTTGACCGTCCGCTAACTTCTCTCAGATGGAGTCAAGGCCTATGCAAGCGTTTTGTCCAACATGTAACGCAGGCCATCACCACCTGCAATATCAACAAGGGTACCTCCATCAGAGAAATCCAGAAAATATATTCTGACCTCATTCATGCAGCTCTAATACATTTTAGCAAAAATATGCCTATTTGAACTCACTCCCACCCTTTTGACCCACTGTGCAAGGCACGGAAACGTGAAAAACACAAGGCTCTTAGACACCTGAAAAAACTCGACCTACCTTATGAAACGTATCTAATGCAGCGGAACCGAATTTTGATCACTTACAAACAAAATTTAAAACATACAAGAATTCTAAGATATAATGAGACTAATTGTAAACTCATTAGGGCTATATCGGAACACGATACGTGGACTATTTGGCGAACAATTAAGAGCAACCAGAATCAAGTACTGTCATCAATGCCCAACTCTATAGCAGAATCTACTTGGACTACTTATATTACACACAAATTTCAGATTCCTCTTAAATTCTGGAATTTATCTCCCAGCTATCTATCATACCAGGACCTGTGGCGTCTGAATTGGACAACTACAGATCTTAAATGGGCCATTTCCAAAATTAACTATTCTAAATCAGCCGGTCCAGATGGCTTTCCGCCCTGCCTGAATAAAACAGATCACGATCTATGGGCTGAGATTCTAAAAGTAAAATTTCAGGCCATTCTTAATTTTGGCGCGGTGCCCGTTTCCTGGTTACCGGCTAATATCATACCGATATATAAGAAAGGTGACCCCTCCCTGCCCCAGAATTATCGGCCTATTGCCCTAATCGGTACTGAGGTAAAACTTTTCGCAACTCTCTTGCTTTATGATTTGAAAAAATGCATTGAAATGAATGCACTATACTCTAAATACCAAACAGGATTTAGGAAAGGGATGAGCACTTCGCTCAATGCGATGATAATGGCACTCATTATTGCAGGAGCAAAAAAAAACATCTGCAAATCCAGTTTATTTTGCTCTCATCGATATGTCTTCGGCCTTCGACAATGTGGTTCGGAATTTATTATGGATCAAACTTACTGAAATGGGAATTCCGCGGGTGCTAATTTATTGGTTTATAGCACTATATACCAACACCTCCTATAAAATAAAAATTACATCTGAAGGCCGAACAACAAAATCGATCAGTTCTGAATTGGGGTTGAAACGAGGGTGCAATCTAGCTGCTACTTTCTTCAACTTATATCTGGCAGACCTTGATAAAGACTGGGACAACGAAAACTTGTTCTCTGTAAAAATTGGCCTACTGAACCTAAAATGGATCGCCTTTGCGGATGACATTATTTTGTTTGATCCCACTTCGCACATAATTTAACGCCCAATCCAGCTAAAACTGCAGTGATGAAATTTGGAATTCAGAGAAAAACTGGCAAGTTCCAATGGAAGAACCTGGGCACTACCATACCCTCCATCACTGATACGATTTATCTTGGTTATCACCTATCGGAGAAGAATTCCATCAAAATGTGGACGGCCATCTTAAAAATTAGGATCAGATCGCTAACTTCACAGTTAAAGCTAATCTATGCGAAATATTGTAGGTTTTCTTTAACTCCTGTCATTGAGTTTCTAACGCTAAAAATTGAAAGTGTTATTTTCTATGCACTGGATATCTGTTTGAATGAAATGGGTCCGACTTTGGATCAATTGCAAGGTACAGCCCTGAAAAGTGCTATGTGTCTTCCAATGTCTTTGCCCAATGCGGTCCTAAGACATGAGCTAGGTCTTATAGCATTATCCACTCGTTGGAAATGGCGACTTCTTAGGAATTATGCAAAAATAATGTATCCTCTGACGAACTCATTGTTTGTTGACATGAGGAAAACGATGGAAAAAAAACCTATGATTCCCCTAGTCCAATATCGGGCCTTAATACAGGCCATTTTGAACGAGGCCCATATCACTGTGGATGTCTATATTAGACCTGCTCATGCCAACCGAAAGTTATTTGAACTAGATTGGTGTTCAACGATCGAACAAATAGGTAAATACAAGTTGTATAAGGAATACTATTTATTTACTAAAAAGCGTCTACATAGATACGAGCATATAACTCTGTTTCCTTGCAATTTCACGAGAAAAATCTACCTATGGTTCAAATTTAATCTGTTTTACACCAAAGAAAGGATTTCAAACTGGGATAAGAACAGCCTACAAATGGATAGAAATCAATGCAGATTCCCCTCATGTACCGAACCCAATGAAACACTCAAGCATCTAATATTATACTGCCCGTACTTTACCCAATCACGATCTGTATTACTTATGGAATTTGTGAATATTCATTACACTGACTGTCTAACATTCTTATGGGCTAGAATGATGCATGGTACGCATAAACCTTTGACTTATGCATGCCCTAATAAGGTTTTGCAAATTGATAGAAAAGGAACTTATTACTTATGCTAATACGTGCAATACTGCTTAAAGATATTATCAAATTAGCCTTTCATGTTTTCCTCTTTTCGAACTGCCATGTCACGATTTATCGTGGGTATCTTCTCATAGGACATGTTGTGAATCCTTGTCTAACCGGTTGTTACTAATGTAAGTAATCATGCAAGAAATCATGTACCATATTGCCAAACCCATTCTATTTGCTGGTTGTGTTTGTTTATATACTGACAATTGGTACAAATTATCAGTCTACTTCTATAATTTATTTTTTTTTAAAAAAGGTTTTACTACATTTTATTGTACGATGTTCTTATTCCCTTTTTGGCATGTACATATTGTAACGATTGTATGTGATTATGTTTTTGTAAAGGTTCTGTTATTATATAATGGAATCATGAACAAAAAAAACAAAAAATTAAAAGACCTCATTGCTGACGCCCCAGTCCTCGCGAACCCAGATTGAAAGGGAATTTTTCTTGTTTTCACACTGCAATGGGACACTGATGACAGCAGTACTGACACAGAAAACATCACTAGGTCACAAACCATTGGCCTACTACAGTGGGACACTAGATCCAGTAATGCAAGGTCATTTTGCGTGCGAACAGGCTCTCGCAGCTGCGGCCTTTGCGATTGAAAAGAGCGCCAATATTGTCATGGGATGTTCAGTAACGCTATATGCGGAGCATTCCCTGTTCGCCATCCTCGAGCGATCAAAATCAACACTAACGACACAAAGAGCCACAGCATATGAAGTAATAATCTCAAGCCCCAACGTACACGTTGCGAGGTGCAAAACAGTGAACCCAGCAACATTTATTACAGAGCCATGCACGACAGAGCACATACAGGAACACGATTGTGCCACATATGAGGGGGAAGGTGATGACATCCCGAAAGCAAGTGAAAATGCCCTACAGGAGGGAGAACTATATTTCATAGATGGGTCAGCATCAATAAATCCCGAAACGGGGGAAAAACACGTTGGAATGGTGGTAGTGCGCATGGAAGAAGATGAATATGAGACAATTGTGCAAAAGCGCCTCCCATCCCATTATTCAGCACAGGCAGCAGAATTAACTGCCCTGATTGAAGCCCTGCACACAGCCAAAGGCTGTGCGGTGACAATATACAGACTCAGCCTATGCAACTACCACAGTGCACTCAGGGTTGTCACGGTGGCGTAGACGAGGATTCAGGAGGGCAGACGGTTCTCCAGTACAGCATGCAACATTGTTGAATGAGCTAATAGATGCATTAGCAGTACCATCGGTAGTGGCAGTGGTGAAATGCCAAGCCCATACCAACAACACAGATGCAATCTCATTGGGAAACGCAGCAGCGAAGGGGGCCTCGTATTTCAATGTGACACCAACACTCAAATTCATTTCAAAAGCAACCACCACAGATCCACAAGAGGAAGCATACAATAATACCCCAATAGCGCAGATAATAGAGTTACAAAGAAGAGCACCCAAGAGGAGCAAGAACTGTGGAGCAAACGGGGATGTAAACAATCAGCCACAGATCTCATTTGGAGGCAAGAGACAACAGGCAAGGTTGTAATGCCCATAGTTACTAGAAATAGCATTCCAACAACTGCATTTCCCCGGCCATGTAGCAAAGCCCATTGCCGCAGACATCCAGTAACGCTGGTTCGTCCCCAATTTGCAAGAGCACCTGTCAAAATTCATTGTAGAATGTATAACATGCCAAACATATAATTCAGGAATGACATTAAGAACACTGCGCGGTACCCTGCCCCGACCAACAGGACCATTTAGAGAGCTCCACATAGACTATGCTAATATGGGAGAGCGGTGTAATGGAGCAAGATATTTGATTGTGGTGGTGTGCCCCTTTTCAAGGTGGGTGGAAGCAGGCCCATGTCCCCACCCAGACGAGAAATATGCGGCCAAGTTCCTCGTGCGCGAGGTGTTTTCACGATGGGGAATATGCGATGTGATTAGATCAGACAATGTTACGCAATTTGTGAATGACCTCTTTAAGGAAGTGACATCACTCTTGGGGGTAAAACACAAATTATGCTCAATTTATCATCCAATGGTGAATGGGGTGGTAGAAAAGATCAACGGATTATTAAAGAGTATGTTATCTAAGTTGTGTAACACATTAAAGAAACATTGGGTGTATTGCTTGCCCCTAGCACAGTTCCAACTCGGGACGCAACCATGTAAAGACCACCATCTAAGCCCCCACGGAATTGTGACTGGGAGGCGAATACACACGCCAGTATCCCCGATTAGAAGAGCCTCGGATGCGCAGAGGGCTGCCACAGTGCCGGGGGAAGAGTTCAAGGAATACCTAACCCAGTAAACACACGCAGTACGCAGCTTAGCGCGACAAATAGCACCTCCTTTTACTGAAAATGTGGCGACTGATACTACCACACCGGCCACAGACAGTTCAAGCGGGCCACTAATGCCAGGAGCGCATGTGTACGTCCGCAGCTTTGTGATGAGGTGGAATTCACCCAGGTTTCATGGCCCTTATGAGGTCATTTATAGTACACCCACCACGGTGAAGGTATAGGGATTGAAGTATTGGGTGCACTTATCCGATGTGAGGAGGGCACACGATAGTACAGTCCCCCAGGAGGAGCAAGATAGCGCCACTGGAACAAATGAGGGTGAAAACAAATAACAAAATTGTCAGCAACGAGAATATGCAGAGATAAGTTATATGCATTTTGTTCTGCACGGCCTATCTCTTCCCTTCTTTTCTGTCTTTTCCTCCTCTCCTCTTTAATTGCCCCACATATTGTCTATACACCTCAACTATCTCTCCCTCTCTATCTCCCACCTTCATTCCGACTACTATCTCTATAGCAAAAGTACAAGTGCAATAGAGTAAAAGAACAAGCATGACTGAAAATGATGATTAAACATGAAGTTGAACAAGAATGTAAATATATGTATATATTGTGATGACTTAACAAATTTATGTCGCCCCTCCAGGTGAAAAATGGCCCAACAACCTACAATCTGGGAGAACGAATTAATGCTAGATAGTGATAGGGTGGCCATAAGGGCTAAAAGGTTCAGTAACGTTGAATGTGTTTTGAAATGTGCTGCAATTTTGATGTCAGTAATGTTGTTTTTCACAGCTTGGTATTATACCCTTTTATCTTTTGTTAATGACATGCAAAGGGGAGGAAGCGGGGCTAATATGATACGAGAAGGATTGCAAATGATATGGACTGGGGTAAAGACTATATGGAAAGTCACATGAGATTAATGTCAACAAAACAGATGTGATGCAATCCTCAGAATACATCACTGTAGGATCAACAAATGTGCCAGTGTTACGTTTCAATGTAAATATGAGTAATGCTTATGGATATAACTAATATGATGGAGATTATTATTGGTCAAATGATTTAACTAACACTAGTATTAATGCACAAACAACCATACACCCTACCTCACACAACATTGCTGTTACTAATGACGATACACATGCCATATTGAATAATGATACAACCTGGGCCGGAATGTTTCCAATACATTACAAAAGGGTGAAAAACAATAACCAGGAAGGGGGGAGGAGGAGAAAAAGGGGGGCGGGAGGGAAAAGATACGACATCTATCACGACCTGGGGTTAGAAGATCCCTGGCACCCTGATCAATCAAATAAATGGTATTCTGACATGAGTGCCACGGCGAAGCAAGCAACAAATGAAAGCTGCTACGTCTGTTCACTCATTCCGCACGCATCAGGAACACCGAAAAATGTTAGTACCACAGGAAGTGCCCTTGTCGGAGGCCCAATGTTTAATTCATCTGGTTTTATGCAGAATAAAGAGCACGTTTCAGGTGCACACTGTCACATTGAAAAAGCTGGAGAATGAGAAAACCTGCACAAGCAGGTGCCAAGGAACCATTTCTTGTCATCAAGGGGACGCGATATGCAGAAAATAAATGGCACGAAGAAACAATCGAATGCAAAGCAGAAGCACTTCGAGGCCTACCAAGTGACGCTTTCCAATGGATAAAAGAGGTATGTGACCCCATCTGGTCGCAACATGTCGCAAAGCTAACATGGGTCACAGAATTAGAGAAACCTATGAAAATACAAAAAGTGCCACATGAACTGTGTTTCTGTGGGGAAGGAAAATGGGGGAGACAAGGAGATGTAACAAAACGGTAATAATACCTGACATGAAGAAAGGCACAGCTGCACTAATGGACATGTATTGGGTTTGCAGCAAACCAGCCTCCCTGCACCTCCCTGCATCATGTAAAGGAGCTTTTGCTCTAGTGACCCTCCACACAGCCCGGATGGTAATGCCAGAAAGCCATATCCAGGGGTCAGCAGGGCAATCGGCTGGCATATTGGCAGCAGGGCAATCGGCTGAACCATCGACAGCGCCCCAACTAATAAGAATAGAAGCTCCAGCATATAAACTATTGGCAGAATATGAACTAAAAAAAAGATTGACACGGAATAAAAGGTCTTCCAATTGCATCTCATCCGAATCATCGAAACTCCTTGCTGAGATCCCGCAGAAATACAAGCTCTTCATCAGCAGAGACATTCTTCGCCTCACTTCTTGCCCCGGGACTGCAAGCACGAGTGAACGCCAAATGGTTGCAGATAGTGCGCTGCGAGCTCATTCAACTGGCCAGCGACACTGAAGAGGGGTTCAACGTGATAAAAATAGAGCTCCGTGCGCTGCGCCTAATGACAATGCAAAACAGATATGTCCTAGATCTCCTCACGGCGTTGGATGGCGGTGTTTGCCGAAAAATTGGGGGGCGTGTTGCACATTCGTGCCAACTGAACATGCTGATAACGGGACACTCTCCCATGTGATAAACGCAGTGCACAACCTAGGGGAGAGAATGAGAGCAGAAGGAGGAGCAGAAGAAAGCACATGGTTCGACAATTTGTTCAGCTGGATACCATCATGGGTAAATGTGGCAATGAAAATACTGATCCCCATCATCGTCCTTGTGTTCCTGTTCTTTTGTGTGTGCCAACTGGGACTACGGTGTTGTGAGAAAAGCATGCTGACCTCAGCTATGATGATGGTAACAATGGGCCGACCGACAACGGTAGCTACCATGATAGATTCACAAATGCAAACAGGGGAATACACTACACCACAATATAGGATGACAGCAATTTACAGGCAATATGGGGATATAGTTAATAATTTGCATCATACAACGATAAAAGAACCAAGAGAGTTGCAATGGTACCAAGAAGTATGGGTAAATCTAGATGGGAATGGAGGTATTTACTTAATGTGTACACTAGATGAATATGCCAGAAGAGGAAACAGCCCAAGAAGTGTATGTAGAGCATGGATGCCCATAAAAGGCACCCCCGCATGGGACAAGGCTGTGGCAGAAGCTGAGTACTACCGAAGGGAGAATGAAAAGAATAAAACGTAGAAGTATTCGTTACTTTAGATGTAACGAAAGGGGGGAATGTGTGGGAGCGAGGGGCCAATGGGCCCCTCTCTACCATCACTTCTCAGTACAAAACTCGGATCAAGTGCCTCTAGTGGTGGGTACGCCCCTCGCCCTTATGCAATGCTAACTTTTGGTTACATTTGTGTAGATGGGACCACCAAGCAGGACACAGGGCATTCATTTTTTGTACCCCCTTTCTTGGTAACCAGGTCTCACTGCGATAGTACAAAATGCATCTCTCCCTTGTGCCTGCCGCAGTAGCTCGGAGCACATGGCCCCCACTCCAACTGGAAAACTGTGCAGATCCATTCTCACGCTGAAGCCGGAGCTGCTTGCAACAAATAATAAATGTAATGCATCCCTTTTCCTCTGAGATCACTGTCCTGCATGTGAACCGACATGAGCCGAGCACATAGCTCGTCCATCTCCACAAAAGTGTCCTTGCCTTCTTACCCCCGCCAGTTGAAACTTATTGCCATTCTAACCCTGTGTCCTTGCAAGGCATTCCTTTCATGTGCCAGACTGCCAACCATGCTATGAAGCCCACCCAACAGACCCCCAACTAAAATTAGACCACTGCTGCAGTATATCTTGCCCAATACTAACAAGTGCCACATACCTGAGATTCATGTGAGACTAACCCTATAGTTCAATGACAGTATTACAGTGGTCAAGGCCCATAAACCTGTGACCTGTATACCCCAAATGTTGCAGATAATATAAACTCGTGAGTGATTTGTATAAATACATGATCCACTACTGAGGGTCTTTTGATCAATTATTATTTAGTGCATGCATTACTCAGAATGTATTTTCTTAGCTTAGATAGTGACCACCGTGTTTCACAGTGACCTGACCACCAATCCGGAGCACAGATGTCTGACGTCAATCCTCCCGCCAACCAAGCAACCAACCCGGAGGAAGAGATGATGCCCACACCTAAGACACCACCACGGCTGACCAATCCAGGTCCAACGTAACATCATATGTTAAAGATGTCGATGTACTATATAAATGTGTTGTAACCTTGATGTGGTCAGAGCGCTCTGAGATCTAGATAAACTTTTCCTTGAACTCTCGCCTGCTCTTTTGTGCCTTATTCCCTGTCCAGGGAGTGTCTGCTTTATTCATTCTACACGTGTGAGACAGGGAGGGCACAAACATTAGTTAGGGGCTTTGTTTGGGATGCATGTATGCACAACAGTGTTTTGAAAATGATTCTGGCTTCGATAGGTAGCCCGTGATTTTTCTCGCCTGATGTTGGATATATGTTCGGATTTCTTTATACCTAGAGCTGCTCTGAGGGCTTTGTTCTGCAATAGTTGTAGCTTATTGATGTTGGTTTTGGAAGTTCCTAAGAGAAGAATGTGCAATAGTCCAGTTTAGTTAAGATCAGCGCTCTAGCCAGAGTGATGCAGTTTGTGGGCGGAATTGGTGGCTGAGTGCGATAAGTTTAGCTGTATATGCTGTTGAGGAGGAGAGGGCTGATATTTGTTTATGCATAGTATGGTTGGCATCTGTATAAACTCCAAGAGTTTTGACTTGCTTGAGTACTGGGGTCCGGGTGCCGTCTATGTATGTGTGAGTAGTCGGGGTGAAGGGTGCTTATTCTTTTTTGTGAGCCCACAATGAGAACCTCAGTTTTCTCATCGTTGAGACAAAGGCTGTTAAGGGCCTTCCAATTTTGAATTATGGCATAGACTTTGTTGATGGTTTGAGTGGCTTGGGCGTAGTCCCCCGTAATGGGGATGAGGATCTGTCATTTGCAAAGTTTGTATAGATGACACCCATATCGTCTAGGGCTGAGAATTGAAGTTTGGTATATGCATTGTAGAGAGTGGGGGAGAGGCATGAACCTTGGAACGACTATGGGAACTGCTATAGGGTCAGCTGCATTATGGCAACTCTGGATGTTCAATCAGTTAAAAAGGATTTGATCCAGAGTGTGGCGTTATTTGAGAAGTTAAAATCTTTTTTTAGGGTTTCACAGAGTTTGTCGTGGTCTACCAGGTCGAATGCTGCTGATAGGTCCAGTAGCAGTAGGGTAGCCATTTTTCCTGTGTCTCTGATGTTATCTAATTGACTTTTCAGGTCCAGGAGGGCTGTCTCAGTACTATGGTTGGGCCTGAAGCTGGATTGTCTAGCCCCTAGTAGGTTATTTTGTTCAAGGTGGGTTTGTATTTGGTTGTAAGCTAGTTTGTCGATTTTGAGTAGGAAGAGGACGGTAGTTATGGGCCGGTAATTGGTGGGGGCTAGAGGATCTAGTGTGGGCTTTTTTTAATAGTGGCGTGACCCACGCTGCTTTGATGCTGGCTGGGACCAGATTAGAATTAAAGGAGGCATTCACAAATTGTGTGATTATGGGGGTTGAGGGTAGGAGCACATAGTTTTGACTAGGTGTGCTGGGAAGTTATCTCCTTTGCAATTTGATGCTTTGAGTTTAGTTATAGTGCATTGTACTATTTCTTGGGAGACTGGGGCAAAATTGAAGGTGGGGTAGTGTCTCCTATGTGCTTAGTGGTTTGGTTCGACGTGGGGTTTTTATCGGAAGATTTCTTTTGGAAATAATTTGATTTTGTAATCATTTGATTTTATCGGCCAGAGCCTCTTGAATGGTGGTGCACCATTCTTTACTTCGTTGAACCGGGTTAATGATAGGGATGGGGTTTCCAACTCTTTAAGGATGGAGAATAACTTTTGTATCAGAGGAGGCATTTCTGATCCTGGTATTGACAGCATCTGCTTTATGAGCAATGATGGCTGCTTTATAAGTTTTATTGGCGGTGTTGAAGGCATCCGCAGCTTCTGGAGTGTGGGTTTTGTTTAGACGGTGTTCAAGCGATTGTTTAATCCGTCTGAGAGAAACTAATTACTCATTAAACCAGGAGGATGATTTTTTGTCCTTGCGTCTGGTTTTGGTGACACAAGGTGCTAGGTTATCTATTGTATTAGTGAGGCATTTGTGGTAAATGTCGGCTAAGGCCCAGAGGTTCTCATTATTGATCCGTTTGTCATTGAGGGCGATTGCTAGAAGCGGGTTGAGATTTTCTGCTGAAAGTTTGCGGATGTTTCTAGTTATGTGAGATTCTGCTATGATAGTTTTGTGTAGGTCTGGTTCATTACACAGGATAGAGAAATTTACACTACCAGGGTACTAGGTTGATGGAGTAGATAGATACTGTAGTATTGAGTGGTAGTATCCAATCTAGTATTCTCCCTTTCACGTGGGTGGGGTCGTTCACAAGTTGCGTGAATGCCATGCCTGAGTGCACTGTGTAGTGTTTCTGCTTTATGGTCTTGTGAATCATTGAATCCGAGGTTCAACTCGCCAAGGACTATGCATTTTGTGTTAGTTTTAATGAGTGACGTTAGTAGTAAGGGTATTTCTGATTCCGGTTGAGATTTAGAGTTAGGCGCTCTGTAAGTAGTTACTAAGTTTATGGTGGTTTTGTGGTTAGTAGCTAGTTTGGCTAACAGGATTTCCTATCCGTCTGGGTTCTCTATAGGGCAGGCTCTTATTTTGAGTTGGGTTTTAGCAATAATAGCTACTCCCCTGCCTACTGACTTCATTCTGCCTGTCCTGAAGAGTGTAATCCGGCAGAATGGCTATGGCAAGTATTGGACCAGAGGCTTGGTGGAGCCAGGTTTCAGTCACTATAAGTAGGTCAAGTTGTTGCTCAATAATGTAGTCATGTATTTCTGTGGCATGTGCAGCTATGGAGTGTGCATTAATGAGGGCTGCTTTGAGGTGCATAGAGGGAGGTGGTGCTTGGACTAAAAGTGATGGGCATGTGTTGGTAGTCCCAACGGTGGTGCTTTGTTTGGTTGTATTATTCAATTTAGAGGGTTTGGTACGGTACGCTGGTGGGGATGCACTACCTATGGTGGCGGATGTAGTAAGGGCACGTATGCTAGGGTGATTTATAAATCGGGATCCAAGTCTTTGGGTTCTAATGCTACCCTGTAGCGGGATCAGTTTAGCTTGCTTGGCTTTGGTGTAATCCCTATCTGGGCACCATTGGGTGGTATAGGTCCGTGAGCTGAGTCTAACGCATCTGAGTGCGCTGAGGACCCGGTAGGTCATGTTGGGCGACTTATTGGTAATGAAAGTGTATAGTTTGGTAATTTGTGGCTTTTGGGTCATTATGGTATCTGTTTGATTGTTAGTCTGGTGATGATGCTGGGGGAAAGGATTGGTATGTGGTAGGAAAGGCGTGGGACAAGGGATGGGATGGTGACGGGGGCATGGTGCCCTGATGAGACCATTTTCAAAGGTAATAAAGTGGGAGCCTGTGCAAGGCAAATCGCACGGTACAATGCAAAAGGGAAACGTCATAAGCAGTAACCAGCCTGGCATGGTTTAGTTGAATTTAGAGTGCTGGGTGTCTATTGTCCATGGGATGGCTAGATGGCAACGACTAGGAAGAAAGGAGGCTGGGTAGGCAATAGCTCTAGCAGTTCACTAAGTCATTTGGATTGCTGGCGATGCAAAACTAAGGTAGTAACAGATGGTGGTCGCTGCAATCGTACATATAGCGATCAGCTAATATGGTTGGCCACAGTATTAAACATTGTACTGATGGGGAGTGTAGTTGCTAAGTACTATTGACACGGATAGTGTTGCAGGTGCTCATACAATACATGTAAGAAGAACGTGACGATAGGAATAACGCAGGTAGCGTGGTTGGAGCCTATGGCAAAAGCATACCTAGTACATGGAAGGTAGTTGGCAATCAGCATACGCAAAGCAAACCTAGTATATGGAAGGTAGTTGGCAATCAGCATACAAGGTTACTGTCAAATACACGATCACGCACAAAGCTTGTATGAAAAGGCATGGAAAGTATACCAGTGGATGCTACAATTGGTTATAATGTAATTAGTTTCATGATTTCAGGGTAAAAGTGGTGTGCAGGGCTATTTAAGAAATTACCACTGAGGGGAGAGTGAGGGTGGTCTCATAGTAAAGCTAGTAACCAGTAGGCTATGAGCTATAAGAGTCCTTGAGAAATTGATACATTTGTCTTGCTAAATCCCCTAGTTTGTGATCCAACAATACAGGCAGTCTGGATAAAACATTGGCACATTTCCAGGAGTAAGGTACCTTATTTCTCGATGTATTTTGGGTGTATATATAACGCCAATTGTCGTATGCCTCCATGGAATACTGCTTTGTTACCAGTGGTTATGGAGGTATTTCAGGAGCAGGCACAACATTAATGCTACTGATTTTGAAGAGGTTATCGTGTTCACAGGTCCGCCTCCATTCTGCGGACAGCCCGCAGACAGCCGATGTGCCTTAGGCGCTGGGCCTATGGTAGGCGGGCCTTCCGGTTCTCCGGGTGTGCGATTCGCGTGGCCAATGAAGCAGCGTTGGTGTTGCTAGGCAACAATATTAGCAATGGTGACGGCCATTTTAGGGAATCAGCATAGTTGTGTCGGCTCTCCTGCTTCCGATTTCAATGCCCAGATGGGACAGCAGATTGGTGGAAGAAATTTGATGGAGCTGTCTGCCGCGGGATAATAAATGAACGTGCAGGTGGATTCTCTCAGCAGAGAAATGAACCAACTCCACGAGTGGCAGCTGAAGGAACATGTGTCTAGTATTTTCGGGAGATGGGGTCGTCCTTCATTGGATCTCTTCGCCACTCGAGAGAACAAAGTGCAAGGAGTTTGCCAGCAGATGGCCTCAGGTTCCTGTGGACTGGCAGTTTCGCGCATGCATTTCCACTCATTTGGCAGACCCTCCAGTGGATTCAGAAATACCCATGCCGTGTGATTCTGGTGACCCCGTACTGGGCCAGGCAACTATGGTTCTCAGACCTGCTCCATCTATCCGTAGCGGAACCAGTGCGGTTACAAGTGACGCCGGACCTTCTGTTTCAAGACAAGGGTGCAGTTTGGCACCACAATCCGGGCTCTCTCAGCCTGACGGCGTGGCTCCTGACTTCTCGGAATTTGGCCTACTGAACATTCCTAGTGACTGTTGCCACGTCTTGGAGGTGGCTAGAGCTCCGTCCACGAATATCTCCTATGCATGCAAGATTGAAAAGATTTTGTATGTGGTGTAAGGGCCAGCCTGGGATGGATCCTTTAAGCATTTCATCGGAGCAAATTCTTCCCTATTCATTGCACTTGGCGAAGGAAGGTTTGGCATTCTCCTCTATAAAGGTACTCCTGGCAGCGATTTGTAGATTCACTTGAAAGAGGCATGCTACCCCTCTGTTCAGTGATCATCTGGTCAAACATTTTCTTAGAGGATTGTTTCAGACTTTTCCTCCAATTGAGAAATTCCCTCCTAGTTGGAGTCTCAATCTGGTGTTGTCGGGTCTGATGAATGCCCCGTTTGAACCCATGTCGTCGGGGGCCCCCACCCCTGCAGTTCTTGTCGTGGAAAGTGGTGTTTTTAGTGGCCATTACTTCGGCAAGAATATCAGAGTTGCAAGCCCTAGTGATTGATCCTCCGTACTTACGTTTCTTCAAGGACAAGGTGGTGTTGGCTACTAACCCGCACTTTATTCCAAAGGTGCCGACTACTTTTGATAAACTCTCTTCCATTGTGCTGCCATAATTCTTCGCTTTGGCTTCCTTGTCGGCAGAAAAGGCGCTGCATACGCTAGATGTAAAAAGAGCATTAAAATTTTATCTGAGTCGGACTCAGGAGTTCAGATGTTCAAGACAACTGTTTGCTCTTTCCTTGACTGAGGGTCCATAAATCACAATCTCCAAACAAGGATTGTCTCGCTGGGTCTCTTCGGCTATTTCCTTCTGTCACTCTAAGGCGGGAATGCCTTTGGAGAGGCGCCCGAAGGTGCACTCGACTAGATCCACTGCGTCATCAGCAGCGTTCTGGTCGGTGCTTCCGCTGGTGGACATTTGCCAGTTGGCCTCCTGGTCGGTGCCGCATACATTTACTCTGCATTATTGCATGGAACAGTAGCATGGTGCAGATGTACAGATGGGATGTGCAGTCTTGCAACGCCTATTTCAGTAAGGTAAGCCCCTCACCCTTGGGGTATCTGTTTTCAATGTTTCCACTGCTAATGTTTTCTTGGCTGTTCTTGTGTTGCGCTCCTGATGTGTTGGTTTGCATTACATGCCACCATACTTTATGACTACTGCTATGTAATCTATTCAAAGCATGTGAATCCATGAAAGATCCAACGCTGGAGAAGGGAATAGTTTCTTACCTGTAACACCATTTCTCCAGCGTTGGTATCTTTCATGGATTCACATGTGCCCTCCGGCCTCCCTGTCATGCAAACTTAGTTGGTACCTCTACTTTGGAGGTTAAAATCTGAAGAAGCAGGGGGGGGGGGTCTATTTATACCCCACTTCCTATTGGGTGGTGTCTAAGCGGCCCAAAAGGACATCGATAGGACACTAAAGTGTCAAAGTTTTCCTATCTTAAAAAAAGACTGAGGTTCCCAAGCTGACGACGGGGAATATTCAAAGCATGTGAATCCATGAAAGATACCAGCGCTGGAGAAATGGAGTTACAGGTATGAAACTACTCCCTTCCCAAGGATTTTGTTGGTTTGTGGACGTCACCGCATCGAAGTTTACGTTGATTAGTGAAGCGTAATTGAAGCAATAATTTAAGCCGGCCTGGTGAAGTGACATTGGCCTGGTGGTACCAACATTTATTAGGTATCATGGTGGTGGTCCTACTGGCCGTACCCCACACGAGAAGATGATTACAGCTGCACTTCACAGCCTTATGGAATCAGGGGCTAGGCTCCCAAGCAGAGCTTGTCAACATTCCTCATTCTCTGCACTCGGACCTCACATGGTGATCCAGGGACTGCAATCTGCGGACGGGCAAGCCCTTCCGGCAGCCGGCTGTGCAGATCATCACCACTACGGACTCCTCTCTCGAGGGCTGGAGGGGCGGGGGGGACGCTGTACAGCAAAGATTTTTAAAACACTTCATGAGGGTTTTATTTTGTACATGCCCTCCAGCCAAGAAACCTCTGCTGTGCTGGAGTCTCAATATAGTGCTGACTGCGCTCGTGAAACCACCTTTTGAACCAATGTCTACAGTATACCATGTATAAATGTCTCCTGTAAGGTAGTGTTCCTAGTGGCAGTTGCTTCGTTCAGAAGAATTTCAGAGCTGTAAGCTCTCAAACAACCGTATCTGCACTTTATGCAGCCCAAGGTGATACTAGAGCCGAATCTGCATTTCAGCCTTAAGGTGCTTACACTGCCACTCCATGATTGTTCTACCAGCTTTGTTTCCTTATCCGTCATCGCAAGCAGAATTAGCACTTCACTCCCTGGACCTCAGGAGAGCTATGAAGTTTTACTTGGATAGAACAAGTTCATTCAAGCTCACGTCACAGCTTTTAGTGGCCTTCGGCCCACCAAACAATGGTAAAGGCATTTTGAATTGGGCCATAGCTAGATGGGTCACATCAGCAATCTCGAGATATGTTGAGGCTAAGAAACCACTGGGGGTGCCGGCACACGCCCATGCCAACATATTGACTTCAGCATCGCAGACAATGTGGGCGGGAGTTCCGCTAACTGACATCTGCAGGGCTGCTACCTGGGTAGTGCCACACCTTCGCAAGGCTCTATTGCCTTGAGGAACAGGAGCGGTCTTACTGCGCCTATTCTAGTAAGGTAGGCCTTTCTCCTTTTTACGCCACCAAATTGTATGACAACTGTTATGTTTTCTATTCAAAACACCTGCATCCATGAAGTATCCAATGCTGGAGAAGGAGTAAGTTGCTTATCTGTTAATCCTGTTCTCCAGCATTGGTATCGTTCATGGATTCACATGCGCCTGCCATCCACTCCAGGTCTAAAGGCTACATGTAAATAGTCACTAAGGGATTAGAATCTGAAGAGATACTTTATGGCACATTTGTATGGCGCCTATACACATGTTTGGGGAGAGGGGACATGGGAATCGCGAATGCAGAACAGAAAACTGTTATATTGGCCATGTGACAATCCTACCATGCAAGTGCTTGAAAAAGGTGGTAAGTGCAAGGGGTTAGGGAGAGAGGTAGAACTGCAGGGGTGCGGATGCCATCAGGGAAGGGGGGCTGGAAGTGTAGCAGGTAGGGCAGGGTGGGAAAGGTAGGAAGAGTGCGATGGATAGGGAGGACCAAGTTGGGCTGGTCTGTGAAAGGGAGCCCAAGGCAAGTGCTGGCGAAGGCTGTTGGAGGAACTGTTTGGGGTTGGTCTGGCCCCCTGTATGAGGACCAGTCGCAGGGGCAGAGCAAGAGATTGTATGGGAGGGGAGAGGTAAGGAAGGGGAGAAAAGGAACGTTTTCTAAAGTTTTATTAACTTTAGAAGATCTGGCTCAAGTCTGAGGGGGGAGAGAGGCCGTTCCAGAGGGAGGAGCCAGCTGAGGATAGGGATCTACCTCCCACTATCTGCTTGGAGAAAGGTTTGACCTGCAGAGAGTTGGAGCCAGAGGACTGAAGAGCTCTGGCCCGAGAGGGGAAACTGGATGTAAACAGGTCCCAGGCCTCAGACAGCCTGGTGGATGATGCAAAGGGTCTTGAATTTGATCCTTGCGGTCATCGGAAGCCAGTGGGGAGATTTTAAGGCTGGAAAGTTGCAGTCCCTGGGCTTCATGCCAAGGGGAAGTCTTGCAGTCCTATGCTGGATTAGTTGAAGAGGGCGAAGGGAGGAAAGAGGCGGATTGATTAAGAGGCTTTTGCATTAGTCAAGCCTAGTGGGAACCAGAGCTCTGGAGACATTGAGCTTCTAGGCGAAGGTGAGGAAGGGTAGAATGCCCCTGAGAATGTGGAGCAATGACCTCCCATTTGGCTGGGGCCAAGCTCACCCAAATGTACAGGGAAAGACTATAAAACACTGTTTTCCCTTTTACTAGGCCTGATTGGAAACATTCAAAACATGTGAATTCATGGAAGAGACCAATGCTGAAGAATGTACTCCTTTTAGACCTAGCAGATGCACAGGTGTTCACTCTGTATGAGAGAGCACTTTAATTGGGGTGAGTACCCCTAACTTGCTAATTACTGTGCTGTCTCCACTCTGCGGTGCTCACCTATTCTGCATTCACTCATGCTGCTCTTCCTACTCTCCCCTCCCTATGCTTTCTCCAATCACGCCACAACTATCTCCTTTCCCATCCCTATCCTAAAACTCACTACTCCATCTCTTGCACCTACTACTTTCAACAGTTAACAAGCTAGCCATACCTCCCTTAACACCTTATCCCTTTTGCCTTTCTTCCTCAGACTCCACTTCTCTACTCTTCCTTACCACATCAACTGAACATTGTACAGTCTTAACTTCATTTTCCTTAATGACCACGCTCTCCAATCTATCCATAACCTACCTAACCACTGGTCAGGGGGTAAAGGGGGAGATTAGGGAAAACTCTTTAGATCTCTTAAATAGTAGCTCTATTTTCGCGTATGGGCCTGTAACGTCACAACACATAAATACAGTTAAAAACGCTAGTGCCAATCATAAAACAGGGCAATGAAGGTCTTTTCCGATTCCTCCTGCGCTAACCCCAGCATCATCAAATGTGGGGTTCCACAAGGCTCTTGCACTGCCCCCACCCTCTACAACCTCTTCACGAGGCCACTGTTTAAAGTTCTGGACTCCCTGGGTATCTCATATACGTACTATCATGATGACACCCAGGTACTTATCCCCCTCTCGGGTGACTACCTGTCCGACCAGAACAGGCTTGATACCATCCACTCAACAATCCAATCCTGGATGGGAGAAAACTGGCTGTCTCAACAGTGGGAAAACCAAGCTTCTGCTAGTTGGCTCCCCAGCCACCCTGAGCAAACTGGACAACCAATACTCCTCTTTCACGATGGACAGTATCCTCATCACCGTTTGCCCATTGATTTAAAACCTTGTGCATCTACCTGGAACCTGACCATGAACAGGCAGGTTAACGCCATAGCTGCCTCCTCAGCCTACCACTCCAAACTCATCAACTCAGTAAGACCACTCTTGTCCCAACAAAATTGCCTCACCATTGCCAGAGCTATAATCGGCTCCAGGCTAGATTACTGTGACGCTCTGCTCGTAGACACATCAGGTACGAATGTTGCAAAGCTTCAAACTGTACAAAACAACGCGCTGAGAGCTGCCACTGGTCTCTGGCATAGATAACACATCTCAGAAGACGGGTCCACTGGCTCCCAGTTAAGGAAAGGATCATCTTTAAGTCTCTCGCCCTTACCCACAAATGTCTCCACGGCCAGGCCCCCTGCCCCACCTTGCTCGAAGGATAACCAAACCCACCACCCTTATACCATCCAGAACTCCCTACTCCAACCTGTTATCGGTTCCCAGAACACAAAAAGCTTGTGCAGGTGGCTCCAGCTTCCCTACGGTGGCCCCCACACTCTAACTCCTTACCTCCTCACATCCGACTAATTGAATCTCACTCCGCCTTTCGCAAGGCCATCAAAACAAGCCTCTTTGTCTGATTACAATCATGTATTTTGTATCTCTTCGTTTATGTAACCATTGTACATGTATCTCTGCAACTATGTAACCACCTATCCTGCATTGTAATAAGTCATTCTCACTGGGTGGCTCCTTTGTAACCCTTAATCAAGCCGCCTTAAGCGCGACACAGCGTCTTGTTGCCTGCGGGCTGCAGTGCGCTATACAAATACATAAGTAAAACAGTAAAAAGAAATATTTAGTGTAAGGGTCTTGGGTCAGTTCATTGTTTACAGACCCAGATCAGCCAACTAACTTGTTCAGCAGAAGTTTATCAATTTAAATAAAGTGTGCTAATTAGAACTTCCTTAGAGTGAGCAGTGCTTAGTATGTTCAAAACAGATTTCATACAATTTAGAAAAATATAAATGATTAAAAAAAATGCATTAAAAATGCAAAACATGACGTAATTAATCTAAAGTAACTGTGCTTTATTAGCTTGACAACATGCTCAGTCAGGCTGATGGGTTTTATTCTGCCTCCTTAGCCAAGCTCTATATGTAAACATTGCCACATAATATACCATCAGTTAATCATCAATCAGTTCTGTGACAAAGTGTAATGGCATTTGAGATCCCCCTGCTTCCATGAACTAAAAATCTAGGTTGCTGATATTTTTCCCCGAAGTCTAGGTGGAGTGCATTTCAAAAAGTTATTTTCTCCACCTTGCTGATCTGACATTTGTTTGAATTTGCATTATTCTATTTGTCATTTAGGATGATATGGGCAAAATACCATTTCTGAAATTAATATAGTGCATACAGGTACTTTGGTTTCAGGTGGTCAAGGTACCTACCACTCGTTACCAAAGGTACGTTTTCTCTCCCAATAGATATTGAGGGTTCTGGGAGTACTTGACGTACAAAGCTAATTCCTGGTCATTAGCGTTAAAATCACTTCTCAATTTCCTTGGACAGATTATTCATTTTTTCAGGATCTGACCAGAAATCGCTGTCCAATCCCAGTAAGCGTGTCCTTTATGAAACACCAAGGAGTCAAAGAACCCCCACTCTGTGATAACATATCTGGAATGGCTTCTCTATTTCACTAGCTTAGTTGCGGTCCAGACTCTAAATTTATTTATTGGACATTTGTATGGCGCCTATACACAGGTGTTTCAAGGCGTCACAAGACCAGATGGGGAAGGGGTGGGAGGAGGACATGGGGAAATCCATAAGAATACAGCAACAGAGAAAATGGTTATATTGGCCTTGTGACTATCCTACCGTGCAAGTGCATGAAAAGGTGATAAGTCAAAGGGGTGGGTGGTAGAGGGAGAAGTGCAGGAGTGGGGTACCCCACGGGTGGGGGTGGTAAAGTGCTTGTCAGGCTACAGTGGCAAGTGCCAGGGGAAAGCAGGGAGGAAAGAGTGCAGTGGATAGGGAGGACTAAGTTGGGATAGCCCAGGAAAGGGAGCCAGAGGGCAAGTGCTGGCAAAGGATGCTGGTAGGGACTGGTGGGGAGAGGGTGTATAACTCTGAAGGAACCAGCCCCAGGTTGGAGCGGTAGGTGGAGAGTTTAGCACAGGAGGGGGTGAGGAAAGGAAGGGCTTGAGAAGTTTCCAGAACTTTAAAAGATCTGGCTCAAGGCTGAGGTCGGGGAAGGGGGCTGTTCTGGAGGGAGGCGCCAGCTGCGGAAAGGGATCTACCTCCCACTCTCTGCTTGGAGAAACGTTTGACCTGCAGAGAGTTTGAGCCGGAGACGGAAGGATTCCCAGACAGCCTTGTGGATGATGAAAAGGGTATTTAATTTGATCCTTGCAGGGAGGAGGAGGAGGAACTTCTGCATGAGTTTGCCCAAGAAAGGGGTGATAGAGATAGGTCAATAGTTAGCTGGGCCAGAGGAGTCTGCTGACTGCTTTTCTTTTTTATTTATAGGAGAGGATGCACAAGAGTGCTTGAGGGAAAGAGCCTGTGGCAAGAAAGGTTGCAGAGCTCAGCCAAGGCCGGGGCGACAGTGCTTTTGTCCTTGATGGTTTTGGAGGAGCAGGCTAGCACCTGTTTAGAGGAGACTTTCATAGAGCGGACAACTCTAGAGATCTCATCTGGTGCAATGGGAGAGAGGGAGGAGAGTTATGGGAGTGTAGGGTGGGTCAGAAGAGGTGAAAGGAGGGAGGTTTGTGGGGCATGTCTTAGAACATAGTTTATAACACGGTTAATGAAAATACAAAATCATTTTGGGGCAAGGACATACCCTTGGTGAACCCCCATTTCCAACTTAAAGGGGATTTATTTCGCCATTTAGGTTCCAATGCACAACAGCAAAAAAAAATAACTTGATTACTGCAAGGAGAGCAGTGGGAATATTTTGTTTTGTTAGACAATTCCATAGCTTGATCTGGGGGACACTAAGGCAGTTTGCAAGTCTATAAAAATATAGATGAATCTTTTGTTGGACCACATTTTTCTCTCCGAAGATACATGGTGCTGATGCCTGCCTGGACGCCCCCAAGTGGTAAATGATGCTATTCTCTTCCACCCATGTCTCCAGGTAGCCAAGAACAGGCTGAGCAAAGAACTTTCCACCCGAATCAAGTAGCGCTATTGGTCAGTAATTGCGAGGGTCCTCTCTGCCCCCCCACCCCCGGCCTCCTTAATTGCTGTGCCAGTCCATGGTGGCAGCTCAAAGTTGGCTTCCACTATGGCATTAAACTGCCAGGTCATATATTGTGCTCAGATGCATGGTTCATGATATGATAGGTTATTTATAACAGGCTTAATACCCAGAGGTTTCTTATAACATACTTAATACCCAGTGTGGACCTGGGGATTGATTCTGCGGTGCTCCGTGTTGTCTTGATTCCAAGGCAAGCACGTTGCCTCTGAGCTATCCTCCCAAGATCCTATTTAAATGGATCCCATTGGGATTTTTGAGGTCCTTGGGCAATCTCATTCTTTTGTGCTAAGATTGCTGAACTGTCATCTTCCACGTCAAAACTAGATAACCAGAACTAGAGTTGGCTGAAGGTGGTGGTCACTCTACCCTGATTGCTGAACACGCTCACTTCCCAGTATAGATTCATGATGTGTTCAAACAGTTGTGTTTCTGCTATATACACATTATCGGTTAATCCTGGCCCCACCATTTTCCAGAAATGTGTGTGTTTTCTTATTAGGGCTGTGAGCAAATGATCCCAAGAATTCCTTGCATGTATATGTTTTTCTCCAGCATGGGGTCTGGCATGGATTCACATGCTCATGAATATTCCCCGTCGTCAATCATGAAATCCTCAGTAAAAGAAGTTTCACTTTCACACTGCATTTCTCCTCAAAGCCAATCTGTCCTCTGGGTCATACTAACCCCATCCAAAGACGGTCCTCTCCCTAAGCCCCGCCTCTGGCAGCCATCTTCGGAATTTTACCACACGCTTCAGTGTTGGAGTCCTAGAGGTCCTCCCTGAGCTATTTTGCACTTTTTTTCCAAGTTGTTCGTGGCAAAGTTCTATTTTTGTTCCTTCAGCGCCCTTGTGCTCCCATCTTCATTGGCCGTCAACTGGGATCCGTTGTCCATGAAGGTGCGTGCCCCTCAGTCAGCCCGTCATCGGGTTCCTCCTCAAGGAGGAAGTCCTCCACCCTGGCCAAGTTACGTGACAAATCAGAGAAACAAAGGCCGGAGGACGAGAATGTGGCCTCACAGCATGCTCACCAGGTGCAGCCGAAGATGTGGTCTACATCCTCTGGGTTGACCGCTACGGCGGGTGGTACCGACCTGACGAGGGTGGTCTGCACAGTGCAGATATTATCCCTGCCTCGTAGGTGTGACGCTGCCATCAAGGCAGCAGTGAAGGCTGCGGGCACCCAGGGGGTGGGTGGGGCACTGGATCATGTCCTGGAACACAGCCCTTGGGAGTGAAAGCAGGTGTGGGGTGTGGTGGCAAGGAGGCCCCAAAGCAGCCCTCCGAGGTTTACGGACATCTCCTCCACTCATGACAATCAAGCGTCCGTCCATACAGTCCACAGGGAGTAGGACAGCACAGGGTTTAGCACTCAATCAGTCCCTCCACAGCTGAGGGACATGTCCAGGGACGTCCTGTCAACTCCACACCCTGGTGACGGAGAGCCAACAAAGGTTGCCTCCAACACTGGCACCTGTTGTACTGCAGGCCACTGTCCAGCCTCCACATAAAAAGAGGAAGCGTCACCTGACACTGGCACATCAGCCTCCTCCATGTTGGGACCAAACTCCACCAGAGGGCCCAGGTGGATGACATTTGTGAGGAAAGCCTGGTCCTCATGAAAAACCCATGCACGGCTTTAACCAAATGAGACCGGTTGGAGAAGAAATGCAGGGTGCCGGACTCTGCACCCAAGTGCTTTGAGGGAGGTCACAACCATTGCCAGATTCTGTAGTGTCGGTCACCGCAAGAAAACGTTCAGGCAACCCAGCTTCTGCATCAGTCCCCCAGACAACATGGGAAAGAGTCATCTACACGGCGGCATCCACGATCAAAGTGGCTAATGCTCTGGCTATCTTGTTGTGATATGACTGGGAGCTTTGGTACAAGCTGGGCCCTATCCTGGAATTCCTTCCCGACCAGCAAACCGAGGCTCTTGCCCTCTTCCAGGTAGGGGAGGTGGTGTTGGGCCATTACAGCGGCAGTGGACATCGCAGACACGGGTTTCCAACAGATAGGGAAACAGTTTTTGCCTTCGTCGACCGGGATGGTTGAAGGTCACTAACTTTTGCCTGGACGTTCATGCAAAGCTGCTGGACATGCCTTTCGACAGTGAAATTCTGTTCAGGAAGGCACTCGACGAATCCCTTCAAGCCATAAAAACTGACATTGAGATGGCTCGTTTCCTTGGCACTGTATAGCAGCATCACTCGTTTTTTCGCTCCTTGGGGGGAAAATTGAGCAGAGCATCCAAGGGCTACTCCATGTTGTACAGGCAACCGCCCCGATTCTCCATGCAGAAAGCCTACAGGGCTTGCTGCCAGGCCTATTGTAGCAGAGGTTGGCATCGCCCACAGGGCAGGGCACGGCACTGGCCCCTAAACAAGCCAGAACTGGCCAAGACGGACCACCATTCGTGCACACCGGAGGGAGGTTGGCTGACTAGGTTTCATCGGCGAGTGGAAGATCACCACCGACAGATGGGTGCTGGACACTCACCCAGTGACACACCTTGGAGTTCCAATGCAGGTGCTCTCGTATTCCACTGGTTCCCTGTCAGGAGCAGCACATCCCTCAGCAGTTGGAAGAAGTACAACGTAAGTCTTATTGCTTGTGTTGACCCTTGCCAACTCCTGTGATGGTGTTTATGTACTGCTGTGTAATCGTATTCATAGTATGTGAATCCATGTAATACCCCTTGCTGGAGAAGGAACAAGTGAAGCACCTGTAACTCTTGTTGTCCAGCATTGGTCTTAAATAGATTCATATTGAACTATCCCTCCTTACCCTCTATGGCTTTTCTTGGGTTCCAATGCCATTTTATGTGCACGACTATATCTGAAGATGGCCACCAGGGGTGGAGCTAAGGAGGAGGAGTTGCATTGGTTTGGGCAGTATGACTCCAAGTGATGGCAATAGGCTATACAAGTGACAATGCGGTTTTAGCTTAAATCTAAACTGCTTTTTTATTTTTTTGAATTTTTTTTTTACTGAGTATTCCCAGCCTATCTGTGAATATTCATAGCATGTGAAGCCATGTAATACCCATGCTGGACAACAAGAGTTACAGATAAGTAACTTGTTCCTTTTTTAGCCCCACACATGTGGAATATGTTTCTGCGAACTCTTAGGTCAATACTGTTGTTGGCTCCTTTTAGGAAGACAGTTAAAACGCTCCTCTTTAACAGAGGGGTAGATTAGTTCCTCATTCCCTTGCCTCTGACCCTTGTTCTTATATTCTGTAATTGTCTGTTTTGGCTGTCTTAAGTGTGTGCCCTAAGGCCTTCAGGTGTGTTGGTGCAGTATAAATGGTACTAAGTGTCTGCATCCTCAACCATAGGTTACCCCATTAACACGCTATCTCTGCAGACATATGTGCTGGCTGCTGTGCAAATGTAGGAGCACTCACTTGCAAAAGGATCACCTGCAACAATCTCTCTGCCCTGAACACACTCAATCGAGCAAAAACAGAATTCTACCTTGCCCTCATTGACTCATGCATCCATCCTCTCTAGCCACAGGGCACCCTAAACTCTGCCTAAACCTATGACTATCAACTCCACTCTCAGCTAAAGAATGCCTTGCTGCAAACATTTGCTAAATTTGAGGCGTGCTCCTGACCTTCCTTGCCCTCCCTTCTACATTCTGCCTACTCTATCATCCTCTGCCTCCATCTTCCACTTTAACTGCACTTATACTGAAGTCCTATCTCTAGAAGGTTAACTCCTCTTGCGCCCCATCAGATCGTCTTGCTCCTGAGCTAGTCCAGCCTCTTGCCCCTTTAGTGCCCACACAACTCTTCAACCTGTCCTTTGAATCTGCTTGTTTTCCCTCCATTTTCAAAATATCCATGGTCATTCCTTGACTTAAAATGCAATTGGGCTGAGCCTAACCTAGTGGTTAACTTTCGACCCATCTGCTTCTGCACTACTCGAAAGGGTTGTGTTCAACCGTCTTATAAAATTCGTAGACATCCACAACCTTCAAGATCCCGGCAAGCAGGTTGCCACGCCTGTCACTCCATAGAAACTGCTCTCTTTAATGTGTCTCACTTCATGGTCTCTGCTATGTACTCTATCCTAATTCTACTTGACATGTCCACTACCTTTGACGGTGTTGATCACTCTGATCTCCTTTAATAAGCTCTCTTTTCTTGGGATTGGTGATCAAGTCATTGCCTGGATGGATTCCTACCTGGCACCTTACCGATTCTGTTTTCTTGAAAACCTCTCAACTCGCTCCTCTAACTGTTGGTGTTCCACAAGGCTCTGTCTTGTGTCCCCACTTTTCTACACACTACACCTCTGCTCTTGGGGTGCTAATCTCCTCCTTTGGTTTCATGCACCAACTCTTTGCAGATGACACCCAAATCATCATCTTTTTCTGAACTCTCCTCTGATCACTCTATCAAAATTTCCAACTGTGTCTTTGCAATTTAAATATTGGATGGCTTTGCACTATCTGATGAGCTCTTCCAAAACAGGCGCCAAATACTCTTGCATTGCTTCTTCTGTCTATCCAGTTCCCACCCAATACCCGCCCTTACTCTTCAACTATTAACCTCTGCGTTATCTATGACCCTTCTCACACCTTCATCTCAAGCTGCATCGGTGGCTTGCCTTAACCCCCTACATTTTTGGGAAATTCGGCACCTCATTCCTCGCCAATCATCTCTTAACCATGCTTGTCTTCTCTAAACTGGACTACTGTGCCAGCATCCTCTTTAGTCACCTCAACAATGCTTTCTGTGCTCTCAACAAGATCATTAGCTTCGCTACCAGGACTCTTTCAACTTACTCACTTCAAAACTACTTCATTTTATGGTCACCAGGCTGGATGATGCATAATACTAAACAGGGCCAGACTTAATTTTTTTCTCCTGATTCACAAGTCTATCCATGGTAAGGTTCACCATATATATCCACCTGTGCAAGCCTCCACAAGCTCTGTTCTGCATCCTAGACTACACCTGTGGCACTTCACCCTCCCGACACTTCACCGTCCCTGTGCTTCTGATCCTACTCTCTTCTTGCACCACACGCATGAAATTCTCTTCCCCAGGACATCCGAGAAGCAGTCACTCAGATCTAGTAATCAGAGGTTTTGATCCCTAGGTGTAGGACGACTAAGGTTTCAAAGGGAGCCTTTCACATTGCAGCCCATAAGGCCTGGAATGACCTGCCTTTGGAATTGAGGGGGCACTGAGTCGATTGATAATTTTAAAAGAAAATTGAAGACATTACTGTTTGCCTAATGTGATCTGTTGCTGTAATTTGACTCCTCATTGATCTGCTTATGTCTGATATAGTTATTTGTTTTGTTGCGCCCTTAAGCCCACGGGTCCACGGCCTGCACAATGTAAATCCATAAAGTAAAGTCACCACGGATTTGTTCAAAACCAAACAAAAAGCTTGCCTCTGAGTTACCCTCTTAACCTACCTCTCATCTGCCTTCTAACATTTCTCCCCTCGCTCTACACTGCCTCACTCCACTCTAGCACCTCATCCATCATGGTCGCATCCCTGCACTTAAAAATGGTTAAAGTTCATTGTCCTTAATCGAAGTCCACCCATGTATTGTCTCCGGTGACTGTTCCATTTTCCCCCCTTTGTTTTACGATGAGCAATATCCCACATTTTGTGAAATGTTTGATATCTGCTGACACCTAGTCACAAAAGGTAATGGGGCTCTGTTGCCAGTAAAGTTAGACGTCTACACTTTGTGTCAACTTGGAGAGGCCTAGTGAAGACCTAGTTTGGGCTTCGCCATGTTGGAGGAAGGCAGAAGTCTGTTCTGGCTCTGCTCCCAGTGTGGCTTGAACATCTGCACAGAAGACGAGCACACAAGGTCTATTTTGTCTGCATCACGATCATGAAGAGGACCAATGCGACATCTGCTGAAGTTTCCCAGCCAAAAGCAAGAGGGACTGCTACTGGCGGTTAGTAGCGTGGTTGAGAGGATGGCGGGGGAGGGGAGGGCCACTGACGTGGCACGTGGCAGTGCCTGGATTGGGCTGCACTCAATGTTCTCCCTTGGGTAAAGGTTGATCGTCTGAGGATGTACCCTAACAGGGCATCCGTATGGCAGAGCACCATGCTGTTGATCCAGCTAGAGATGCCACGTCTTCAGGTCCTAGTACAGGGCACATGTGCTCCCCGTCACCTTGTCCGTCTACCGTGAGCTTGCCAGTAGCCGACATGTCATCGATAAGGTCCTCGAAACATGGTCTATCATCACAGAAGAGACCTAAGAAGCATTCCCAAAATTAATCCTTATCGAAGCCATCGATTTCCACGGCTGCATTGAAATATACACCACTTATTAAATCAGTTTTCATTGTCTGGGGCCACGCTTAATATCCAAATCCTACCTCTGGGTCACAAACAAAATCTGCTCAGTCTAAATGTTCATACCTACCCCATCAACCTCTACCAAACAATACTATCTGCTATGCTCACCACACAGGAAAAAACACCTCTACATGATCTGCCTTACAACACAACGCCGGCAACTGACAATTTAATCAATTCAAACACAATAAAATACAGCTGTCTTTGGTTTCTTTCTTTTTCCCAGGGTATCCTTATCTCTATCTTTTTAACTCTACCTTCAAAAGAAGGTTGGGCCCGCAGGGGGTGCCCTACTGTGCAGCCTTCCAAGACCTTCTCTAGGGATATCCTTTATCAACTTCGATGTTTCTTAAATAGCATACAATATATTTTCCAACCCCCAAATGTTACCATGCACATAGCATACTACTTTTCCGTGGACCCTTGAGGATTGTGGGCACTAGGGTCCCCTTAATTTGCCAGCTCCTCCTGTTGCTTGCAGCGGGCAGTGGAAGACAAGGCAGGATTCCACTGCAAAGCCTGTTTTCCTCCTGTTAAGTTGTGCACAACAAAATTAAATCTGCTCTCCTGACCCAGCCGCTGTTCAAAAAGGAGGGTAGCGGGGGGTACCCCAAAGTCCACAAAATTCCAACCGTACTCTACCAGATGAAAACAGGGGCCCAGACCCATATAGCCCTATAACTGGTATTTGCCAGTAAAGAGACAACACAGAGTGGATTGTGGTATGCCAGATGCAAGGTAACCCATCTTTATTTGCAATGTAAAGCTGGGGAAAAGATTAACAGCCAAGCTCTCACTCAAGATAGATTTTCTCCATCATTTCAATGGGAACCAGCAGTTTATATAATCTTTCTGTCATCATGAGCACCTATCGCTCCTGGTCATTGGCTTCCTCTACTAAGTTACATAGATAATTCTAGATGTCCAATAATAATGATTGGATAACTCTTTATCTAAGATCCCACCCATAAAACATCCCATAAAATATGCTACATCATGCTTGAATATTATTGATGGGCTCTAAATGACTTCTTTGGTGAAAATGACACGTGCTTATCGGTTAACATGCGGTCACACACTCCGTGAACTGGCGGCATGATTACCTGTTTTATGTTTATATTTTGAGACCCAAGAAGCTGCAGAACGTGCCATTGAGAAAATGAATGATATGCTCCTTAATGACCGCAAAGTGTAAGTACATAGTTTCTTTTTTGGGACTATCTTGCAGTTAAAATCTTTTCACAAAATTTGTAAGACACAATTATATTGCCCTACAGGGCACCTTTTGCACTAGATTTGAAATACGTTGGATAATATCAGAATTTTTAAGAAGGAAATCTGGTTATGTGCAACACTTTAATGGAGAGAAATGTAAATGAGAATTTTTTTTATCATTGCAATTTCCAAAAAGCACATCAATTCTAATTTACAGCGGTTTACCAGTATCAAACAAAATGGGAACGTGCAGGTTGGAGACACCAAAAGAAAGTTATGCAAGTTAAACTGTAAATGAACTGTCGCTTTAATGGAATGTCCGTGGAATGTCATAGCTTCTGTCTGCCACTATTGGTGGCCTCGCTGCGCTTGGCACTGTAAGAGAAAAGGGTGGTGGGCTTCATTAGTGGGACGGTGGGAAAGGCAGATGCGAAACCATGTTGATGGGTGCTGGTCAGAAGTACCCGGTTCCTGAGAGTCAATCTGCTTTGAGATTTTGAAGTACGTTATCCATTGGGACAAGCCCAAGATCTGATTAACTACATCGCTTTGTGTCTGTTTAGCCGCTGGGTATGTGACGGGTCTAAAGACGAACGCTTAGTTGTGGCTCGGTTGCTGTTGATGTGTGAGAAGCTGGGCCTGTGGTGGCCTTCTGTGGAGGGTTTGTGTGTGTAGTGTATGGTGGTAGGTGATTTTAGAGGGGAGTTGGTTAGTCTGGGAATTCATGAGTTAGGCCCTACAAAGAAAAAAACCTATGACCCTGCTCTACTACCCCATGCCATATACAAACCAGTCTCATTTCTCTACCTCCAATGCCACTTTATCTCAAATAAATACAATGCACCCTGTGAGAAACAACCAGCATCAATGAGTTGGCAGATAAGGGAAAGGTTTGATGTGTAAACGCAGACATTCCCCTAGCCTGCTAAGGTTTATGGGAGGCAAGAACTTAAGGTTCGGTGGAAGGGCAGCTGAAAATGTGTGGAATGTAGTCACTTATTTGCCGGGCTGCTGCAGCCTGTCATGCACCACAGTGATGGTTTTTTGGGTATCAGGGGGTGTGGTGGAACAAGCATTCCTGAACACTTTTAATGCTTTCTCATCTCAGGTTTTGATTTTATTTATTATGATTGTTGGTGTCGCTTTCAAAGTTAACTTGTGGCAGCCCTTGAAAGAGTCTGAACGTCTGTGAGTTCAGCCTTTATTCCATGGAGTTTGGTTTTCCTGCGGTCTCGGCCACTGTTGAGGCTTCCTTTTGTGTGCTTGTGGTGAGGGGGCAAACAACTGTAGATCAAGAGTAGAGACTCTCCTTTAATCCCATTCTTGGGATTAAAGCAGACCTTCTATTCATTATCTATAGGATATTGAAGGAAAGGGAGGACATCTTTTACATTTTCCAAAGGCTTTCTTTGATATTTCCCCAGTGTGTTAAGGCAGCACTGCACACGTGTAAAAGGCTTCACATTGGAAGACAAGATTTGTTTCATTTTGCCCTTCTTCCTTCCAGGCTATTCAAAACTGCCACCAAATGTGGCACTGGTTTTGGGAAGTTTCAATTTCCAGTGCACAGATTGTTGGGGGACTCAGTAAGGTCCCTTGGACCTCCCTTAAGGACTGTCCCAACACACCTGGTGATTATCTCGGCATAGTTCATCCAAAGAAACTTGACCCAGATCATTGTGGGTTGCACCTACGTTTCAGTGGCATCATGTCCTTTGGGTGAAAACCCTTGAAGAACCGGCTTTCAACTGCCCCAAAGATGGCCACCTCAAGTAATCATTCAGCGCTTTCTTTATCACTTGGGCCCAATTGTATATTATTGGTTGTGAACAAATATCAGTATCTTGGTTTGTTAGGATAGTCGCAATGAGGACATAAGTACAGCATCAGACTAGGTGCTGTATTCATTTTGTAGGATGTACTGGTGACCAACACAGGATCAGCCCCAACCCCTCTGGACTCCCAACTGAAACCTACCCTTAATAGGGAACAGGGAAATGCAAGGGATAATGTGTGGCGAGGTCTTGCCCCAAATGACGGTGGTCCTCTAAAGCAGCTATACCCACAGACTCCACCTGTGACAGTTCAGACTATCTGCTACTCTCCACAACTCAAGGGTAAAGGGCTAGTGGATACAATATTAAACAAGATATTCTACTACATTGCAAAGATCTGCAAGAGAAACAGATGAATTGCTCAGTCTTCTCTTGCTGTTTTTCCTCAAACTGCCACGCCCAAAACCCTTCTCTATCTATAGCTGGAAGCATCTGCAAACAGCCGACAGGCTGGGGGGGTATGGGGGTGGGAGAAGGGGGAAAGTCTCCTAAAATGGTGTGGTGCAGTTCTTGGTCTGCTTCCTTAGTTCAACTTAGGCGTTCACTATAGGATGCATTATGAACCTAACTAATCATTCCAAAATGTCGCAAATTTAAAACGGAATTGCTAATTTCTGATTCTAAAAGAGGAGAGTCAATATGCCCTCATTTAATATTTAGAGACCCTTCCTTGAAAGGGGAATATTTGATTTGTCTGCTGAAGTATTTTAATTCCCTTCTGGAATGCGCATGCCAGCTTTGTTGTTGTTTGTTTATTTGGTAATGCGCACCAAGCCCTTAGGTAGCTGGGCGCAACAGTACAAGGTTACTTAAGGCTTAGTTACACAATGGAATAGTTATAGTACAGGCAATAGGAAAAATACTGTTCAATGCAGTGATATGGTATAGTAAGGTACATACATAGGCAGGCACATACAGAGACAGGTACGTGGGATCATATGTCATTAGCATGTAACCAATTTACGGTGTTGCGCCTGAAGCTGTAGTATGACTGGTCAGTTTTGAGGGCTAGGGGTAGTGCATTCCAGGATTATGCAGCTTTCACCTGGAAGCTGCTACCTCCCGCTTTTATCAGCTTAAATCTAGGTATCTCTAGGCAATGGGAGTTGGCCACTCTGGAAGGTTGGGCAAGGTTCTTCTGATCATTCTCTCTGTGAGGTATGGTGGTGCTGCATTATTAAGGCATTTGTATGTGAGTGATACTGTTTTGAGTAGTATCCTGTCGCTTATCTTTAGCCAGTGGTGATCTCTTCTGATGCTGGAGATGTGTTCCCTGTATGGTATGTTTAGGGCAGTTCTGAGGGCATTGTTTTATAGCGTTTGAATTTTGTCGAGGAAATATTTGTTAGCTCCTACATACAAGGCGTTGTAGTAATTCAATTTCGAGGGGATTGTGTCCTCCGACGTATTCCACATCTATGACAGCTAATCCCCACAGCTGTCCTGCTTCTGAAATTTGTTCTGCGACGATGTCGATACGCTGTCCTCGAGGGCCTCCGTCGAGCCAACGTCACCGGATGTTATAAGTAGGATGCACGACGCTCATAGCCTCAGTTCTGTTTTTTCCGCGAATGTGTTCGCTTCCGAATCTCGGCGCGCCTCGGTTCTACTGTTGGATTGGTTCTTCGAACTTGGTTTCTTGTAAAATGTCTGTCTTCTTCTACCCCGCGGTCAGGCTTCATTAAGTGTCGGGACTGCGGTTCCAAGATGTTGCTTACGGACCCGCACAACGTCTGCCTTTGGTGCCTGGGCGAGGACCACGCCACCGATGACTGTGACGATTGCTAGTCTTTGACGTCGAAGGCCTTGTGGGAGCGGAAGAAGAAGCTATCTGTAGGTAGGATTTCCAAACCCCGAAAGTCGAGATCTGCTGGGCTTTCGACCGACTATTCGAGGGGCGACTCTCCTTGTCGGCGTAAGTCCAGGGGGTCTCGCTCCCGGAGTGGTTCCTGCCATTCCTCTGCCTCTTCTAGGCACTCGCAGAAGCAGCATCACCGGTCGCCTTCCCAGTCCTCATCTGAGGACTCGGCCAGGCGGCGGGTAGCTTGTCCCAACAAGCAATCATCTCAGGCGGAATGGGACACATTTTGCAAGGAGATGGCGATTTTTGGTGCGATCATCGGGTGCTGTCGAGGTCCCGATCAGACAAGGTAGATCGCTCTAGCCATGCCCGCTTCAGGTCCCCGGTCCTCGACGCCCTCAAGACCATTGGAGCCTGTGAGGCCTTCTCCGAAGGCATTGACGCCGTCTACGCCACGTCCGTTGAGTGGCTCTCTCGAGGCTCCGCCTCCGAGGAAGTCATCGACTCCATCGGCGCTGAGGCCGTCGAAGGACACGCTCGGGGCTCCGGCCTCGAAGCCGGTGTCGAAGCTGTCGGTGCCCCGCTCGGCGTAGAGACCGATTCCGTCAACGCCCTCGACCCCTTTTGAGGATGCTTTAACGGAGGTGCCCCAGAGACCGGTGGAAACCCAGCGGAAGGCTTTGAGTAAGGTGAAACATGTGTTTGTGCCTTTTTCTGTGCCCTCATCCAGGGATTTGTTCTAGCCTGTGGATTATATCTCCGAGGTGGATGAAGGGTCGGATGTGGAAGGTTTGGTTCCTCAGAGGTTCCTGATGACCTGTTGTCTGGTCATAGCCAGTTGGAAGACCTGCGTCAATCCTTGCATGATGCCAGTGCTCTGGACACCACCCCGGAGATTGAATTTGGCAGGCCTGAGCCTGATACTCGCGCCCAATCTTCATACATGCGTCTCATGTCGAGGGTGATGGAGTATTTGGGGTGGTCTGCTCTGCCCGTGGATTTTCTGCAGTATGACACGACAGATATCTTGGACCAAGGTCCACCCACTGACCCGGTGCTGCCATTTCATATGGCCTTAGGAAGCGTGGCGGCGGCTTGGACTGCTCCGGAGAGGCTCCCGGCAGTGAATAAGTCGTTGCCGAAAAAATGCCGTCCAGCCAGTGGCGCCCCCGGCTACTTGTCTTTGCACCCCACTCCGGAGAGTTTGGTGGTGCAGGCGGCTACGGCCCCAGCGAAGCAGGTGTCGTACCCTACCATCCCGATAGGGATGGTAACCTGATAGGGACGACAAGCGCTTCGACGGTTGGGTGAAGAAAGTTTTTTCATCTGGGGGTATGGCTTTAAAGGCAGCCAACTCCGTTTGTGCCTTGGCAAGATTCACTCACACTCTGTGGAATTGTGTATCTTTGACGGCTGAACATATTCCCGAAGGGGAGGAACGGGATGGTTTTTCAAGGATGCCATGTGTGAATCCGTTCAGTCGGGTCTGGACGTGGCAGACTGTCAGTCGGTCCATGGCGACAAGCACTGTGATGCGCAGGTTTGCGTGGTTGAGGAAGTTGGGGTTTGCTCCTGATGTACAGTCCCGGCTTCTCAACATGCCCTTTGATGGTGACTGTCTTTTTGGCAGCAAGGCTGACGAGAGCCTTGAGAGGTTGCAGACCTCCAAAGCTGCAGCAAAATCATTGAGCACTGCAGTACGCCAACCTCCGCCTTTTCGTCCTAGGGGACAGCAATGGAGGGGAGGTTCCTTTCGATACTACTCATCCTTTGGTAGATCTAGGGTAGCTGCCAGTCAAAGGGGCCAATGTAGAAGTACCAGAGGTGGAAAACGAGGTACTCGAGGTGCCAAGGCCGCTCGGGCAGTTGCCTCTTTGCCCTCAGGCACTGCCACAGCTGCTTCAGCTCAGTTGTGAGGCCATGTCCCATGGTTCGCTGGTTGGGGGAAGGCTGGCGCAGCGTCTTGTAGAATGGCATGCCATTACTTCAGATGTGTGGGTTCTGGAGATCATAGCCCACGGCTACTGTCTTCCTTTCTGGCAGAGGCCTCACGACAATCCACCAGGGAAGCTCTCTTTGAAGATCCCGGATCCGCTCCTTACGCAGGAGATCAAATTCCTGCTGGAGAAAGGCGCCATAGAACTGGTGCCTATAGCGGAGAGGAACAAGGGATGGTATTCCCCATATTTTTTGATCCCGGAAAAAGGCTGGGGGATTGAGACCCATCATGGACATGCGTGGTTTGAATAAGCTCCTCAGGAAGGACAAGTTAAAGATGGTTAATCTCTCTTGTCCTCCAGGCCCTACAACTTCAGGACTGGTTGGTGTCTCTTGACCTCAAGGATGCTTACTTTCATGTGCTGATTCATCCCAAGCACAAGAAGTAGCTGAGGGTCGCGGTTGGCGACTCGCATTTTCAGTTTCGGGTCCTGCCGTTCGGATTGACCTCTGCCCCGAGGGTCTTCACCAAGCTTATGGTGGTAGTGGCAGCGTGTCTCAGGAATGGTGGATTCATGTCTACCCCTACCTGGACAATTGGTTGATCAGAGCGCGCTCTCCCTCAACTTGAAGTCCCACTTGACACCTACCCAGCGGCTCCAGTACATCGGAGCAGTGCTCGACACATCTCTGGGGCAGTGTTCGCCTCCACAGGTGAGGGCTCATCACATTGATGGTGCACAAATTTTAACATGCCCAGAGTCTCCCGGCGTTCGAGTTCTTGAGGTTGCTCTGCCCCATGGCATCCTGCATCCTCCTGATGCCAGAGGCCAGGCTGCGGATCTCTGCAGTGGGCTCTCAAGATGCAATGGTCGCAGTCCTCCGGCAGGATGTCAGATCCTGTTCAGCTGCTGCCCTCTGTCGCCCAGAATCTTCTGTGGTGGGCCGTCAAAGGCAATCTGATGAAGGGGGCTCCATTTTGGCTACACTGGCCGGAGGTGACGATTGTGATGGACGCAACCCTCACAGGATGGGGAGCTCATGGCAACGAGTTGAGTCAGCGGTTGTTGGTCTCCGTTGGAGTCCAGACTCCATATCAATCTGTTGGAGTTGAGGGCCGTCAGGCTAGCCCTGAAGGCTTTTCTGCCGTCTCTGTGGGGGAAGAATGTCCTGATTCTGAAGGACAATACATTGGCCATACACTACCTCAACAAAAAGGGGGACGGGGGAGCAGGGAGGCAATGCAGCTCTGGTTCTGGGCCATTCAGCAGGAAATTTCGATCTCGGCAGTTCATCTGGCCGGAGACGAAAACAAGGCGGACGATGCTCTGAGCAGGCAGAGCACGGTCTCTCACGAGTCGGAGCTGGCTCAGGAGGTTCTCCTGGAGATCTTCGCCCTTTGGGGACACCACAAGTGGATCTCTTCGCCACCAGTGTCAACCGGAAGTGCAAGATTCTGCTCGCTGGAATTTCCTCCAAGAGGAGCCTTAGGGGACGCGTTCGTAGTGGAGTAGTTATTCCCACTGCTGTACATGTTTCCTCCAGTCCCCGTCATTCCGCAAGTGCTGCAGAGGTTACAGAGGTTTGGTTCCCGAATGATCCTCATTGCTCCAGCATGGACCAGTAGAGTGTGGTACCCGGACCTTCTCGACATGTCCATCTGCCCTCCCTGCCGTCTTCCCTACCGAGACGATCTGCTCTCACGGGATGGGGGTCAGGTTCTCCATCCAGAGGTCAAGTCTCTTAACCTTCATGCTTTTTTTTTTGAAAGGTTGAGGTATAAGGATTGGGACTTCCCTGAAGACTTGATGGAGGTGTTGCTTTTTGCCAGAAGGCCCGCAACAAAGTCCCTTTACCGTTGCCATTGGAGAAAATTCTGCGACTGGTGCAGGGTAAAGAATGTGGATCCTTTTTCATGTGCCATTCCTCTGGTTCTGTCCTTTTTGCTTTCGTTAGCCCACAAGGGCCTGCAAGTGGGTACCATTAAGGGTTACCTGGCAGCGCTGTCCATATTTAAGCGCTCATCTGAGGAGTGTTCCTATTTTAAGATTCCTTTGATTTCTCAGTTTCTGAAAGGGCTAACTAATGTGTTTCCACCGTCACCTTTCCAGGTGCCCAGTTGGGATTTGAACTTAGTTCTGAAATTCCTAATGGGAGCTCCGTTTGAGCCCTTACATTCTTATCCTTTGAGACTGCTGACCTTTAAAACTGTATTTTTGGTTGCGGTTACTTCCACTTGCAGAGTGAGTGAGTTGCAGGCACTATCCGCCAAGCCACCTTTCACGGTGTTCCATAGGGACTGGGTTGTCCTTAGGGTTCGTTCTTCTTTTCTTCCGAAGGTTGTCTCGGACTTTCATTTGAGCCAGAAGGTCATTCTTCCGGCGTTCTATCCTCCTCCGCATCCTGGTAAGGAAAAGGAGAGGCGCCATAGGTTGGATCCTAGGAGAGCTTTAAGTTTGTACATGTCACGCGTGGATGATCAGCTCTTTGTAGGATACGCTGGAAGGCATTTGGGTCAAGCTGTTACTAAGCAGACCTTGTCCAGATGGATTATCTTGACAATCTCTGAATGCTACCGTCTGGCGGGTAAGGGCCCTCCGGTAGTCCTGCGGGCCCATTCTACTAGGGGAGTGGCTGCCTCTACTGCTCTGCAGAGGGGTGTTCCCATTCGTAACATCTGTGAAGCAGCCACATGGGCCTCTGTCCATACTTTTGTAAAACACTACTCCATCGCACCCTCCCAGCTTGCCCCTCTACAGAATTTCTTATGCGATGGCAGCTTACGTTTCCGCAAGGCTTTCTGTAGTCATACTGGGAGAAGATTGGTGCCACACGTTCTGGGGAAAAAACTACAACTGAGGCTACGGGCTTTGTGCGTCCTACTTACAACATCCGGTGACGTCGGCTCGACGGAGGCCCTCGAGGACAGCGTATCGACGTCATCGACGCAGACACCAAAAAGATTTCCGAAGCAGCACAGCTGTGGCAATTACCTGTCATAGATGTGGAATACATCGGAGGAACTTCCCATCGAAAGAACGTTACCAGGTAAGAAAGTAACTTGTTCTTTGACATTATTAGGGCATTGGCGAGGGTGATGCAGCTGGCTTTAGTTAGGAATGGTCTGCAGGCTCTGATGAGCTTGCAGGTGTAAGCAGTAGAGGATGCCATGGAGTTGACCTGTTTTCTTAGGGTGAAGTCAAAGTAGAAGCCTAGCATTTTTACCTCTTTTACTACTTTGATTGTATTGCCGTCTATATTGAATGCAGAGTAGTTTGAGTTCCGGTTTTTTCAGTTGGCATCAGAACCGAGAATGAGGACCTGTTTTATCGTCATTCAGGCGGAGGCCGTGGGATGCCATCCATGCCTAAATGAGGAGGTATATTTTATTTACCGAGGCCGTGTCTTTGTCGAAATTGTCCGAAAGGGGAATGAGGATCTGGGTGTCGTCTGCATAATTTGTGTAGGTGACACCCACTCTGTCCAATTTGTCGAAGAGGGGCTTGGTAAATATGCTTGAACACGGCGAGTGCCAACCCAGCACAACAGTTTCACCCTTTTCATCTCGTAACCACCACCCCTGGATGCCAGACACTGCGACAACTGCATGCTCCACTTCCCGCTGCTGCTCCAAAATATAACATGAGGTTTATGGACTGCTCTCCAGGATAGAAACAGGCGGATGGTTTAATGAGTAGTGCGGGGGTTGGAAAAGGGCGTTTGATAAGTGGTGCTAGGGCCTTTCCAGTTATCTCACTTAGATTTCCTCTCTAGTCTAGTCTTCCCTAACCCCAGGTTAGAGCTACTGACTGGTAACCCGTACCTCTATTTTTGTCTTGGGCTTCAGATGACTCCCTAGGACGCTGGCTCTTTAAGCTCCCTCAGGCACTCCCTTGCTCCCTTCTCTACCAGTTAGTGTTCTAAGGGAGTCGAGTCGTGCCTTGCAATTTCTCTAAGATTTTCTTGGCTTCACTCACAACCCATGTTACCTTACCCTTCTACTCTCTGCCTTCTCTCCCCTGGCTTCTCCCCTCCCTATTTCTCACTGATGATTCACTCCTTCTCTCTCATGCCTCCAACTTTTGATGTTCAATCTCCTCCCTCCTCCCACTGCAGTACTAACACTCTTCGACTACTCCTCTCACGCTACTACTTTTCATCTTTCCACACTACTACCACCACCACTACTGTTCCCTCCTCCCACTCCACAAACAACCTTCTTTCACCCAATATTCACTCAATACACTAACTTCTATACACCTGCCAAACATACACACACACCCCGACCCGCTCACTCAGTTTAGTAAGCATGAGGGTGCTGCCAACACCTCACCTTTCTCCACTAATCACCCCCACACTATGCCACTTCTCTCTTCCTCCAGCTGGTCTCTTGGTCCTCCACCACCTATGACCTCACCAGAAGAACCCACATTTCTTGTTTCCTGTTCCTTATTCAAATGGGCCTCCCCTCTTTATTATTGGCCAGGGATTGATGGCCAATTTGGCCGGCTCTGCCTGCCCTGCAGAGTGCATTTGTATGTCAGAGCTTTGAAGGTTTGCTGCATACTTACCATGATTGCAGCCCCCTTTGCCTTCCCTCCCGCCCTCCTCCCCTGATTGGTGGCCTGCTGTCGTGTCTTGGTGCTACTGGGCTCCGAGTCCCAGACTCACTGTGTCCTTGTGGTGATTGCAGGTGAGGTCAGTGCTAGCAGAGCCCCTCCTGGGCTTCAAATTGTGTAAATTGCTTTATTTTAAAATTGTGCTTTTTTTCTGCACTACGAGTGCCGTTGTTCTCCCTCTCACTCCCTCCCCTGCATCCAGCCCCCTTTACCTTCCCTCCCGCCCTCCTCCTCTGATTGGCAGCCTTGCTGGTCATTACTGATCCTCCCCGGGTAGCCCTCTGCCCGGCAGCCCTGCGGCTAAGGGCCCAAGGCAAAGGGCGGCTCCAACAGAGGTGGCACCAGCTAGTGTCTGCAGGTGTCAGTGAAGCCAGCAGCGAACAGACACCAACAAAACTGTAAGTGTGGCATGGGTGGGGTGTTGAGCAATTACTCTACTCCAGAAAGCCCCAGCCACTCTACCTTCCCATAACGTAAATTGCCAAAGAACTACACCATGCACACCTAGAGAGATCCGAGCACCAACCGAATTCAAGGCTGAACTGTTAATGATGTCCTGCATAACATTCTAGCATACTTGCATTACTAACTAGTGCCGCTCCCAAAGACAACAGTGAAAATTAGCCAGCCTCCCATTGAGACGGGTGTAACCATGTTAGCATGTCCCACTCTTAGCTTGAACTGTGAATAGCATGCATCACACTTAGATGGAATTGTGAAAAATAGCATGTGCAACACCTAGGTGGAACTGCGAATGATAGCATGTGCCTCTCCTAGATAGAATTATGACTGGTAGCATATACCTCACGTAGGTGCACTGTGAATGATGGCATGTCCCACTCCCAGTTGGAATTGCAAATGTTAGCATGTTGGATTTAGAGGGTATTCCCAACATCGTTGAGTGTGCCTTAATAGCATCACTGTGTTAAAGTTGAATCTAGAAAGTGGGCCCTAATAGCGTCAATGCTTTAATGTTCAATCTAGAAAGTGCGCCCTAATAGCGTCACTGTTAATGTTGAATCTACAAAGTGTGCCCCATTAGCATCACTGTGTTAAAGTTGAACTTAGAAGTATGCCCTAATAGCGTCACTGTATTAATGATGTTGGGAATACTATCTTAATTCAACTATGATACAGTGACGCTATTAGGACACATTCAGAATTGAATTTAGAAGATATTCACTGAGTGTGCCTGGTCGCATACACTTTACTGATCATCACAATATCAAACTAGTATGCTTACTCTCTCCTATACACCACCATTCAACTAGAACACAGCAGTACTAGGACACATTCGGTAAAGCTGTTCTCATATTAACATGACCCATCAAACTACCCATCATCCTAATAAAACACAGCTAGCTAGCACATACCGGCTAGCTTAGGCGTCTCCTCAGGCCTAACGCAGCCAGAACTCAGTCTGGATGTCCACCCTCCAGACTGAACACATTCAAATGATCTCCTCAGCACCACACCTACCGCTAAGAAGCAGCTATCATGCAACAACCACACCAGCTGCACACATGCCTGGTGCGCCCACGCACTATGACTCTCTCAACTGACTTGAACTGCGGTTCCTGAGGGCGTTCATCCTAACAGCGCTTTGAGATCATACCAATGATACATAAGGCGTTTTACAAATGCAAAATAACATAACATGTAGATGGGAGGAGCAGACAAGCGTATTGCCTTTGTTCTTAAATAAAACAGCCCATGTTATCTTTGCAATAAAGTCTGAGTTTCAAGGACCAATTTCCAGTAATTCTGGCCCTCCCTATCCTTGTAACAGTACCTGCGCCATTCTGTTCTTGACACATTTCAGAATACTGTTATTATGAATCATGCTGCTTTCACCATGTGTGCTGTAATTATTTGTCTATTTAGCTGCATCAGTGTTTCTCTGTCATGCCTAGCTGATCGCTGAGACATTAATCTGTCTGCTACTTAGGACATTTCATGAGATGTTCAGTTTGTTCCATGGACGTCAAATAGTCGGCCGTGTTATCATAACTTGATTTACCTTAACAGTTGAATGCTCACAATGGTATCTTGTTCTGTTGTGTAAACCTCCCCTATGGAGCCCTGGGCTTTGACATTCCTTTGAGGCAGCTACCATCCAGTCGCCACAGCATTTTTCTGAATTAAATGTAATTATTCAAATAGCCTGCTTAACTGGGGCCCTCTTAAAGCTGCACAGCTTAATTCTCTGCTGTGTTGGGGAAGTTTAAAATGGCAACTGCTTGTCACATTTCTTTTCTCTGCAGGACACGTGCTTTGCTATCTACTGATTTCCTGCTGCATGCCCGTCCTATGATTTCCCTTCCTTTGTGTGGCAGCAACCTGATCTGCCTACAATTTTCGTGCCCTACTTGTGTAGTGAGTCCCTATCTTGTGTACACGCCTTCCTGTCACTTAATCTATTCTATTTTAAAACACACTAATTGTGCAAGCTAATGCCTTCTGTGTTCCCTACTTGTGTGGTGGAAAAGTAACTATTCTTTGTGTCAGCTGCATTTCCAGGAGAATTTAAAGTGCAGTTGTAAATGTGTCCTTTCTTATTTTGTTTCTTCTGAGCAAGGCAGGGGGGCAGAGCCTGAACATGCTCTCTAGTCAATAATTGCCCCACTACACTTTTCTTACTGAGGATTCCTGGCCTGACTGGGAATATTCATGAGCATGTGAATCCATGCTAGACCCTGCTGGAGAACCACAGTTACAGGTAAGTAACTCGTTCCTTCTCACTTTACGTCACTATGGGCAAGAGAACATTGGATGGCCAATCCCTCACTGGAGATATGCAAAACAAAATTGTTAGAATGTTGAAGCCAATAAATGAGGTCTCCTTTTCTGAGATAAAAGGCTTACTCTCTGACATCGAGGGCCCGGTGGGCCTGTCTTTTTCTAGCCTGACAGTGACCGCAACAGTTCTTGAGGAGACTGCCCATCTGACTAAGGACCCTGTCACAGGCTATTTATATATAATTGTTCTCTCCAAGTGAGTGAGGTCGATCAAAAAGAATAGGGTTGGGGGGTTGGGGAGGAAACCATCGGAACCCATGAACAAGGGTGTGCCCCGTGTCTCCTTGAGGTGAAAGCTGACCAAAGAGGTGGGCACTCAGACTAAAATGAACAAGCAACATGTGCCTGACCCCCTATGGATTGTTCTTCAATTACATTAAAACAGGACTGTTTTTTGCCTGACCTCAAGGCGCTGATTACACAAACCTGACCGCTGGACCAGTGAGTTGACAGAGGTTCTTGGTGCCATAAAAAAGAAGGTGGCTACTGTAACTGCCTCCACCCTGCCCCCCCCCCCCCCGGCACCACCACTGGCTAGTCTGGCACCCTCTGAGGCCTTGTGGGTCCGAATAGCCTCGACCTGGGCATGAGCCCTTCAATCATCCAGGATAGTTTCGAAAAGTCCCTGTTTCAGAGCTATCGGTGGGGTGGGGGGAGGGGGGGCATGATGCCTATGGCTCCCCTTAAAGCTAACTATTTTATATCTCTACCCACTAATGTTGGTTGTAGGCAGGGTCAAAATTATTCTAACGCATTCTAATCCGCTGTCATGCTAAAATCTGATTGCCCTGGGGAATGGGAGAGTGTATGTTTCTCCTGCTGACCCTTTCAATTCTGTGACCAAGAAACCTAGTTTTTCCATGGCTATGCTGAATGTTGAGAGAAACCGGACAGTATTCTCCCACCCACTCCCTCAGTATCTTCTATTCAGGTGGCCAGGGAAGGGCCATCACGTGTGGATCTGGACCCCTAGGGTGGACAAGCGAGGGAGGATCACCTGAGTGGAGGGTTACGAGGGATTGAGAGGAGGATACCAAAGGACTAGACATGGTATCCCCCCCCCCCAGAGTCCCAAAAATACCCCAACCTACTCTCCCTCAGCCTTTTTGGGGTATCTCCAATCTCGCCCCCTCCCCCAACAAACACTGATGAGGAAGCAGCAACTAAGATCAGTAAAGATTACCCATAGGAATAACATGGAATAACATAGGGAAAGTAAGGGCAACCTACCCTAGAAAAAACTCTAGCTGTCTCACTAATGGGCATGGTCAGGTAGTTAATAATGACCATTTACACCTGACTACAATTTACTGTTTTTTTTTCACTATAGAAAGAGTGGTTTTACACAGAGGCATTTTGGACAAGAGAAGCCAAAAAGCTGGCAGCTGGAGTAAGGAGGATCTGGAGCAGAGTGACGTGCTGCAACGCTGGCCCAGTGTGTGAGGAGGGCTGCAGTTTGGCTGGGGTGCCACGTCTCCTGAGAGCCGGAGCGAGGCAGCTGGTACCCTGCTGGCAGAGTCTGCAACTGTTAGTTCCCTTGGACCATGTGCCGAGCCAAGGGTGTCTGAGGGGCAAGTGGTAAAACCCTGACCTCGACCCAAAGCCTCCCGGAGAAACCGTTTGCCAGCACTACGCTACCTGGTGAGTTTTGCATGGCAGAGAGAAACGCTGGAGCGTGCAAGTGGCTGGAGCGGGAAAGGGAGGAAAAAGATTGGTAAAAGTCACAAAACGGAAATCAAGTGAAAGGAACGGTGCTCGCAAGCGGTGCAGAAGCCAAAGACATAAAGCAAATGGATTTGAAAGAAAGGGCAAGCAGCCGGAATGTAGAGTTAAAGCGGACAGAAGCAAAGTAAGAAGAAAGTGCGAGGGTGCACAATGAAGTCGAGAGGGCAAGCAGACCAAAATCAAAGTAAGGAAAAGGTTTGAGTAGGCACAGAGAAGGAAAGTGACATTTTGAAGGTGCAAGGACGCACAGCAAGGGAGAAGTGCAAGTGTGCATGACCGAAGACAGAAGTGAATGAAACGGAAGGGTGCAAGAAGCACAATAAAGCAGGAAGATGCAAGAGGCACAGAAGAATTATAGAGTGGAAAAGAACAGTGCAAGTGTGCACAACAAAGTGAAAGGAATAAAAGACCATGCAAGTGTGCACGAGAAATGACTGAAGAGAAAAGGTACCAAGGGAAAATGTGCAAGTCAGAAATAAAGGGGGGCAAAGGATCAGAGTGGTCTCGCTAAGGAACAGCAAAGAGCCTGGCGTTTTCGAAAGCCTCTGAGTCTACCCCATAAGAGGATTGTAAAAGGCCTATCCTGACCAGCTGAATTTGTTTTTGTAACAAGAGGGGTCTGAGCTTGGGGAAGGGCATCCTGAGAAAACTAAAAGGAAGTCTGATATGTTTTGTGTTGAAAGCTAGAAGAAGCCGAAGCTTGGGAAAGGGAACCCTAAGCGGAGACTTATTGGTTTGCTTTTCTAGTGTTGGAAGGACAGCTTGGGGACGGGAACCCCAAGAAACTGACACTCTAGGTATTTGAATTCACTGCAAGGACCCTGTGGTGAAGGTCTTGCAAGCAGCCCTTTTTGATTTAACTCATTTTGTAAGCTTAAAATCATGCCTGGCAAGAAAGCCACCTAAAACTTTAAATAAAGGTTTTGAAATCTTTGAGTGTCTTGTCGCCATGACTGTCTCATATATTCCAGCGATTACTGCGGGGAACTCAAGATAATATGGAATCTTTAAAAAAAAGTGTATAGACTGGATTTGCCCCGTAAAGGGATGTTTTTCCATCATCAGAAGGCATATAGTATGTGGCCTGCAGGGGTTAGGTTCCCCACTCTAACTACGACTTTATTACTGTTGAATTTTCTTCAAGACCCCCTAGTGGAAGGTCTCTTGGTAGTAGAGTTTAGGTGTTTCCAGATTGGGCCAGCCAGTATTATTTTGAGACCTATTTCCTTCCTTCAGAATCTATTGGGAGGATCAGCCACAAAGTGCCACGCAGTTTCTAATCAACCATCGTTTTTTTTCTTTGCTGAGAAGGACTCTTTTGCGGCCCAGACTGCGAATTTAACAAATCTGGAGGAAGTTGATTGACCAAACGAGGGGTCTGATGCTATCAGTCTCCCAGGGATTCAAGCTTCTCTCCTGGAACATTGCGGGGGTTGTTAGACTGTTGAATGATCCAGACTGGTCTAATTTATTTTGTGACTTTAATGTTATTGCCTTGCAGGAGACCTGACCAACTGACTCAACAGTGATCCAATGCTATCAGTGTTTTCAGATTCCTGCAACTAAGGGCCTTAAGGATAGGCCCAATGGTGGCCTTTTGGTTGGAGGTGTCACTTGGTTGGAAGGTAGAGGTTACAAAAACACCTTCTCCATCCCTCCAAATGCTCTGTATTGGGGCCAATAAGGATGAATTGTTCTGTTTAATCTACAACAGTCCACTGAGTGTGTGGAGACTTGCTACCCTAGAGAATCTCCAGGATATGAGGTACATCAAACCTGCTCAGCCGCCTTCTTTAGTAGTTGGTGACTTCAATTTACAGATGGAACCACTCAAAGAATTACAGGGCATGTGGGATGACCAGGACTTGGCCTGGGATATTTCCAGCCTGATTGCACCCTACCCCCACAGATCACATCATTTGGCAGTCAACTGCATGTATCATGTATAACTTGAGGCTAAGAACTTGTAATGGAAGATCTGAAAATGATCAATGGGTGAAACAGACGTTTAAGAGCTATATTGCACACTCACCTATGGACTATATTTTTATTTTGGCACCTGATTGGGGGAAGGTGGGAGAGTTTGGGATATTGGAACTGGCTGAGAGTGAACATTTGCCCTTATTGGTTTGAATCCCAGAGAAATGCCCTGGTGTGGGCAGTGCTGGAGTCTCCCCTGTCACACAGCAGATAGATTAATGGCCACATACATAAAGCGGTGAAGTGGGTTAACGTTATGGCCCATGGATGCAATACCAAACATCTATCTTTCTATTGTTGAACTATCAATGAAATGCTGTTTAGACCTGCCAATGTTGACTGAGTTTGAAAAGCTTAAACTTAACTTTTATCCACTTGTCACTGCTCCGGCTGCTCAAGTCAAGAGGAAAATGTTGTGCCAGAATAGCTGGTATGACTGGGTCTGCAGCACAGCTAAAAATATACATCTGAATGTGTTATCTCCCCACTGGGAGTATATAGAACTAAACTTCGCCAGTTAAGAGTCTATTATAGGAACCTGAGTGCCAGGAAAAATAAATTATGCTGTGGAAAAGTGTGAGGCACTTTGCACTGCTCTCCAATCTGGGAACAATGTGTCTTTTTGGAAAAAGGTAACTGACAGGGAGTTGAGCGGTGAAAGCTTTCTGAGCTGTTGCATTAGTGCAGAAGATTGAATGTCTAATTGTTTGGGCCTATATTGCCCCTCTTCTCCATCTTTTCCCCCTTCAAGCAATCCAAAGGTCACCAATCCTGGAAATACCCATTATTAGGGTGAAAGAGGCAGCGGATGCCATTGGATCCTTGGAAAATGGGAAGCCTGCGGGCCCAGATTTAATTCAGTCAGACCTATATAAAGACGAGGTTCACATTCGGGCACCTGTCTTGTGTAAAATATTTAATGCCATCTTGCTACAGGGGGAGATCATGGATTATTGGCGCAGGGCCGTGATTGTCCCCATTTATAAGAAAGGCTGTCCCCTTCCACCTGTCTAATTACAGGCCGATCTCCCCCTTAGATGGTACAGGAAGGCTCTTTGGTAAGGTCGTGCTGAATTGTCTGCAAGCCTGGATGTACTGTAACAATGTCATCAGTGACCTCCGGGGAGGCTTTAGGAGTGTCCGAGGCACGGTGGACCAATGTTTCATCTTGTTCTTGCTAATCCAAAAGTATACAGCCTTGTCGAAAAAGATGGTGTATGTGCTGTTTTGGTTCTAAAGACCGCTTTTGATTCAGTTTCCAGAGTAAATGCGTCAGATTCTCTTGGCACACCAAGGCTTCTCCTTATCGGATTTCTACAATATCTAAGCTTTGAGATACAAAGACTTGTGTTCGCTATGGGCTTGGCGGGGAGTTAATGAGTGCCTTTAATGTTGCACGGGGACTGGGGGGGGGCGCTGGGGTCAGACATGGCTGTGTCATTGTCCCACTTTTATTTAACCTCTACATTCAAGAAGTCCTAGATGTATTAACAAGTGGTGCACAGGACTGCCCTAAAATGGCTGCATTCAGATTCCCAGCTTTATTCTACGCAGACTATGCGGTTTTGATTGCCACAACACCTCTTGGTCTGCAAACATCTCTAGCTATATTTATGAGAAAGTGTAAGTATCTCCAACTGGAACTGAACATCAGCTAGACTAAACTCATGGTGTTCAGAAGCCAATCCTAGAAACTTGTACCAATTAGAATGGAGGTGCTCAAATAGAACAGGTTCAGTGGTTTGACTATCTGGGAGTAAGATTTCAGGAGTGCCCGGGATGGGCGGCTGAGATAGACAAGGCTGCCCTAACGCTGGGAAAGTACAGTGGAGCCGTTTTGTCTCAACATGGGAGCAGCGCCATATCGCCGGTCCTGAATGTCTACAATAGGCAAGTATTGCTGGCAGTATTTTATGGAGCGGAACTCTGGGGATATACGAACGCTGGGAAATTGGTCATAGGAAAGAACACATTTCTGAAGAAATTCTTGTTTCTCCCCTTGAGTGGCACCCACAGCGCTGGTCCATCAAGAATTAGGCACTACTACAGTTATTGCAGAAGCTATGTGTAAGCTGGTCTTCTTTAGGGCCAGAATATAGAGCCAACCAGGTCTCGGTCAGTGCAGGGATGCAATTTTACATCTTTTATCCGTGGATGGGGGTGGCAGCCTGAAATAACTGGCCCATGTTAAGAAGATGCTTCTTGAACACAACATAGCTGAGCTCCGGGCGAATCCACAGTCTGTTTCTTTGACAAATGCAGGTGCTCTAAAGGTGTTCTCCAGGTCATGGGCGCTAGAACAGCTCATGATCGATGCTTCCAAATTGAAATGAAGATCGGAGTACTTGCCCATGAATTGCTGAGGGGGTTAAGATCGGAGTACTTGCCCATGAATCGCTGAGGGGGTTCAGATCGGAGTACTTGCCCATGAATCGCTGAGGGGGTTAAGATCGGAGTACTTGCCCATGAATCGCTGAGGGGGTTCAAAACCTATTTGAATGTCATTTCTCCCACCTATGAAATCGCTGTATGCCTGTTTCACACTGTGCACTCTTACAGTAGCATTTTTCACATGCGTGTGGAGGGGATATGAATCAGTTATGTCCAATGTGCCACAAATGAAACGGTCTCATTTTTGCTAACTTGCCCCTTGCCATTTCGGCTGAGGCGCTTGTACTTGAGGCCTATATTGCAGGATGCTGGCCTTCGTACGTTAAGATCTGCTATGCTCGTCTTGCTGCAGACGTATCTACCTGCAGTATTTGGCACGGCTCGTTATATCCACAGTGCTTGGATACAGAGGAAAAGGGCACTGAATTGACTATACACATGCATGCTATAATTGCTAATAGCCAGTGTGCCAATATGTTGAGCTTATTTATACGGTTGAGCTTTTAACCTAGTTTTATCCTTTATATTCTGTAGTTAATTCATTCTTTTTTAAAGGTTTGAGTGCATTTTGCATGACTGTTTTTGTGTTTTGTATATACCGGAAGACTATGTCGAATAAAGGAAGGATTTGGGTTGTTTGACCGTGATAGAATTGTTCGTGGTGGACTTGACCATGGTCAATTTCGCCGTGGCCAAACCATGTCCCTCCAATTCCCCAGTAAACCCTCCTCCTGCCCCCCTATTTAACTTTTCTCCATCTGCTGCCTCTCCACACCCTGCGCCAGTTCCGTCCCGTCCCTCTAACATGGGTTGGATCTGACATGGCAGGGTCCCCTTTTCTTTTTTCTTCCCTCTCCCTGCCTCCAATGTTTAAGAAGTGGAGGACACCCCTGCAACCCCCAAGGCAAATATACTGAACATGGGGAGCGTGGGACAACCCTGCAACCCCTGCTCCACATGTTCAGTATTGATTTATAATCCATCGAAATGGTACAGGCCGAATTCAGACAAATGTACCATTCGATCGATTATATTCGATCAAATTGGGTATTTCCTAAAGGAATTATGACTGACTGAGATGTCAATAGGCATTGATGTAGAGAGATAAGCCATTCATTTCTACATAGACAGCCATCATATATTTATTGAGCTGCACTTTTGACAGCTATTGTTTTATTTGTGCCCCATCTATTTCGGTACAATTAAGACTAGTAAACTTGTCACTAGTGGTAACAAAACTGCTGCTAAAATCTGCGGATTCTGAGCCCAAGTCTGTTCGATTGAGTTACCTTTTGCTGGCTTTCTAGATGGAGGTTTCCAAGACCATATCAAAAGCGGCCAGCACAGTAAGCTTATGTATGTATTTTAAGTCCACAATGGCTATGAGCCAAAGTACATAGTGTTTGGGGTGTACACAAAACTGAGATGATCGCTCTTTTAATGAAAGATGCGGAGAACCACGTGAGTTCAACGTGAATCCGAGACCAAAATGATCAGACTAAAATACAGGTCTAGGTATGTTCAAAAGGATGGAACTCTTGTGTGCTTTAGTGTTTCCATTTTGTGGAAGTGTGAAGAATACAATTCCTTTGTCGCCACTGCCTTTTCGCACCATGTATTTTACTCCCTATTTTATTTAAGTTGGGAGTGCAATGATTTTTTTAGGGAGTACACATGGAAGTTCACTGCTCAATGATAGCACTTTATGGGTACACATGTTTTAACTGAAAAACAAATGTTTTTGTAATTATTTCTGTGCGCCTAGTTATTGATGCACATTGTAAGAAGTAAACGTGTATCTTTTAATCAGGCAGTTAAAATAGGTTATTCCAGTGGTACTGCGTGCACTACTGGTCCAAACATATCCATGCAGCTGTGAGGGTGAAAACTGGTGCCAAATTCGACATGTCTTTTTTTCCTTTTTTTTTGTTAGGAGTATTTGTATGCCCCTTTTTATTTTTTGGGAGTACAAGTCGCTGATACCGCCTTCTCTGTAGGGACAATTCTTTTAGGACCATCTTGAGCTTGGACGCCACCTTAGTGCAGGTTGGTTGCCTGCTGTTGTGCATAGGGCTCACCTAGATGTGAGCCTGAGGCCATCTGCCTCACCCAGGGAGCGTTCCCAAAGTTACATTGTACCCACATATAGGCGCCACCCACAGCAAAAAGTACTATTCGAATGCATTGTATTCTCCCATGTATTCCTCAGCTTATATTTCCATATCCAGCTTCAGCTACTTTGGAAATTGTTCCCCAGCAGAGGGCGCTGTGCGTCGATGCCTGTCGACTCGATGTCAACGTCATCAATGGTATAAAGTGCGTACAGCGACCGTTGGCTTCAGTTCCGTTTGCCCACAAAAGCTGTTGCTTCGAATACAGCGCGTTTCGGTTCCCTCCGAGAATCTTCAATAAAAATCATTAGAATGGCATCATTAGCGACGTCTTCTACTCCGATATTGGGGTTTAAGTGCCAGGACTGTGGGGCGAAGATGTCCATTGCGTACCCCCATCGCGTGTGTCTGTGGTGCCTCGGTTCCTCTCACGCTACCTTTGAAAGCCCTAAAAGAGGAAAACTAGTGCCAGATAGGTCTAAATCCGCATCAATGACTGTCGAAAATAGTCTTCAGATGAGTCGAGAAATAGGTTGGCGTCTTCATTGAAAACACACAAAAAAAAGGATTTGGTTTTCCTAGAGTGACAGGTAGCAGACTGGGGCAATCATAAAGACAATCAAAAAAAGAAGGCACTGCTACTGCGGGGTGATCCCCATGTTGGTTGTATTAATCAGAACCTGATTGGAGACCCCTAACATTACTGATAGAATAAATCATGAAATTCAAAAGTTGTCCAAAAAGAAACACTCGGACGAACTAAGGAGTAAGCTCAATAAATTATATTGGAAAATTGAGCTTGTTTTCACAACTGACAATACAATTTATGAAAATGCAATGGTTTGGTGTTAAATATCTGTGACATTTAAAGGAAAATCACTTATAAAGCGAATAGTGTACCAAAAAAAAATGAAAAACAACTATTGTAAAAGACAATAATATAGAACATCAAGGAGAAAACCCATATTAAGTTAGACACGGTTACCAAAACAGGACAGTTAGAATTCACAAACAATGATTCACAAAGCAATTGAATTTTACCCAGAGGTATTGGCTCGAGAAAGGTTCACTGTTACAAAAATCACAGAGAATACTTAGGATATAGAATACGGGCAAACTCCATGCCCACAAACTGAGAGTTCTGCAAAAGTTATGCCACCAGATAATCAAGCTGACAATGTTTCCATCTAAAGGTTCACATAAACATTCTATATTCCATTCCCTAGAACATGCAGCGCTCTCCGTTAACTATTTTTTCACAAAGACACCCTTTCCTCCCCAGAACGGATCAAATGCCTGATGAAATCAGCCTCTCCAGCTGAGTGGGAAAATTCTGAGTAAAATTGAATAAAGTATTCAAGAATGCGGCCTTGATCCCCTCAAAGACTCATGAAAGCCATGCCTAGGTCGTCTTGAGAGCGTTCGAAGGATCAGTCAAGACAAATCTCCTTCGAGGAAGAAGTAATCAACACCTTGTCGGGCCCTAAAATGTCCTCGATGCCACAAACGTCATTGAGTATTACTGAAAAGACATATACACCACTACCAAGAAAGTTCTTAGAACTATTTATGAAGAGGTGGAACATTCCTCTGATGATGCATGTGCCTGTGGCCTACAATATGGAACACCTGGGGGCTCTGAACCCTTGATCTCAGAGGAATCCAGGATTAAAAATAAACGGGTAAGCCCTGAGGTAGAAGGGCTGGAGTTAAGCTGTTGGGCTGTGGCGGCGCCGTGAACTGTTGTTTTATTTATTCTAGAGAGAGACTTGAAAGCCTTGATCTGCTGGAGGGCTGCAGTCTGAGAAAACAAAAAGAGCATAACTCAGCACCGCTTGATGCTCCCCTGCAGCTGCCTGCACTATTATCATTAAAGGCAATCAAGGCAGAAAGGTAAAAAGGACACCTTTGCCTTGAAAAGTACGAACCGTATCCCGTGTGAAGCGCGAGCCACGTGACATCCAGCTGGGCTCATTAACACGCCCGAAGCGCCCTTGCGGCGTAAGCCCTGAGGTAGAAGGGCTGGAGTTAAGCTGTTGGGCTGTGGTGGCACCGTGAACTGTTTTATTTATTCTGGAGAGACACTTGAAAGCCTTGATCTGCTGGAGGGCTGCGGTCTGAGAAAACAAAAAGAGAATAACTCGGCACCGCTTGCCGCTCCCCTGCAGCTGCCTGCACTATCATCATTAAAGGCAATCAAGGCAGAAAGGTGAAAAGGACGCCTTTGCCTTGAAAAGTACGAACCGTATCCCGTGTGAAGCACGAGCCACGTGACATCCAGCTGGGCTCATTAACACGCCCAGAGCGCCCTTGCGGCGTAATCCCTGAGGTAGAAGGGCTGGAGTTAAGCTGTTGGGCTGTTTGGCGGCTTTGAGGCGTGGAGAGTGGCGCGCACCGACCCAAGACCGGCGAAGTCCCGTTCGACCGCTGTGTCCGGTGTTTGCAGCTTTCACAGCCTCTCAATTTCAAGTACGTACTGCTATTTTGGCTGCTCTTCGGTCCCCAACACTGTTTTTGTACCTGTTTCTTTAAGTATCAGATCATGCAGTGTGTGTTAATGTCCCTAAAATCAGGTATGCCAAACATGGGGCCATTAACAAGAAGCACTAATGAGCACAGGCCACAGGCTTATGCCTTGAAAAGCTTGCCTAGAAACTGTACGGGCACCTCAACCCCGCTTGTACATCTCACATGTTACGAAAGCAGGGTTTGAAACCCGTTGGAAATGCTGATATCCGTCTGTTTTGCAAGGATCCATCTGAAATGATGCAAAACTCCATTAACAGCAGGGCGGTAGGAAACCTTCTTCTGCTCATCTCAGATTCAATACCTCCGACTCCCACAAATGTGAATATTAGTTCTGTTGGTGCTCCAAATGGGTCTGCCAACACAAATGAAAATATCGCCCCTGCCGCAACAATTGCTATTACTGATAGGTCACTCACTGATAGTGTCGTATTGGGCAACATATTTACAGCTCCTGCCCAAGAAACCATTGCAGATATACATACCACAATCAGTGATCTGGCAGCCCGACCACAAGAGAATGTCACTGCTTCTCACCTATCCCATTCATCTATACAAAATCTTTCTGCCTCACCTGACTTATTCACAAACAATACTCATTCACGCTGTGCCTCTGAAATCTCATACATTGCTCCAACGCCGCGTAATCCGCGTACTATTGGCTCTAATACCCCCAAAAAGGATGATGCCATACTAAGGCCCAATTTACTACAAATCCCTTTAAATTCCGTAAATTTGGCCATCCAATCTATAGCCAAACTGTTTGAGACCCTTGATTCGAAACTGTCAAAACAAAATTTGCAAATCGAAAAAGTGTTAGCGTGGCAATCCGCCTTCATGCAAACTACGACGTCAAAAAAACAGGTTGTTTCGAGTGGTGCCAAATGTAAATCAAACAATGTTAACGTGGCCAAACAAACTGTCTGCTTGCCCATTCTTGCCACGGGTCCTTCTATCACTCTTCCGGTAGCTCTGCAGAACAAGCGCCCCATTCTCCCGCACTTTTCAGAACCTATTCGAGACAATCTTCAAATGGCTCCTTCCTCTGATATTGGAGCCCCGTCCACATTCACACAGCCCCTTACAGACATGGTTAATACGATGGACGCGAGTCTGGACAGACAATCTGTGAGTCCTCATAGCATTGTTGAGGTGCTGCAGGTTAATCCCCAGACCAGTTCAGAGCTTCCAGTTCAGACACCAGTATATACACTTTTTGAATCAAAGCGGACTGACAAACAGAAGACTGTCAGATTTTTGGATGTGAAGAAAACAAAAAACATGCCAACTCAAAAGAACAATGGTACTTCAAAAACTAAACAGTTTATAAAAGCCGTTAGAAATACACAGAAAGGAAAAATGTTAGCTTCTACTGCCATTGCAAAAAAATATCAACAGTAAGCACAAGTTCGGAAAGATAGTGCGGGAGTTAGGCCACCAAAGAAGGTTACATCTTACACTCCTCTCAATGATCTGTTAGCGGTGGTGGCCGACATGCATGGAGCTGAAAGCTCACAGATCACAACTGTCCCCTCAGTTGGTAAGACAGGTCCTGTAGACCAGTCTGATGAACTTACACAAGGGGCACTTGATCTTAGAAGGCAGGAAATTAGACATGCTGTTGATGAATATATGAGTAAACAGCTGTTCCAGAAAACTTTAAATTGCTGTAAATCTAAAGGTACAACAGACATCATAAAAACAGCACTCCCTCATGCAATTCCGACAAAATCATCTTTAGCGGCTAGCATTTCCTTAAAGCATGCAAACACTGAACATAATTCTCCATCTATTGCTATTGGCACTAATGTGCCTACTCCGACTCCAACGTAATCTTTACGAGCTGACTCTTGTCATGCTCATTGCTCTTGTTTAACCCAACAACAGAAAAAATAAACAACTTGGAGTCCATCCTCCGCTCCACACCTCCAGAACAGTCTTCCATCTCATGTTCCCTGCCTATCAAAAACTGTTGAGGAACTGGATACGAGGATTGGATATGAAGGTGGTACGGTTTCTCTACCACCCCAATTTCTTCAAATACTTCAATTGGCGTTGCAGAAAGCCAATGAAGTTTCTAATCAGGTAGCCCCACCTCTTGTTGATGCACCACCTCATCCAAACACTGCGAAAAAACAATTGCAATCAAACATTAAAAGACCCGCTTTATACTCTTTAACCATAGCCTGCAGGCCTTCCCCGAGTGTTCAATATGATCTGAACCGCAGGTCAATACTAACAATCTTCGCAGAAATCCCTGCACTAGAAGATATTAATTTGGTTGATTTACAGCTAGTTGAATTTGATAATGAGCATTCACTCTCTTCAGTGAAACTATGGATCAATTCACGGGTTGTTTTAAATACAATCTGGCTTGCCAAAAGACAACTCTATGATTTAGGTTTTATCATTGAAGTAAACTCATCGATCATACCCTTACCAGAAGTTGTACCACAATCTGAGATTAAGTGTGACACATCAAAAAACTCTGAATCAAATATAAAGGACTCAACCAAACCGAACTGTACATGTAATGGAGAGTCTCACATGCACTAACTATGCTATTCCAAATCAAAAACATTATTGGTCACCTTAGCCAGTTGGAACACGAGAGGACATTGTCATCTCATTAACAATCCCAATTTGGGCATTGCGAATGCCGACATAATTATGATGCAGGATACATGGCTTGTGCATCTCCCAATTTGGGATAACTGCGATCTATATCTTAATCCCGCTCTTAAGAAAAAATTGGGAAGACCAACCTCAGGCCTGCTTATCGCCATTAAACAACTTCCCTCATTTTCATCTGAACACTGGATCTCTCCCAGCTCTTTTCTACAAGCCGTGAAGCTCAAAGCTGGTGGTTCCAGCTATGTTCTAATTAACATGTACTGGAACCCGGTAGGAATATCCGATCATGCTTTCATGAAAGACCTAAATCATTTACTGGATTTAAACTGTGTTGATAAACCGGTGCCGCATGTTATCCTGGCTGGTGACCTTAATTTACATTGTTTAGAACCTTTCTACGACAAATCTAGATCGGATCTATGGTTGCATTTTGTTGATTCTCGAAGTCTGCAAATGTTAAATGGTACTTTTGCTGATGACATTCCCCCTCACCCCACATGGCATAGAGGTACATCCACGGCAGTAATTGATTATATATATGTCAACAAGAACCTAATTAATAATGTGACCAAATTTAAAGTTATAGACACTAACTTAAGTGATCACAATATTCTATTTGTCAATTGGACTATATCAGACATCTTGGAAAGTCCATATTCGCAATGCGCAGCTGGCCTTCTTTCCATCAACCCAGGCTGCAATAGATTAAGATGATCTGCAACGTCCTTACAACGGTTTAATCAATTCTATGCTATGGAACTACACGAATCCAGTGGGGTGAAAACAAAACATGTTGACTATCACAACTTGATGCAATTGTTTCAACGCAAAGTATCACATGAGGCAAAGCCAAAATCAGTACATTTGCATGTGTTCAACAAAGAAATTCAATCTGCAAAAAAGTTATATAGATCCTGCAAAAGGCAAATTCTTAAAACAGCATCAGAACAAAAGAATGGCCTATTGCCAAAGTTAAAAACTAAACCTAGGAATCGGCTGCGAAGCATGAAAGCCAGTCTATATCAAAATGATAGTGCTTGTATGCTAAGGAATCTTGCTGGGAAAAACACTGCCCAAATATGGGCAACTATTAATCAGAGTTCAACAGGACACCAAATTGCATTACAATGTAATAATGTCCCACATCAAGCTTGGGTTACACATTTTACGCAATTGTACGAGCTCCCGCAGATTTCATCTAATGATTTAGCATCTGTGGAAACAAATACATTCGTTTTGAAGTTTGATAAAGAGGACATCTCATACTTCATAAAGAAAGCTACCACCTCTAGGGCTCCAGGACCCGATGGCTTGTCCAACTTTGCTTTGAAACAACACCCAGATATTTGGACTGACATTTTGTGGAACATGTTCAACAATATTATTCAGACTCAAACAATGCCAGAAACCTGGACCCACTCCATAATCTTACCAGTTTTCAAGAAAGGTGACAGAACTCACCCCGCTAGTTACAGGCCCATAGCACTGCTGGATGCACCCAGTAAAATCTTCAACCGCATCGTACTTAGAGACCTTAATGCCTGGGCCACCAATCACCAAAGAAGGGATCCTTTCCAGGCAGGATTTGTTTCTGGTTTGGGTACTACCCCAAACATTGTCGCCTTGAACATAAGATTGCACTGCTTTACACAAAATCAACCCTTATATCTGGCATTCATAGACTTTCGGGTTGCATTCGACTCTATTGACCGCAATCTTTTGTATAAAAAACTACTGCGATATGAATGTCCACCTTCACTTCTTGCAATAATTAAACTTCTTCATACTAACACCACCCTACAAGTTAGATTGACAACAGAAGGGTTGCTATCTGTGCCTATTCATACAGCTCGAGGCCTTGAACAGGGTTGCATCTTGGCCTTGTTTCTTTTCAACCAGTTTATTTTAGATCTTGGCGAGTCCTTTTCTGTCATACTAACTGATGCACCAAAACTGGGACAACAACTCATCCCATGGATGCTATATGCAGATGATTTAGTTATTTTATCAACAACTCCACGAGGCTTGCAAAATCTACTTGATACCCTATCCACCTATTCTTTAAATAACAATCTTACCATCAATCTGGAAAAAACACAAGTAGTGACCTGTTTGACAAATGCAAAAGCAGCTGGTAAAAGAACATATAAGTGGCATTTGCAAAACGTTGAATTGAAGAATGTTTCTGAATATAAGTATTTGGGCATTTCAATCTATAATAAAATCTCAGAAAAATCATATATAGATTCTTTGTCATACAAGCTTCAAACATTAAAATCACAGGCAACTATCCTAATGTCCAAATTCGGTAAATTCTCAATTCACCATGTTATGTCATTCTACCAAGCAAAAGTGGTTCCTATAATATTGTATGGTGCTGAAACTAAACTAATACATAGTTCATCAGTGTGGGACATGCTGGAGTCTAAATTTTGGAAAGCATTGCTAAAACTTCCTAACTGTACCCCATTGCCACTCATAAGGTATGAACTTGGTTTGATTACACTTCATGTACAATTAATATGGAAAATGTGTTCATTCCTACGCAAATGTCTTTTAGGTCTTGAACATCGTAATATCTTGAGTCCTGTTGCATACTACCTTGTGAATTCTAACCATCTTTTTCCACGCACTTGGAGAAACTGCGTTTTGAATGCTCTATCTGATGCTTCTATACCTTTACTTGTCCTTTTGACAAATCCAAACCGAGCTAAACTAAAATTGTATCAAAAAGATTGGATATGCACCAGGGATAAATGTTGCACTTACAAGGACTTTGACACTCAGCTATTTGGTCACAAAAGATTTCGGGTAATGTCTGATTACTTACTAAAATTTCCATCACCTTATATAAGGCAACAATATCTGCGTTTCAGGTTTAACCTATATCCGACAATGGAAATCATGGCCAGGAGGGGCTTGATCACTGATGATTTAAATCATTGTCGCTTCTTCCATGACAAAATGTGCCGTGAGACATTGAAACATTTAATAGTGGTTTGCCCAGCTTTAGATGTGACAAGAAAGAAACTTTTCAGTAAGCAACTGCGAACATATGTACCTTTGACTGTTGATGAAATCTGGCACAGAATCTTTTCAAGCAACAAGCTGGGACTTAGAATTGCAATTGTACAATTTTTGGATATAGTGTTGTCGGAGGACACTGAAATTTATTATAAACCTACTTAAATGAGGTTTGAATACAGAACCCCGTGAATTGTTACGAATATTGAAATATGCAACTGTTCAAAAGCTTTAGAAAAAAAAAAAGAAAGAAGAAAAAATAGCTCTTTTATTTTTTTTTTCTTTTAAAATGTTTCATTTGCAATTTTAATTGTACTATGTATATTGTGCATTGCAAATTGTTCTCAATTGTTCTTAAATAATTGTTATATTGTTATATTTGAAAGGTTGATTTATCAACCAACCAAATAAAGAAAAAAAAAATAAAGAAATAAACAGGAGTCCCTGCAAAATGCAAGTGGACTAGATACATCCCCAGAGTTAGAATTTGGGAGACCTGATCTTACTGACCATGCAGATGGGTCTTACAGACATTTAGTGTCCAGGGTGGTGGAATACATGGGGTGGAAAAGACCCACACCAATATATGAGCAGGATGATTTTACAGCTATCCTAGATAAAGGACCCCAGGAGGATCCTATTCTTCCCTTCCATGTGGCTCTGCAAAGGCGAGTAAATACAAATTGGGAGGCGACAGAGTTAATTCCGGCATTATATAAAAAGCTAACATCTAAATACAGGGTGTCCAGTAGTGACCCCACTTATCTGACAAAACATCCGACTACTGAAAGTTAGGTAGTGCAATCTGCCACATCACCTCAAAACAAAATGCATACCGAACTATTCCCCCAGACAGGTGACGAGCGTTATGACGCTTTGGCCAAGAAGGTTTTCTCTGCACAGAGTATGGCCCTAAAGTCGGTGGCTGCTATGTGCACGTTGGCCAGGTTCACTTACACAATTTGGGATTGTATAGCAATGGTGGCTGAGCATATCCCCAGGGGGGACGAAAGACTGATTTAACATCTAGTCAAGGATGGGAAGAACGCGATGTGCGAATCCCTCCCGACATGTCTGGACACTGCTGACAGTATCGGCAGGTAAATGGCAGCTAGTACAGTCATGCGCAGATTTGCCTGGGTAAGAAAGACCGGTTTTGCTACAGATGTGCAATCCAGACTTCTTAACATTCCCTTTGACAGCACACATTTATTTGATAGCAAGGCTGTCGAAAGCCTGGAGAATTTGCAGACCGCCAAAGCAGCATCCAAATCCCTCAGTACTGTATTAGACGGCCACAAAACCGCCCCACTGGGACACCTTGGCAGGGTAGTTCCTTTTGCTTTTACTCCTCAGTTGGAAGGGGGAGAGGACTGTCAAAAAAGATTCCCCCTTGGTGGACAGGGAAAAGGTTCTAAGACTGCCCAGGCAGTGGCTACTTTACAATCAACCACTGCTCCAGCCACCTCAAACCCTCTCTGAGGACTTAGTGCACAAGACCCAGGTGGGAGGCTGACTCTCACTGCATCTGAAAGAATGGCAAGGCATTGCTTCAGAAGCATGGGCATTGGAAACAGATGCCCAGGGTTACTGCCTTCCCTTTCTAAAAAAGCCTGTCATCCACCGCGGAATAGCTCTTTCAAAGTTCCAGATCTGCTCCTTATCTAGGAAATCTTCACCCTGTTAGAGAAAGGTTCTATAGAATCAGTACCTGTAGCGGAGAGCAGCAAGGGTTGGTACTCCCTGTACTTCCTAATTCCCAAGAAGGATGGAGGATTGAGACCCATTTATGACTTAAGAGACTTAAGCAAATTCCTCTGGAAGGGCACGTTCAAGATGGTTACCCTTTCTCAGATCCTTTAGGCCCTCCAGCTTCAGGACTGGATGGTATCATTGGACCTTCAGGATGATTACTGTCATGTGCCAATCCATCACAAACACACAGTACCTGAGGTTCGCCGTTGGCGGTTCTCATGATCAATTTGGAGTTCTGCCATTTGGACCGCCCGCCGCTTTTCACCAAGTTGATGGCGGTGGTGGCAGTGAGTCTCAGGAGAGGGGGATTCATGTCTACCCCTACCTGGACGATTGGCTGATATGGGCCATTTCCCCCAAACAGGCCCTGGAACATCTCAGCTACACCTGTCATTCTCTCCACGGACTGGACTTCTCCCTCAACTTCAAGAAGTCCCACATGATACCTTTTCAAAGGTGCCTATTCATTGGAGCAGTCCTGGATGCATCCCTGGGAAAAGCATCGCCACCAGAAGTGAGGGCTCATGACATTCTGCAGACGGTCACCAAATTCCAAAGTGCCCAGCGTCTCCCAGCCTTCAGCTTTCTGAGGTTGCTCCGCCTCATGGCATCCTGCATTTTTATGGTGCCAGAGGCGAATGAGATCTCTCCAGTGGGCTCTCAGGACTCAATTCTTAGGCAGCATGCCAGATCTCCTTCAGGTTCCAAGCAGGGCCACACAGCATCTCCTGTGGTGGGCCTGCAAGGACAACATTCTGAAGTGAGAACCTTTTTGGCAGCCATGGTCGGAGATAAAGGTAGTAACGGACGCCTCACACACAACGATCTGACAATCTGCGGTTGTTGCCCTCCATTGGAGTCCAAACTACATATCCACCTTTTGGAGCTGAGGGCAATCAGACTAGCGCTGAAGGCCTTTCTGCCCTCTGTGCAGGGAAAAAAATGTCCTGATAATGATGGACAACACAGTGGCCATGTACTATCTCAACAAGAGAGGAAGCGTAGGGTCACTACCCCTGCAGAGAAGCAATGCAGCTCTGGTTCTGGGCATTTCAATAAGAAATCTCCCTATCGGCATTTCACCTAGCTGGAGTGGAGAATACGGTGGCATACGCTCTGAGCAGGCAGAGCACAGCCCCCATGAGTGAGAACTAGCTCAGGAAGTCCTTCAAGAGACCTTTGCCCTTTGGGGAACCACTCAAGTGGATTTGTTCACAACTGGTGTTAAGAGGAAGTGCGAGCGGTACTGCTCAAAGGAATTTCCCCTTAGAGGGGGATGTGTTCATAGTGGATGGGAGGTTCCACTCCTGTATGCGTTTCCTCCAGTCCCAGTCATTCTTCACGTGATCAGGCAGTTGAGAAAGTTCGGGAAATCCAAGATCCTAATTGCTCTGGATTAGGCCAGGAGGACGTGGTACCCGGACCTTCTGGACATGCCCATCTGCCCTCCAATATGTCTTCCACAAAGAGAGGACCTTCTCGCTCTTGAGGGAGAGGGAGATATATATATATCTCCCCATCTATATATCTCTCCATCCAGAGGTCAAGACACTCCACCTTCACGCATGGTTTCTGAGAGTTTGAGATACAAGTATTGGGACCTCCCGGACAATGTTATGGAGATTTTGCTTAAGACCAGCAACAAAATCCTTGTACTGCTGCCATTGTAACAAATTCTGCAGCTTGTGCAGGGATAAGAATGAGGATCCTTTTACATGCAGTACAACTATGGTGTTCTCATTCTTATTACACCTGTCCAATCTGGGACTCCAGTTTGGTTCAATTAAGGGGTATCTGGCAGCGTTCTCCATTTTTAAGCACCCCTCTGAAGAGGTATCTCTCTTCAAGATCCCACTAGTGATACAATTCTTAAAAGGACTGACACATTTCTTCCTGTCCCAATTTGGAACCTCAACTTGCTGTTGACATGTATAATGTGTGCTCCTTTTCAGCCTATCCATTCCTGTTCTTGAAGGTTTTTAACTTTAAAGACCATCTTTTTAGCGGCCATCACATCAGCCCAAAGAGTGAGTGAACTTCAGGCCTTGTCCTGCATGCCTCCTTATACAATCTTCCATAAGGACAAGGTGGCCGTTAAGGTTAATCCTACCTTCTTAACTAAGATTGTGTCAGAGTTCCATTTAACTCAGAAAATAATGTTACCTTTATTTTATCCTCCTCTTGGAAAGGAAGAGGAGAGGTTACATAGGCTTGATCCAATGTGTGTACTTAGTGTCTACATCTCCAGGATGTCTAAACTAAGACAGGATGACAAACCTTTTGTAGACTACACAGGCCACAAGTTGGGTATGGCCATTTTGAAACAAACTTGATCAAGATGGGTCATTTTAAGAATATCTGAATACTACAGATTAGTGGGAAAGCATCCTCTGGAGCGTCTTGGAGCTCATTTGACCAGGGGCATGGCTACCTCCTCTGGCTTACAGAGGGGTGTCCCAATTAAAGATACTTGTGCGGCAGCCACATGATCATCCGTACAGTTTTAGCAAACACTATAATCTGGACTCTTCGTCAAGCTGGGAAGGTTTATTTGCAAAGTCATTGCTACATTCTATGCACACAGACCTATAATGGGACGCCTAAATTATCATGAGTCTGAAAATTCTGACTCCCTCCTCCAGGAATATATACACTGCTTTGGGAGTTTATCATAAGATGATGAATACATGGGAGGACACAATCCATTCGAAGAACAAGTTACTCACCCATGGTATCTTTCTTTCGACTGGATGTTCCTTCCACACATTCCTCATTGCGCCCCCCCAACCCTCACACCTGCCCCGCAATAGACTTTTCTATGTAATTGCAGTCCTCGCTCTTTCAGGTATAGGATATCCTATACACGTTAAAAACAGAACTGAAGCCAACGGTCGCGGTGTGACAGGCATCGATGCGCAGCACCCTCTGCTGGAAAAAGAATTCTGACGTTGGATATGGAAATATAAGGAATATGTGGGAGGAACACCCAGTCGAATTTTTTTTTAGCATGGGTTAGTAACTTGTTCTCGGTGGTTCGGTTCTATACATCAGCGGCTCAACCAATAGCTGCCCACCCCCAACTGTGGTCACTGAAGTGTTTAACCTTTTCAAAATGCCACAAAACGAGTACAGCGTGGTGCACCCGTAATGGCACCTTTTGATGTCTGGTTCTTGCCTCCAGTTCCTCTGGCTGCCTGGTCACTATTTCCAGCACTGTGTGTTCCTTCTGCACTCCGTCTGTGGTGCAGAAGTCTTTTTACTATATGTTTTTATGGGTGAAGCAGGGTGGCCAATTAGGCCAGGGTTAGCTTAAGTGGGGAAGTGCAGTAGTGACAAAAAAAAACACTCTGTCCAGTCACAATACTGTAGCTGATCGGTCTGTCGTAACTGTTTTTTGGCCCTGAATTAACCGTTGCTCAGCTAGGTGGTGGAACAATGCAAACTGCATATTCATTTTCCAACTAGAATTCATCTGCCTGTAACTGTGAAAGACTGCAATTGACATGGATGCTCGTGATCGCCCTCCACGTGGCAAGATCCTGCAATGCATTTGGCTCCCTCGTCAGCTCAGATTTGCCCAGGAGGTTTTGCCCAGTTTAAGGCTAGTATGGCATTTAAATTGCATCACAGTGAATTTGCAATCGTCAAGGTCTTCGTCAGTATCCCCTGCATAATCCAGAGCAGCCTGCTTTTAGGGGTGTAGGCTCATGGGATGTACACCCTCTTCCCGCCACGCTGTGAAAAGGTTGAATTACCACCTGCAGGTCCTGTCTTGCCATGCCAACCTCTACACCACCTCAACACCACGGCCAAATTCTCCCCAGAGGCTACAGCATGGATCACCTCCTTCCTACAAGACAGAACCATGCAAGTATTCTCCGACTTAGCCGCCGCATCACCAACCACTATACTCTGTGGGGTGCCCCAAGGCTCCTGCCTCTCCCCCACGCTATACAACATTTTTACACGCCCCCTCTTCCTCATCCTCGACGCCATGGGCATCTCATACACCAACTACGCTGACGACGCACAAATCCTCATCACTCTCACAGGCAACTACAACACTGACTCCCTGGCCCTCAACAACCTTTACAATACCATCCAAGCCTGGATGGCAGACAACGGTCTATGCCTCAACTCTGACAAGACGGAACTCCTACTGGTAGGCTCTCCTGACACCCTAAAGAATCTAGATGCCCAATTCAGTCACTTCACCATTGATTCCATTAAAATTCCAGTCTCCGAATCTGTCAAAACCCTGGGAGTTTATCTGGATTCTAGCCTATCCATGGACAGACAAATCAATGCAATTGCCTCTGCAGCGGTATATCATGCCAAACGTATCAATGCAGTCAGACCCTTTCTCTCCAAAGAGAACTGCACTAACATAGCCAGAGCCATCACCGGCTCTAGGCTAGACTACTGTAACGTACTCTTTCTAGGAACCTCTAAAAAAAACCTAGAGAGACTACAAGTAATACAGAACAACGGGCTCCGGGCAGCTCAAGGTATTGCAAAAAGAGAACACATCTCTGAGGCCAGAAAACTAGCCCACTGGCTCCCAATAAAAGAAAGGATATTATTCAAAGCCCTGACATTGACCCACAAGTGCATCCACCTCACTGCGCCTGCATACCTCTCACAAAGGATACACCCTGTCTCCTCCACCAGGCCAACCAGATCACCCTACACCAACATGCTCTCAGTGCCTCTAGTAAAAAAAATAAAAGCGGGCGGATCCAGCTTCCCTTACCTTGCGCCCGCGCACTGGAATGCCCTACCACACACTATCCGTGGAGAGGCCTCCCTCACCACCTTCCGCAAAACGCTGAAGACTACCCTGTTTGCTTAAGGCTAGACATACTAGCACGATTACCCCATGTATATCGTATCATATGATCAAAAGCAATACTTGTAACAACAGTACGTCATCCTGCAACATTTTACAATGTGTCAACATCCGCTATTTTACCTGTACCATGTAACTAAGTTCATTGCAAGTAACAGCGCCTCAATGCCCTTGGGCTGCTTGTGCGCTGTATAAATGTAAATAAATAAAATAAATAAATACATCTTGTGGATTCTGCCGCCACATGGCCACCCTCCCCATAACCACAGTAAAGGCTGCATGGAGAAAGGCGTTGCCTAAAATGTACACCTGTGGCTGGTTTGGAAATGTGCATGGTGTGATGTCCACTGCTGTTTTTTTTTTAAAAACCAAAAGTTTGCTGCAGAATTCATTCCAACTGGAAGTGGTTGCAAAATTTTGTCCCATACATGCATACACATGGGTGAGTTCTGTTTCATGTAGAGGGAGTTGAAACCTACGGGTGTAGCTGGCATGGCTGGATCTGATCTGACAAATCTGCCAAAGATCTGTGTGGTGCCCATGTCTTCCAGCACCCCCCCTCCCCTAGTTCCCCCCTCACCTGTATATACAACTTGTCAGATTTGAATGCTTTCTTCAGTGCTGGAAATGGAAACATTTACAGGGGGGGATGGGGAGCGCCCAGGGGGTAGGGTCCCCACTCTCATCCCTGCAGTGGCAGGGCCGTGTGGAGGTTGGGTCCGAGGCGCGTGGCCCCCCGGCTAGGTCATTCAATATAGTATCTTTTAATAGAACCCACTCCTGGCGATTTGCATGAAGGCAACGCTCATTATGGAAACACAAGAATGTCAACAATTGTAAATATGTTTTATGGCGACTCAGTAAGAAACTCAACACCCGCAGGAGATGGAACTCGTGGCTGTCGCGAGACCAAGCTGAAGGTACATACCTAGCTTTAAAAAAAAAGGGGGGGGGGGAAATAGTAAACCCAAGCCATTAAAGTGTTGCAACCCGTGCTGGGTAGAATACACCTTCTGTATGTGTGGAATCGGGAGCTGCCCCAAACGGCAGGTTACGCCGCCCCCACCCGCAATTGATCGCTAAAGAGCGTCCTCGCGGCCTGCATAAAAGTGGAGGGGTGTTTAAAGGAGCCACCTTTGTGCTCAAACAAACTAAAGGCCTTGCTTGGCACACGGTTGGTGCCGAAGCAGAGTGTTAAGGCTCTCCTGCTGAAAGCACAAAACATGGGTGCGCGTTACAGTTAGCGAGCACCATTCACAGAGAGAGTTTCGTGCTCAGACACAGAAAAGCAAACGGAATGCAGAAAAAAAATCTGTTTTCAATACGTATTAAATGGTGCTGGGAAATTTGCCAACTGGCAGACGCCCAAGTGTGCTGCGGAGGCATCTGGGCTAAAGAAGCGCACTTCTGTGCATGCATAACATCGTTTGGATACCACTGACCTAGAGGGAGCAGGCCTGGGGCACGCATGTCTTCTCAGCGGCTGCATTCATGGCACCAGCAAGCTTTAGCTAAGCCTCTTGCAAATGTCAATGCGCCTATGCAGGTGGGAAGAGGGTGCTCTTATTAGGCCTGTGATAGACCACCTCCAGGCACCAATGATAAAAGGGGTGTCCGATGAGGCTACACCTGGTGAAGAGCCACTGGTTGATGCTGCAGAACCCCCCCTCACCCCTGCCCCCGTTAGGCGGAAACCTGTGCAGTTCCCTCTGGGACCACTGCAAAAGATTTAGGACTACAGGTGTTTGGCAGTAAACCCACTTGGTAGCAGTCTGTACCACACCGATTCACTTGGTAGCTGTGGCTGAGCAGTCAGACTTCCCTCCAAAAGAGTTAGGCAGTATGTGGAGTATACAAAATAGGGCAATCTACACAGTAGAACAAGCAAACACGGAACAAGGCTTCGGTGTAAAGATATATAGGTATTTATTTATAACAACACATCTATGAAAAACACTCTGGCACTAATACGGCAAACAACTTCAATCACAATTACTATCAGAAAGAAAGATCAATCCCCCTAACAATAGTTCGACAAGTCTAGGTTCAACGGCACCACTTATTTGCAGACAGAGGTGAATGCTTTAACCTAGATGGCACTCTAGTATTCGTTAGGACGGGAGAGAAAAGGCAGGTTATGAAATCACTCGGTACCAACACTTTTACGAACAAATGCAAGGCAAGTAAGGCAGGGTCTACTGCAGATCACAAAGTTCAGAGGCTAGGCCTACTCGGAGAGAGGCAAGGCGATATGTCCCAAAAGGTGTCTCAGTGGAAATGCGCTTCGAGTCTTTATCGCAAATTGTTATAGAAAGATTGGACCAGTTCAGAACAGAAAGTTAAGAAAGCTTGGAGGCGACCCAATGGAGAGGCGAGGATTAAGACACCTCACTCTATCTGGCAGAAAGGGAAGCCAGGCGCACACAGTACCTTGTTTGTGGAGAGACAGCTCCGGTGGGGGCAGTTGTTCCTGGTGATGGATGCACGTCGGGTCTTTGCCAAGAGAAGAGATGATCTCGTCGAAGGAAAGGTGAAGATCGTTGCACCACCAGGGAAGAGACCAGCCGCAGAGTGCTCCGTCACAAGGCACCACCTTTTGGTCGCGGTACAGGGGTAGTGGCTATCCGGTTGCCGGGGTGCTCTGCACGGGCAATTCGACCACTGCGTCCTGGAGCGAAGAAAAAGCAAAGGGGACTGGTTGTTCCCACCAGTCAGGGGAAGAGACTCTCCGGCGGGGAGATCTCCTCTGTCGTCGGGAAGTGGTGAGTCGGTTCAGCAGGGCTCCACCGGAGGTGTCGTCGTTGCAGGTCGGCTCAGCTTTTTACCCTCGTCGGATTCTTAGGTCCTGTGGCGACTTCTGAAGATCCAGTCCCAAAAGCCCTGCTTTTATGCAGAAAAACCCCCATTCATTCAGCCTAGCTGTCAATCAAAACACGCTAAGTGGTGAGCGGGGTGGCTCACCACTTGGGCCAATCACACCAGAGTGTGACTTGAGTTGGCAAGGCAACTCAGTCCAGGGTGCCTAAACCCCCTCCCACACCCCCTGCGGTACCCAGACAGAATGGCACCACTTTGGAGGGCCTCTGTGCAGAAGCCCGCCAAAATTGGAACAAAGGGCTCAACCTTTGGTTTAGGAGTCACAGAGACGAACACAGACGCCATTTTTAAAAACCAAGTTCTGGCAGAAAATACCAACCGATAGATTTATTTAAGATAAACCGGTGGTATGTTGGGGGATTAACGAGAAAAAGTATTAACCTCCAACAATGGGAAGAATCCCATGGGGTTATATTCGGGGTTGAATATAACAAGTAGTTTCCACTGCCACCAGCCAAAACTCGATGAGGGGGGACGGGACACTGCCCCCTCGAATAACAGACCCAGGAGTAATCGAATTACCCCTACTAGTACGTCCACAATAGGATGGTTTGTACTAGTTCTGTTAGTAAATTTAGGTCTAGTAAAGCCAATGGTGACTTTACATTCCCGGAGAGACAGTAGTCAGTCCCCGGGTATGGAGTCTAGGGTGGAGGTCCGCTAGGACGCCCCAGTGTTACGGCACGGAGGGTGCGTTGTAACACACATAGCAAAACATATGAGACCCTATGGAGTAAAAGACCCCATAGCCCATCGAACACATAGACATTCAAAGGAATTACACACATTCATGTCCAAGAGTGGGAGAAAAAGAGTCTCACTCTTGGCAGGATGGAAAAAAACAAACTCCAGAAATCCAGCAAAGCTGCTGGGGGACTCACTAGGTTAGGAAATTCAGCCTAAACAGAGAATTCTCCCTAACACCCCCCCCCCCCTCCTCAGCAGAGCCATCCACCACCGGCAGCCTTGCCAGTCGCCCACGGCAAGTCAGTGCACTTATGCAGCACTTCTCAAATGAGCAGGTGCTTGTTTCAGCAAAAACGTTCAGAGCAAAAACCCAGAAGAAACTTCATCAAGGACACATTGGAGGAGTTCAAACCTCTTGCCCAGTAGGTCTGATCCTGCGGATGCCAAGACAGTTAACCCAAGAAGCCCTCGCACATGGGTCTACTAATGATTTGGGACCAACTGCTGGCAGACCTATTTTTGCCACCACTGCACTCGCACGCAATTTTGAACACAAATGTTAACTATTGAGGTGCCCGCAGCCTAGGAGAGTGCTTCATGGTGAGTACTACTGCTTCCAATATATGTGTATCTAATGTGCTTAGTAGATAAACTACTCACGGGGACGCAATGCAAGATTTTCTCAAGGAGATCGCAGAGAGTATTGGAGCTGAAGCTCAAACTATTGTCAGACGGCCAGTTCCCATCCAATGCTATGATGAAAAGCAGCCTTAATAGAAAAGAGTGGCCCACACCATGCAGCACATTCAGGGCCAAGAAACCAACCCTTCCACCTCTCTCACCCACCACAAAGGGGTCATTAACTAAGCAGCCTTAATACAAGAGTGGCCCACACCCTGCAACACATCCAGGGCCAAGAATCTGACCCTTCCACCTCTGTCAGCCACCACAAAGGGGTCATTAACTAAGCAGCCTTAATACAAGAGTGGTCCACACCCTGCAACACATCCAGGGCCAAGAATCTGAGCCTTCCACCTCTGCCATCCCCACAGAGGGGTCATTAACTAAGCAGCTTTAATACAAGAGTGGCCCACACCATGCAACACATACAGGGCCAAGATTTTGAGCCTTCTGCCATCCTCACAGAGGCGTCATTGACTGGGAGCCCACGGCGCTGCCCCTTCCGCAATGTGACCCGTACACTAGTCAGGCTGGTAAGGGGCTATGAAAATGACGCGTTGTGGATGGATGCTCACCACAATAAAATACAAGTTCACTGGAAGAAATTGTTTTGTATTGTAGTTGACATTTTTATAGCGCCTTTTACCATTATTATAGTCTGAATGCGCTAGTGGTGGAAACGTCCTCTGGTACCGATGTCCAAAATGTGTGAGATTACAGAGTTGGTTTAGAATGCGTGTGCGCATTTGACCTCATTAAGGTTTGGAGGGCTGGCCAGGCTCTGGTAAAAGCAACCCATGGATCAGGCATGTGAGTAGGTGCTGAGAGGTTAGGACAAAGTGTGAGTGCAAGAGACTCGTTATGTGTCCAGCTAGCCTGAATTTGTCATAGGTCTTAGCTGCATACTGATGGCAGAGGTGTTGAGGCGTAGTCTGGAGTAAGTAGGCGGAACAATTATGTGACTAGCGAGATGGAATTTGTCGTAGTCGTTGCTGTATTCTGATGTGCATGGGAAGCCATGCCTGCGGCCGGTGTCCACTGTAGTGGTGCATTTATATGTACCAGATGGAGGTTTGTTGTAGATACCCCGGTTTGATCAGGCAGTGTGTAGTGTCATCCTCTGTCTATTCTTGCCGCTGTGACAAATGGTTAGTGACACAGGCTAGCCTTCACAAACTACCACTAGTAGCGCATGGGCTATACTTTCAATCTATTCCAGGTGGAAATCATGGGCGAATCTTCACAAATAGTGCATGCACTAATCCATCACAATTTTTTACAAGTAACATGAATGACCAACCCTACCAGTTCATCCAAGCGTGATACCCGGCCACCCCTCATGTTCTCAGAGTGCGATTGAGGGTAACTCCCCGATTGCTAGGACAATGCTTTTTGTGTGAAGGTGATATAGTCAAAACGTGCCTCTATACAAAAGTGTGATGAATGTGAAATGTAATGGGTCTAGAAAAAATGTGTAGGGGCATTCATGGCTGATGAATGGGGGCAGAGTGTTCCAGAGGGTGGGGACAGTGACAGCAAAGTTCTTACCACACCAGACATCGTCCCTGGCTTCCCCAGGCTCACTTTCAATCAGCACTGCATCTGCAGACAGTGCATAGTTGTCTGCTGGGGCAGGCATGCCCACATCAGCAGGCAGGGGGAAATTTGTTGTTTGAGGCATATGTTATCCAGCATGGCACAGGCAACAGGTATGTGGCTAACTTGCTCTGGTCTGTACATCGGGGCCCCACCAGTATGATCGAGGCACCGGAAACATCGCTTCAGCAGGCCAAAGGTCCACTCAATGCATATCCTGGTCCTGATATGTCTGTCCTTGTAGGCCACCTCCTGTGGCATACGTAGATTGCTCACAGGTGTCATCAGCCATGTGAGCTGGGGGGCAACCTGTGCCCAGCAATAGCTAAAGTCACTGATATCAGTCACAGTGCATTCTGGATGCTTGGCATGTTTACATTTCTTGTTGGTGGACACTCTCTTAATGAACATAACTGGCACATTTGTACAACATGCTTTTCGTTCCCAGTAATTAAATGAAGTGTGATATGCTATGGGGGTACATGTGCATTGTCACTTAGAGATGCAACACCCCCCCCCCCCCCACCCTCCGCGTGATGAGATTTCAAATGTGCATGTTGTTCTTGTTGGGCCTGTGCGCTATCATCATGGATGTGCCCTGCTGGGTGATGGGTTGTTCTTGTACATGTTTGTGGTGTCTGCGTTCCTACCACAAAGGATTCACATGCTTGGTTTGCAGTGTACATGCCATCACTGCATTGCTGACATACTACTGCATAGTCCCCTGGGTTGGTGCATGTCATGTGTGGGGTGACAGCAGGTTCTGCATGTACGGGGCCTTGACAACGCATTCATTGATCAGTAGTAGTAATGTTCCACGCTTCCACCCCAATTCACTTCACATAGCATTCAATGTGTGCTGCAAGATTGTATTGTGTGATGGCACGTGTACTCACCCAGCATCCTTGTCCGTTGCCCTCTTTGGCTCTCCGTTTACACAGGCAGGGCGCTATTACGCAGGTCCATGGTATTGTGGGTGGATCCAGAAAAGTGGGCCCAGCAATGTTTTATTGTCAAGTCAGTGTTGCACCTAACCTGCATATTCATTGAGTGGAACTGCTTCCTGTTTTGGAATGCTTGTTTGGATGCCTGGGCGGAGAGGGGCAACCAATGCCACATTGGTGTATGGCAATTACTTTGGGCGTGTGGGCTGCTGCATAGAAATGCAACTGTGGTGTTTATCTGTGCCAGGGTGGTGGGTTGCATGGCACAGGAATGCCTCCAGCACCTGCCTTGGCACAACACAAAATATGAGCTTGGACATGCCATGCAGCATGCTCAGTGTGCTGAGAGGTGCCACTGGTAAGAAAATGTAGCACCGGCACAAGCTTCAGAAGCGGGTTTAGGGCATTTTTGATATTGCTCCTGCTCTGGATGTTGTGGTGGATTATGGGCAGTATCTCTGCAATTCTCCAGCATAGGTCTGGCATGGATTCGCATGCTCATGAATATTCCCTGTCAGGCTGGGAATCCTCGGTAAAAGAAAAAAAGTTTCACTTTCACTCTAAAACTGTATTTCTCCTCTAAACCAATCACTGTCCTCTGGGTCATACTGCCCCCGTACAATGACAGTCCTCTTCCCAAGCCCCGCCTCTGGCATCCATCTTCAGACTTTTACTGCATGTTTCAGTGTTGGGAGTCCTCCAGTTGCTCTCCGAGCTATTTCTGTGTTTTTGTGTTTTTCGACAAAAAAAAATCCATTTATGTTTCAAAGAGCCTATGTGCTCTTTTCTTCATCTGGCAACATCAGGGATCCGTTGTCTGTGAAGTTACTCACCCCTCAAGGGCGAAGACTCATTGAAGATTCTAGAAGGCCATCTTTGGCCTACTTCACTCCCTCCGACCATGACGGAGAAGGAGGGATGGTCCCTCTTCAGGCCCTGCACCACATGCGGGCTATGGAATGCGTTTGTGGAGGACAAGCACCTACAATGCTTCTACTGCCTACACCCAGACCATAAGGAGGTAGAGTGTGAGATATGCCTAGGTTTCTCTAAGAAGATGACGAAAGACAGGCACTGTAAGCTGGCAGCATGGTTTAACACGAACAAGGCCTCTGACACGTGCTCCGAGCAGGGTCCTTTGACGCCGCCTCATCCATGATGGCCCAAGATAAGTCCAAGATACGCAAGTCCGAGTCCACTGGGATTGCCGCGGAAGCGGGCCCCAAAGTGGATAGGGTGGCATCAGCATCACCTTCCGCCTCCATTGTCAGCCTACCATCAAATTCCTCTTCCAAGAGGAGGGCCTCTACCCCGGCTAAACTACGGGAGAAATACGAGAAGCCGTTGACCGCTATTACTACCACGGCAGCTACGGGCGCTGATCCTACGAGGGTGGCTCCCACGCCACAGAAAGGGTCCTTGCCCCCATGGCGTGAAACCGTTACAGAGACACGCCAGAAGGGGTGAAGATACCAGCCCTGGCCCCAGTTCAAAACCCTCAGAGGAAAAAAGGGGGGGTCAGCGGCGACGACAAGAGGGCCTCGAAACAGCTATCCTAGGTTGTCGCCCAAGCTATGGAGGTCTCGTCCACGGACAACGAAGATCAGGAGTCCAAGTATACAGTCCACGAAGACGATGACTAGGAGGGCGACGATGGCGCAGGGCCTAGCTTTCCTGTTTTGCCTTCTCAGCCGAGGGACATTTCTTTGGGTATTCTGTCGACTCTCCACACCTTGGTGTCGGAGATCCAGATGAATGCCCACGTCAGCGGTACCTGTAGTTCCCCAGTTCCCGGATCAGCCTCTGCTGTAGAAGAGGAAGCGTCATCTGACACCTCCATATCAACCGTCTCCACCACGTCGACCCCAACTCCCCCAGCAGACCTAGACATGGGTCCGGGAATGGATACGGCCACAATGACGGATGATGACCAATACATTGTCACAGCAGACGGTGAGTTGCCACATTTGGATGCCCCCACATAGGGTTTCCACACAGTATGAGGTAGGTTTGTTCCACTCCATCATCACCCGGGCATCCGAGCTGTTGCAGCCGGTGCCCGAGGAGACCAAGAAGGAGGGTTTTTTGTATCAAAGGCAAGAGGCCAAGAGGGAGACTATCATGGTGGTGCCCTTTCCGGACGATGTTTGGGAAAAGAGCCTAGCCCTCTTGAAGAACCCTTGCACAGCTTCAGCTTAGTGGGATAGACTGAAAAGGAATTATAGGGTTCTGGATTCAGCACCCAAGTGCCTGAGGTCTCAACCATCGCAGGACTTGGTGGTGTCAGCAGCCGCAAGGAAACAGTCGGCTAACCCATCCTTCGTCTTCGGTCCCTCCGGTCAGCGAGGGGAAAAGGATGGACGCCATGGGGAAGAAGGTGATTTACACTTCAGCGTCCACTCTCAAGGCAACCACCGTACTGGCTATCCTGGCCAGGTATGACAGAGTTGTGGTACAAGCTAGGAGCGATCCTAGAGTTCCTCCCCGACTATAAGAAGATGGAATCCCTCACCCTCTTAACGGAAGGGGAAGTGGCTTTTTGACCATACCATCACAGTGGCATTGGACGTCGCCGACACAGGGTTCCGGCAAATGGGGAACAGTGTCTGCATTCATCGGCAGAGATGGATGAAGGCCACTAACTTCCATACGGAGGTCCAAGCAAATGTGCTGGACATGCCCTTCGACAGGGAAAATCTGTTTGGGAAGGCCATCGACGTGTCCCGACAGGCCATCAAGACAGATACAGAGATGGCCCGTTCCCTCAGCACTCTCCAGAAGCACTGCTCATCTTCTTTTTGCTCCTCCAGGGGAAAATCGAGCAGGTAATTAAAAGGGTTCTTCGTGATCCTCAATGCAAGAAGCCTACAGAGGCCGCTCCCAGGCCCCTACGGTAGCAGAGGACCGTGTTGCTGGCGCCCTCAGGGCAGGACACCGGTTCCCAAGCAAGCCTGAACTGACTAAGACGTCGTGCCCCCACTCGTGCATCCCGGTGGGAGGCAGGCTGATGGAGAAAGATCACAACCGACAGATGGGTGCTGGACGCTCTCGTCCAGGGGCACACCTTGGAGTTCCAACGCAGGTATCCTCGTATTCCGCTGATTCCCTGTCAGGAGAAGCACATCCCTGAGCTTTTGGAAGAGGTACGAGCCATGATGCGAAAAGGGCCGATAGAACTAGTTCCCCAACGGCTCTTGGGCTCCGGAGTCTATTCCAGATACTTTCTTGTCAGAAAGAAGACAGGGGGCTGGAGACCCATCCTGGACCTGCGGTGTCTGAAGTCCCAAAAATTCAGGATGGTCATGTTGCAACACGTGCTCGGTCAACTGGAAAAAGGAGACTTCTTAACGTTGTTGGACCTGGAGGACGTCTATTTCCACGTCCCCATTCACAAGAAACATCAGATTTGTCTGTTTCATGGTGCAGGGCTAGCACTACCAGTTCCAGGCTCTACCATTCGGCTTGACGTCAGCCCCAAGAGTGTTCACGAAATGCCTGGTACCAGTGGTGGCTCATCTACGTCTACAGGGCATACACATATACCCGTACCGGGACTCATTGATACGCGCCTGCTCGAGGGAGCTGGCTGACGGACACACGAAGGCAACCGTCCGACTATTGACGGATCTGGGATTCTCTGTCAACTATCCGAAGTCCTAATTAGCGCCATTGCAGAATGTGCTGTTCGTAGATGCCAGACTCAACACAGTGTCTTATCTGGTGTGACCCTCTGAAGAGAGGCTAGCAGCCCTTCAAGGAAAGGAAAGGTGCAACTGCTGTCGTCCATAACAGCCACGGTGCAGGCCATCAAGTCGTTACTGGGCATGATGTCCTGCATCTACCTTGTCCCTCTCTGCAGGTTGCAGATGTGACCCCTTCAAGAGTTCCTAGATGCCCTTTGGATACTGGTGTCTGGAAGTTTTACGGACAAGATTCCTCTCAACGAGGAGTTCAGACGAGCGATAGAGTGGTGGGGGGTCCGCTCCCACATTACCCAGGGCACGGGATTTCAAAAACCCCCATACCAGGAGACTGTCACCGCAGACACCTCCCTGAAAGGTTGGGGAGCGCACACCAGACATCTACAAACCAGAGGCCTGTGGCTGCCGGAAGAGGAGGATCTGCATATCTGGAGCTATGGGCAGTGTTCTGGGCTCAGTCGTTCCTACTGTCCCTAAAAAGCAAGGTGGGGAGAATCTTCATGGACAACACCACCACCACCATGTTCTACATCAAAAAACAAGAGGGCACTTGATTCCCCCAGTGCTCTTCAAAGAAGCTCAGGACTTGTGGCACTGGGCCATCGGATAGGGGATGTTCCTTGTCCATCTTCACCTGGCGGAGTCAAGAACACCATTGCAGACTCCCTCAGCAGGGAACTGCGCTCCTGCCATCAGTGGGCGCTTTGTCAGGATCAGATAGGACCACCTGTTCGTCAAATGGGGCAGGCCCCAGATCGATCTGTTTGTGGGGATGGCGAACTCCTAGTTCCAGAAGTTTGCCAGCATTTTCCAGCAGCTCAGGAGCCTTTGGGGCGCGTTCTCCTTACCGTGGGAAGCGCTGTTTCTGTAATCATTTCCTCCATTCCCTCTCCTGCTACGAGTCATCAACTCCTGCAAGCAACGGTACCTGAATTTCCACGAATCAAGGGTGGTACAGCGTATGCACTCCTCTTTCATGCCGAAGGTTTTTTCAGAATTCCACCTCAACGAGCCTTTGGTGTTACCTGTTTTCTTCCCGAAACCTTCATCGCTGGTGGAAAAGGCCTTGCACTCGCCGGACGTTGCTCTTGCCCTGAAGTTCTACATTGCACGCACAAAGAGTTTCCAGAAGACTTCTCAACTGTCCATGAACTTTGGTCCCGTGAACCATGGGAAGATTTCCATTTCAAGGTGCCCCTCCGCTTGCATCATGCACTGTCATGGGATCGGTACATTCTGTTGCCCATGCTAGAAAGCCTGTTCGGCCCATAAACTAACCTCTTGTTTGGCAGAGTGTAATCTGAGATGGGCAGTGTACTGTCTGAACATCTATTTCAATGGCTATGAATATCTTAGATTTCCCCATACTGTAAGGCAGTAGTGCACATACATAGCATTCCTCTGAGGTACTCCTTCCTACCTCTTTCATGTGCTGATACCACATGTTGTTCCCCAAATGTGCTGTGCTGTCTAGATAATCATTCAAGTCCTGATCATCTTCCCTTTTACTTCTCTTAGGTCTCTCTCTTGCCTCATGAGCTCTTATAATAATCTCAAAATATGTCTGCATAGTTCCTTTTAACTGGAGGAATCATAGGGACACTTGTCAGTAAAATCAATGTCTTTACATGTGATGCTGGTGTAGAAACAGTCACATAAGGTCTTTTCCTATTAGCATAAAAGAAGGTAACCAAGAATCACAAATAACTTGCAAAGCTGACCTCCACCCAAAGGGAAACCTAGACCTATCTTTCACAGGACTAGGCGCTTTCATATGTACCACTGGAGTCTGAACAATCACATAAGGCCTCGGCTGCCTTCTAATTGCCACATCGGCACCCTCCTGCTGCATAGGAAGATACACAGGAACTACTGCCTTGTTTGGATCTACATAAGAAACAGAACGTACTGTAAGAGAAAGTAGAATGAAAATGAACATAACGCATGTATAGATTATGTACCAGTATGTCCATTTTATACAGCAATAGCCTCTTGCACGTTGTGCTACTCTCGTTGTTTGCCACATTGTTATTACTATCAATGTTGCCCATAGTGCTTATGATTACTTTTAAGGAAGGAAAAAACAAACTTTAATCGGGCAATCTCATAAAATATTCTGGCAACTGCTGGATCTGTTCCACAAGCTCCACGAGCTGCTGACTGATTGCAGGACGGCTGATAGGATTCTGGATAAACACAAATGAGTCGGCTTTTCGCCAAACCAAATGAGGATGGGTTTCCAGCAAATAGTAAAAGACCAAGGCCAGTAAGTTGGGAATGTCGCCACTGGACAAACCCATCCATACGCTCAAGATGTGTCAGGCAATAAACAGATCTGCCTGTGAATTTCATGTACCAGCCTATTTATCACAGGTCGATTTCTAGGATCCCACAGAAATACTTGTGTTGGTTTGTCGTCCAACAAGATAAGGATTCTCTTCAATCAAGAAATAAGACCATTCCAAGTAGTTTGTGAGCGCCTTCGTCAGCGAGGACTATCTGTGCTTCCTATACTGTACTCGGGTAACTGGAGGCTATGACCATCTCCTCACGATTGGATCATTTGTAGGATCTTGCAAAAACACATGAACGTCAACAGTTCTCCCAACCAATACAGGATATGCACGAAGAATGAAGAGGAAAACCGCAAGAATGATCCGATGAATGTTGCCGTTAGGCACCACCATGGTCACCCCCAAAGAGCAACTCAGTGAGAAAGGAATCGGGGAACTGCTCCCTCTTCCAATCATCAAAGATGAACTCTAGGTCTGGCATTTCTTTTCCCTTCAAGACTTCAGTATGTCTCAGTCCAATATTGGCAAGCTCCTGTGGCTAAAGAACAATAACTTTTTCCACTCCATCTTTGCAGCTACAAAGAGTGTCTGGAACGAACCACAGTGCAATGAACTCTATCTGTCTACTGGATAGTCTCTGCGTCCTTCCTTGTCATTGATCTAGTCTGCACATGCTGAACTACTTCTCTGTGGAATGCTTGGGTGGGGTGTGGTGGTCTCTCCAGTGTCGACTTTCACGTTGCAGAGGAATATTCAAGCCTGTCTCCCTAGCACCTTCCCTGCCGATGGCGTGACGCCCTCTACGATGAAAGGACCATTGAATCTGGTTTGATGCCATTTGCGGACGAAGTTCTTGATCAGAACTTGATCTCCGGGAAATAACTTTGGCAATAGTAGTTCATTTGGTCCGGTTGCTGTATGGTCTTCATCTGTATTCTGAGACCGACACCCCGTCCACTTGACTTGGTCTGAAATGACAGAGATACTTGTAGTCATACATGTTAAGTATGCACGTAACTCCTCTCCTAACAATTCTGCTGTTTTCTGGGCATCACTTCTAGTCCTCGATGGAGGAGTGAGAGGCATTCTCATTCATCTCCCCGTTACTAGTTCATGGGGCGTGATGTGATGGTCAGAGCCTGGTTGATTCCTCAATGCATATAATGCAAGAGGCAGGCAATGCAGCCATCCTTTATTCAATGTTTACTTAAGCTTAGCTATTCAATCTTTCAGCAGACCGTTGAGTCTCTCACATAGTCCATTAACTAGCGGGTGATAAGCTGAGGAAAACGTATGCTTTATACTGAGCAATAAGATCATTTGTTCGAACACTTCATTCATAAAATGTGGGCCATTATCTGATCTTAATACCTCACATATTCCCCATCTAGGAAATACTTCTCAGACAAAAAGTTTTGCAGTGCAAGTGCCATCTGGATGTGTGCATGGGCCATCCTCTACCTACCTAGAGAAGGGGCACACCACCACTATCATATATCTATAACCATTGCAAACTTGCAGCATGTCAACATAGTCCATATGTAAATGCTGAAAAGGACCACTCAGTCAAGGTATAACTCCTCTGACTTTGCAGCGGGTGCCCAGCAGTAAACCTTTTATAATAAGATGCAATTTACTATATAAAAAGCAACGTGTTCTAACAAATTCAAAACAAACCAGTCCTCTGCAATGGTTGCTGCAAGGCTTTCTCTAGTGACATGCACAGGGTAGTGTAGCTGTTCTAATGCCACCCTTAATAAGGCTACAGGCATCACCGGTTTACTAGTGTTTTCCTGCTGCCACAATATCTCGGAAGGGGATAAAGAACAGCCCCTCCGTATCCACAGATCTTTCTCATCCTGTGGTGCTCCTCCTTAAACTTCCATTAATTGTGTCTTCGATAGATTATTAAAACTTTCATTTGCAATCATCACCACCATTTTTCCATTCACATCAGGGGTATCAAAGCTCATGTCTGCTCAATATGCAACTCTTTTTGCTTCTTCGTCTGTGGCTTGGTTTCTGCGTGAGATAAAGTCTGCTCTCTTAGTGTGCACTGCACACTTAACTATTGCGATGGCTACTGGGAGTTGTAGTGCTTTAATAAGTCTGTCCAATAAGGCAGCGTGTTGCACTGGAGTGCCGTCCGCTCGGAGGTAGCCCCTCCTTTTCCAACGTGCTAGCCCTGCATGTACTGTCAACGTCACATAGGCAGAGTCACTGTACACGGCCACTTCCTGGTCTGCGTTGTTCTCGAGCGCGACAATCAGTGCCACTAATTCTGCAACCTGTGCTGAAAAGTGAAATGGTAGTGGTGCACTTATCATTACTTGGAATTTCCTGTTAGCCATGTGCTTTATCACAGCGGCGCCTGAATATCTTTGTCCATCAGTTTGATCAATTCTCAAAGAAACATCAACAAAAAGAATCTCCTGAGCTGCTAAAGCATTTTCTTTCACTCTTGGAATCTCATCATAGAACTCCTCGTAGTTAGAGCAATCATGTGCATGCTCGTCTTCTGCCAGTGGCTCAACTACAAACATGGCAGGGTACACGGTTTTACATCTGACGATTTTAATTGCTGGATTTGATATAACGACTTCATAAGCAGAAGCTCTTTGAGACGTCAGTGTACCTTTAGGTTTTTCCAAAACGGCAAATTAAGGCATGCTCAACAAACAACGTAATGGAACACCCCATTACTATGCTGGCAGACTTCTCAATGGCGAACGCGGCGGCTGCCAAAGATTGTTTGCACAGGAAATGACCCCTCATTAACGAGTCTAGAATCCCATTGTAATATGCTAAGGGTTTGTACCCCAACATAGTTCTCTGCGTGAGCACTGCCGTCATGACTGTTCCATCCGTGTGTGAAAATAAAAAGAATTCCTCAGAATAATTAGGAATCCAAAGAACTGGAGCTGTATAAATTGCCTTCTTTAACTCATCAAACCCTTCCTCCATTTCCTCAGTCTGTACAATCCTTTCCTGATTCGCTTGAGCCTTTTTCAGGACCTGCGACAATGGCCTTGTGTATGAACTATAATCAAATACCCATGCTCTCACATAACTGTATAGTCCCAGAAATTGCTGAATATGCTTTATCGTGTGCGGTTTTGCTGTTTTCAAAATTGCCTCAGCCCTTTCAGGTATGACTTTCTTTCCTTCATGCAAAATCAACTGGCCTATGTATAACACTTCTTCTTGGCAATACTGCAATTTCTCTTTGTCCACCTTAAATCCTTTCTCGGCTAAAACAATCATTAGGTGAACTGAGTCATGTCAGTAGTCAGTAATTCTTCCTCTGACATGCTGCAAAACAAAATATCATCTACATATTGCAGCACGACACTTGTCAAATCAATATTGCTTAAGTCCATCTGCAGGACTATATTGAAAATTGATGGAGACTCGCAATACCCTTGAGGTAATCTTGTGCTTTTTAACTTAGTCTGTCTGAACGTAAATGACATCAGATCCTAAGAATCTTTATGCAACAAGATTGAGAAAAATGAATTTTTCAAATCATCGCCGGATTGCGAACTAGAGGAACCTCAGCCTCTACAATCTGGTTAATCAGGCGCATGTCCTCAATTAAACACCACGACCCCCCCCCCCTTTAATTTTTTTTTTACAGGATACACTTCGGTATTGCATGGTGACTCTGACGTCACTAAAATGCCTTGATCCATCATGGCGGATATCGTTTTAAAAATACCCTTGTCTGCCTCTCGAGACATGGGATACTGTTGTGCTCGAGGTAAAATTGCTCTTGGCTTCAGTTTAATCTTAACTTCTCCAACCCCCTTTAATAGGCCTATGTCATAAGGGCCTGTAGTCCATAATGAAACTGGCACTTTTGCCATGTCTTCATCAAGAAATGCAGGACGCTGTCTCACTATCATTCTCTGTGGAACCTTGCGTCTTTCTGCCGTAACCCAACATGTAATGCTCATTTTGAACACTACTTCATCATCAGATGGGTCATCTTTAAATATATCCTCATCAGTGACGTCAGTTAATCTGGAACCCTCTCCAATGACAATTACTGTGCTCCATGATCTGCCTTTATCATCAAATCCTATGAGCATAGACAAGACCCCTCGTACTACAGCTGCTTGTAGCTCTAAGGGAAAAATATGCCCCCCCTCTTCGTCCATGGGAATCTCTGGCCTAAAAGAGAAATTCATCAGATAGTCTCATAGTCTTACCCGCTAAACCAGGCAGCCATGTTAACAAAATGCATACCCCATAATTACATACTTCTGGTTCTAATGGTACGTTGCGTGTGGCTATTTATCCTGTAAATGCCATAATGAATTTGCTCACATTTAAATAATGTATTCCTGGCGTTGAACACACTATGCCTTCATCAGTAAACAAAATTGTCATGTTCAATTTCGTCATCAGATCTCGACCCAGTATATTAACTGGTGTCTGCGATACGTCTTTTCCATTGTTGTATTCAAAACACTGTCCTATAGAGACTGGCAATTCTTCAGTAGAAGGAACTCTACTTTTAGCACCTGTGAAACCTCGAGCATTCATGGCATTACCTGACAGTAAAAATGTTCCTTCTCGTATACATGAGCGAGTTGCACCCATGTCTACTAAAAAAGAAAAGGATTTGCCTCCTATTGTGATGTCAACCCTCGGTTCCTCTTGAGGATTTGGGGTTACTAATAGTACTGAACACATCAAGTCGCCCAGTAGGCTGTCCATTGTGGGTACATGCATATCTATGTGGTTTTGAAAGGATTCCCACCCTCGATAGTGACACCTCCTATTCTGGGAGTCAATAAATGGCCTGTGTTTGTGCTCTGCTGTATCTGCATTGGTGCATGCTGTGACTGCCCTTGTGGCAGATTCAATGGTGCTTGCTGTGGTTGCAAAGCCTGTTGCATTCTCGGCACTTGTGCCTGATGCACTTGTTTGGGTAAACCCATCCCTATTTTGGGAGCTATATGCAGGTGGATAAGCGCCCCCCCCTCTTGAGAACTGCCCATTCTTCACATACCCTTGGCGCCTACATATTTGTGCTATATGCCCTGTCATGCCACATGACCAACATACAGGAGGGAGTCTTCTAATTTGCCCTCCCTACATGCCTTGATTCTCATTCTGCATAGGCTTAGTTCCTCTGGAAATTCCCTTGATTAATCTGAAAGCCTCCTCTTCCTCTGAAATTTCCCCTTCCTCGTGGTATAAATCCATTCCTTCCTTGGTCGAACTGCAGTTGGTTATTCACCTGTGGCATACCTGCTGTTTTCTGCGATCCTGACCCTTCTCCATTAGTTAACATTGCCCCATCTATAGCATACTTCGATAGCTTTTTCTGTACTAATTTAGCCTCCTCAAGCTTCCTACCAACTTCTTTCTTTTGATTTTTCTCCTGCAAGAATCGGCAATGATGCGCTATGGTCAGCTGTATTTCTGGCCATGGTTTTGCCTCCATCCCCACCAGCTTCTTGAGCTGTCTCTGTACCTTGTCTGGCAGGCGTTGACATAATATATGATAGAATACAGGTATAGGTTTTCCCCACGGCTCGTGCGTTTCCAAGCTCCACTTCTCTTGGAAATTCTGAATGTACATAAGCGGATCCCCCCCTTCCTTCATTTTATATGCCATTATAGCCCCCATATCCGACTTGTCTGGGTTCTGTACTCGAAGCGCTTTCCATACTGCCGCTCTACAATTATTAAACAGTGCTCCATCATGAGCTGTGTTTTCGGCAGTGACACGTGAGTATCCTGCTCTTAACAAAATGTCATTGGCGCTCTCCCTAAGTATAGCTGCTAGAAGACCCTTAGTGTCCCCTATAGCCAGCGTATTTCCTCCTGTCATTTTCTCTAATTCATAGATCCATTTTCTGGGACCCGACGTCAAACTCGAGAGTTTACACCTTAAATTATCCTTATCCATTTGGGGCCATGGTATATACTGTAGTCTGACCCCTGCCTTTTCTAACAACGGGAACTGTGAGACCCCAAAAGCGCATTCATCCCCCATCGTTTGCCTGTCCATAGCAGGGACAATGGTTCTGCACCACCTTCTTCCTGGTAATGACCTTAATCGGCTCACATAAGATGGTGAGTCCCCCTCACACTATGGGATTGCCCTTTAGGTCGATCTAGCTGCACCAGGGTCTCTGGCGTCCTCAATTTAGGTAGGTCCAGATCTGACTATCTCACTTCTCTGTTGGAGAACAGCCCTCAGGACCGCATGCACTAGTGCCCTCCTGCCCACGGAAGGTTTCTCCATCTCTGTCCGACATATCCTGCCCCCAACTCTTTCTCATCTTTACTCAGAGTTAGCTTGTACAAAAACAAGGCTCTATGCTTGAGGCTGAACAAACCTCCCTCTTTGCCTTACAACTGTGCATCTTCAAATCAATCATGTTTTCCCTTATTTTTTTTATTCAATTTTGGTCCTCATCTCATGATAAACCTCGGTTGTATATGAATTGTTCGAATGACGATTGACTGAATGACAATTGACCTTCTGCACAACTGACCGAATTTAAAAGGTCAATTAGAAAATATATGCGGGGGGGAAACCCCCTATAGTCCCCCACCCAATCCAACCCCCACCGCAACCCCCCCCACCCAATCCCCTTATATTATTATTACCCCAACCCAACCCATTATATATATATATATATATATATATATATATATATATATATATATATATCCTTACGGTCAATTGTGCAGAAGGTCAATTCGGACCCCTGTAATTCGGTCAATTGTATCATTCGAACAATTGTACTCGAACAATTCGGGTAATACCTAAACCTCATCGATTTTCTCTCCAATGCTTCTTATATCAAAATTGTCCTCTGGATCTACTCTAGACGGCCCTGGCATTGGTTCATGTGTCGGGAAGAATTTCCTCTGTCTTCCCATGCTACTACTGGATTAGGTTCCATGAACTCTTTCTCTATGCGATAGATGTTGCATGCCCTTTGCCTTCTCTTTCGTTCCATCTCCTCACTAAACTCTCTATTTCCTTGCTTCCTCCCTTACTGTTTCCTCTTCCTGTCTTTTCACCTCTCTTCTCTCAGTTGCTCTATGCACTTCATCATCTCTGCATCTTAGTATTCTTTTATCCCTTAATTTCTGTTCCTCCTCTTCCTCTCTTTTCTTGGCTAGCCTATCTCGTTCTTCGATTGCTCTTTGTCTGTTATCATACTTTCTTTGCTCCTCTGCTGTTTCCTGTTTTTTCAACTGTTCCTCTTGATACAGCTGTTCCTGTCTCTGTCTGCTCTTTCTTTTAGCTTCGTCTTCTTTCAATAATTTCTCTCGTTCCTTGTCTTTATCTTTCTTGTCCTGGTCTTTCTTTTGCCTTACTTCCTCAATGCGCTTTTCCATCAAGTTTGAGCAATATCTGACTGCCCATCCATTCATTCTGTACGAGCACTACCTCGTCAGCTTTATCTTTCTCTCCGTGCCATCTTTTTATTTCTCTCTCTATATCCAGAGACATACCTAGTCGATCACTTCTCTCCTCGTCCCGTGGGACTTTAGGAATCATATCTCTTTCTGGAGTCTTTTCGGGACTTTTGTCGCTGCTGCATGCAGGCGACTTATACGTTGGGTTGCTATACCCTGTTGCTGCCTTAAGCTCTCGTAAGGGATATAATCCTTCATCCTTTGGACTATCGCCATTTGCTTCAGGCACGGTAGGGGGAGCAGAAGGCTCTTCACCCCCCCCCTCTTTACAATGGTTAAGCATCCAGTCCTCGGGAGGCAGGTTTTTCCACTGCTCTAAGCTGGCTAATCTCTTTTCTAGCTTCTTTCCCGTATATGCTGCATGCAAATATGTCATATGTTGCACAACTGCTTTGAACAGCGATCCCCCTTGTGTCCATGGCATGAACATTTTATCTGCTGTACCCTAACTCATTCTGCACTGTACTGTTTAAGTGTGGGCGCGTGTTTTGGCAGCTGTCACAATTGACTGTCACAACTTTATTTTATCTCGCACACAGAAAGGCTTTCCAGAAAAATAATACAATATGAGCATGCATGTCATGACCCTCGCCCAAAACCCCCTCTGGCAAACCCATTGGCCAGGTGGAGTCAGGACTCGGGCCTCTAGAGCCTCGCATCCTCTTCAAAATCCCTCATGGGGCCAGTCCTGACGCCTATGGCGCCAGGCTCATACACCATGAACAATGTGCTTGGGAACTACTTTATTGTATTGTCAGCCAACATGGAGGCATCCACATAGCTTGGTTCCTAGGAACCAAGCTATGCGGTCTAGTGTTTTGGGTGTGGCAGGCCTGGAACTACTTTCCCTGGTACTACTTTACCTGGGCTATATAAACCACACCCTGACTGCAGAACATGCTTCGTGTTACTTTGCAGCTTGTAACGTGACGCTCACCGTTTCCAGCTATTCCCTCGAACCTCGGAGAAGCAGAACCTGCAAGGAGACAAAAGGAACATCATTAGCAGCAGCATCTTACCTGCAGTCTTCATCTTTAAACACTTGCAGCTACTGAGAACAGCTTCCTCGAATCTGCATGCCTCCCGGACAGAACGACCTGAAAGAGGAAGATAGAGGCAACAATAAAGAAAGTTATAGAGACATTTACAAATTACGAACTGCTCAAAAGGCTTACCTGGCTGGTCGCCTCTCGGCTGGCACCACTCCGGACATTCCACTCGCGCTGAAGAACACCGCGACCTACAAGGAAGGAAAACACAGGTTAGCAAAGGCAATACTTCGCAGCGCTGTGCATAGCGCTTACTTACTGCATCATAGCGCTCTTAATGCGCCATCATTTACCAGCGGGGCTCAACCAAGCCAGTTCGCCGCGCTGAAGCTCTGTATACCTAAGGGAGAAAAAAGAGACATTTTAAACAAAGAAAGGCATGCAGGATAGCAACAAAACTAAAGAACAGCAATAAGACCTACCTGAACAATATCAAACGGGCCGGCATCAGTGAAGTAACTAGACCGCACTCGCCCATGAAAGACAACGCGCCCCTGCAAAGAAGGCAGGACGGAGAGCACGCCTAACTCTACCACAAGGTAGAACCTTCCCCGCAGACCACATCAGGGCAAAGCTGAGAAGCATACCAGCGAGTAACCCAGCTGGGTGGCGTCCCTGTGGATACCAGGTGAGCGTAACAATGCACCAATCATCGCAGCTCCAAGCCTCTGTATCACGTTTACGGAAGTATACCTATTCACTGACCATTATCAGTCGACTATATAAATAATTAATCAAATTTCAAATCTGTGTTTCCACCACAGTCTATTTCTTCCTTGTTTTCAATATTTCATTTCTTTGCCACATACACCATATACAATAGACAGACTGACTGACTGACTGGACGGCCCACATATATTTCCGTCAACGCTCCCCGTGACCTTTCCTGCCACAAATAATGACTCTGATCGGAGTATGAGCTGTCTTCTTTAATGATACCTTGATCATTTGTAGCCTAGATACGTCCACTTGGACTTTAAGACAAGAATGTCCTTGACGTAGGGTTCTGGGCTTATTATATAGATCGCTCCTCGTCTATATTCTTTAAACTATGACGCTCTTCGTCTTACACCATGACGCTCTTTGTCTTAAACCAAAAAGTAAAATACCCCAACCAACCCTCCGTTACTCTATCCTCGTTATCACTCTTCCCCACTCAGTGCTCATTCAGTTTGCCATCTCACTCAGCCTACTCACAATTTGTGTTTTCCACTTCTGACCCTCGGGGTCGCTTCCTCCTTAACCAGCCACTTCAACCTTCGGTTCGCTCAGCTTCCTGTAGAAGTTGGGAGGGGATTTTTCTTCAAAACGAGGGACCCGTCCCACCTGTACTTGCAAGTTTTATTTTAATCTAATAGCCGCTATCTACAAGAAGCTTCACGTTCTTCCAGCTAAATGGCAGAGGACGTCTGATATTTCCGGGACCGCAAAGCTTACTAGATCGATGGATTTTTAACCATCCTCACTCTGCTAACGCGTGAACCAGGGTTTCCAACCCAGCCCTTTAAGACGAGATAGCAATACTTAGAGATAGATGGAGATGCAGAATATACTCAAACATCAATAATCAAACTGACTCAGGAAGTTAGCAAAGTGCATCTGTTTTAATATCAATTATCTAATACAGGGAGTTACAGCGAACCTCAACAAAGTTGCTCGATCTTCACACTCCATGCATGTCATGAAAAAAACTGCTTTTATATTAAAAACGCGTCATCATTGATGTCAACCTACATTGCAAACTACAAAAACCTATTTAGGAAGGGCATAGGATTACAGGGAACATCTAGGTATACGTTCCATAGTTGTCAGCAAGGTGGTTGGGTCTCTAACATCAGGTGGGCCAACTAAGTCCTCCCTCAGTGCAAGTTTCTACAAATGTCATCAAATACACGACATCCCATTGGTTATACAACCTCAAGGGCTCTCTGTTACGTGGCACCCATGTACCCCTCTGTAATATTCCACCTACGCAAGCAGCACGCACGCTAATATCCAGGTGCTAGTGGGCTGGTCATAACCAAAGCTTCCCACCAATTAGCCTGTCATCTATCAATACCCTTGCAGTCTGCCAGTCAATTAAGGCTTTGAATTTAGCCTTGAAAATGTTCTCTGAGCTTGAGACTATGAGGGAGTATAGGCATACTGTCGTCTTGGTTTCGATTCTGATCATCCCAGTGTCTATTTTCATCCAACCATATGACTGCAGACCATGTTTTCGAGACTTTCGGCATTAAAATTACTATTTAATGATGAACCTCTGAAGTCATCCATGTTCTCACTCCTGACCTAAGACAGGAGTTTTATTCTTTTCACATGTTCTGTAACCACTGCTCGAACATTCAGGCCCAAGGTGGCCTTGACTTCTTGGTGTTGAACCAGCCATGCCCTTCTTTGATTCACCTCAATGGTTAAGTTTTCGATTTCTAACTGCGACACACTTAAAACCTTTCTTTTCACTGGATCTAGGTCTGCTAAAGTGCGTTGTGGAATCATCCATAGTTCATAAGTTTCCTATGCATATATGTTGGCGCATCGCCACAATCTATTCACTGCATAGCCAGCCTTTACAAATACTTTGTCTACTTGCGTTGCTGCATCTGTACAATTGTAAAACTACTTGATATCTTCTTCATTATTTCTGTAGCATGAACATCTTCATCTCAAGCCTGAAATGTTGTTAATCTTTTACACCTCTTCTTCAGAGCCTATTGAATGTGTATGTTCGCTCGTCTCGGCATCTCTTCTGGGTGCGTTGGCTCAGTTTCTTCATGTCACCAATCTTCTATTTTGCTCAGTTTTCACACTTCCTCCGGGATTTCATTCAAATGGCCATCATATTGTTGTGAATGCATGTATGGCTTTCTCAATGGGAATCCTACTTCCAGGATTTTCTTTAGTATAGGTATTCTCACGGTCATTGCACGTGTCTCACACTCTGGCTCCCAACATATATGCAACATGGCAACTAGATTTGGGTGGGGGTACTTGGCTCCTCCTCTACAAAACCTCTTTGGTTTTCACTTGCCTTTATTTTTTCTACCCACCATCATGCATCTGGATACATGGAGAAACCTCTTCTCCAATTTTTTTAAAAACTGGGTGGATTTGTATCAATCCACCAAAAGGCGCATATGCACTGCTTTGTTTCAAATTTGAATAAAATCTGTCCAGCAGATGAGGTTGTGAGCCTGTTCAATGATTGTACATTTTCACTTATGGGAATAATGCAGAATGTGAACAGCACCCCTTTTCCGGGGTTGTGTAGACTGGCTGTTGGACTAAATGGGCCACAAGGGCTACCGAAACACTGCACTCTGTCTTCACCAAGTTAATACAAAGGTCGTCATGGCCGTGGCTAACCTAAAATTGTAGCGAGAATTGGAGGACTATGACCCAATTTTTCCAACTCATTTTTATTTTAAACCATTGCAATATTGTGCACACAACTTTCAAAATGTTGGTGCCCGGGCCATAAAACATCTTTGGGAAATTTCAAATAGGTATGTCAAATGAGTCAAAAATTATTAACAATTTAATTTTTGCACAGTCAGTGGAAGTTAGTTTCACCTTAACTACAATATAACAACTCTGTATAAAAGGTAAATTTGCAGATACGTGTGTCTTTTCGAAATGTTTATCATACTTCTCAACATGCTAAAAACCTGAAATTTGGCGTGTGGGTAGGTTCCATGGTGTAGACAGTATAAAATACAAATATACCTAATAATTAGACCTTTGTCTAATTATGTTTAGTAGGAATTACTGTACGAAGCACAGGTACAACTGCAAGTCTACATGTATAATGAATATTAACAAGCACTTTGTCGGTGTGAAACACGTTATCTATTGAGTCAAGCTTTAATGCCTGGTTTATGAAAATAAAAATTACTTTACTCACTTTGATATCCTGAATTTATAGCCATGTGCAATCGAGAGTGTGGTCCTAGACACTGTGTGTTGTTTGGGTGGTTATATATATATATATTTGTGTTTAGGATTGGGAACCATATTTTCAATGCACCACAAAAAAGTACAGCTTCTGCCACTGGATAGGTGAAGAAATGCATCTGGGTAAACCGAGTAGCACCATACATTTCTGACACACTCTGAAAGCCTGTGAAGGATAGCTTGTGTTGATCTCTTAAGTTTGCCCCACCCACTTTGCACCTAGAGGAAAGACTAGGATCATGCTAAAGCCATTTTGACTGAAAAGGCAACCTACACCGCCTCACACAATGCCATATCCGAATGCCATGGCTGTCCACATTCTCTGGGTTCTAGTGGTAGAAGCGCTGCCAGACAAATCTACATTGTCCTTACGCTCCCCAATGTAAAGAGCCCTGCATAAATAATGCATTCTTTTGAGTGAGAAACCATTGTGGCCAGTCCCTTAAAATTCACAGGATCATAAGGTAATTTGGAATGCTGTACATCTCTGAAAAAACATAGACATGTTGGGGTACTGAGGAAGGAGAGTCACTGATTTGCCTCCCCCAAGAAGTTCTAATTTAACGCACAAAGATGCTATTTCATTATGTGCCCCTACACATGTTCTGGAATAGATCTCCCATGATCCTGCACCTCTAACTAAGCTAAGGAAGGTACACCAGACAATCGCCAAATGCCAGGAACCACCAATCAGACCTCACAACACCACATCATCACTGGCAAACCACCATTGAAGGAGGAAATTCACCCTACAAAAATTAGAAACAAAACCTCTCCACCTACAAACCCACTGGATTAGCAAGAAAAAGGACAACAAAAAGGGACCAGGAGATGATACCATTGAAACCATCTATAAACTCCACACACTAAAAATATACCATCTTAAAACACAGAATCCCACAAATCAGAAAGCATCAGCACAAAGGTGACTCTAAGAACCAGACCTCCATATGGACCCATAACTCCATAGACCCCTTTTGTAAAAAGAGATTGGGAAACACTACAAAATCCCAGATGTCAATGAAACAAGAATGGCAGATCCCACATGCAATCTATTGGAACTTCTCAACAAAGAAAGGGACAAAACCTTCACAAAAATCAAAACCTCAGTCACACCCAATCTGTAGCTCAACAACCCACGCCACTCGTACCACCCACACTACCTGAAGAAGCCCTCAATAACGTCTCATCCAAAATTAATACAATTCACTGCAGCTAGCTCAACAAACACTCAATGGCAGTGCACACAATCAAAATATACAACCTCCCAAGTGAAGGTTGCACAGACACCCTCTTCGACATAGAAATCTGGCTCTCTAATAACTATAGAGTAGTTGCTCATGAAGCCCTGTCAAGCAACTACGAATTATTACAAACAAACTGAGAAGGTAGAAGAGAAGGCAGCTCTGTGGCTCACAAAGACCACACCACCTCCTTACCTCTACTTTCAACAGACATAGAATATTGGGAATCACTCCTCGTCAACTTCATACTCTGTGACCAAGTTAACTTACTTTTCCTACTCATATACAGGCCACCCAAATAGAATCAACGTTTTGCTGCTAAGCTCACAAATGCCTAGCCAGTCTAGCGGTAAAACAGACCAATATCATCGTAATGTGATATTTTAACATCTGGTTTAATGAAAAGCATCAACAAACTCCCCCAGCGCCCACCTATAAACTCTTCACCTGAAACAAATAGTGACTGGACCCACCCACCGAGTCGTGCACACACTTGATGCAATTTCCTGCAGGGATGGACCAGTAGCATCATCTGGAGCAACAACCACACGATCCCTTTTCTCCATTAGAATCTCAACTCATGTACTGACCACAAACACAAAGAAACCAACAACAATCAAAAGAAACTGAAAAAAGCTCAGTATAGAAAACCTAGCACAATTAATGCTAAACACTAAACCCAACATACACCAACTGAACAAAATGATGCCAGATGCCTTAAGATAAACTTCATACCTAGATCACAAATACTCTAAATTAACACCTCTGAAAACCTTCAAACCAACAGAGAAAATAGTTGCAGCTAGAAGGTGCATAGAGGAATTGAGAGCATGCAAGAAGATGAACCAAAGGTTAGATAAACACATGGAGAAAATATTCTAAAATTTGAGGCGGGATAAACAGATGACCCCACCAACTACTGGCAGATATCAAACATACCCTATCCTGCCAAACTCCTGGAGAGCCATGTATACAAAGAAATCCTCAACTACGTGAAATCGAACTGACTACTGGATCAAACCCAGGTAGGCTTTAGACCAATGAGAGGAACTAAATCCACATTCCTCTCCATATGGGACAACCTTAAATGAATGCCAACAACACTCAATCCGCTCTTATACTACTGGAAATATCAGCAACGTTTGACACAATCAGACACACAACCTTAATTAAAAGACTGGAAGAATCTGGCATTCGTAACTTCCCAATACAATGGCTAAAATAATTCCCCACAGATTGAACCAAAGGAATCTAACTACCCCCTTTCGCGTTTGATCAAGTCTCTCACCACTTCTCTTCAATAGCTACATGGCATCGCTCATGAAGCTCATCGAAACACACAGAATCACATGTTACAACTACGAAGACGACACCCAGCTTATCTTTAGGATGATAAAGAACAATGATCATGACAACACTCTCAATAAATGCCTCAACAAGATAAACTTCTGGATGACTATTAACCTAAAGCTAAATCCAACCAAAACAGAAATAATAACGACCCCATAAACTAACAACCAATCACACACATTACTTGCGTACCCTCAATGAAGGGGGACACAACTGGAAAGCTCAGCAGTAATAATCAAGGGCAGTGGACTCACCATAGAACCACAGGCCGATGCAATAGAAATGCAATGCAATAGCTTCTGCCACCTACGCTCCCATACATAAACTTTACACTTCGACCTGTCATAATCTCCCTGTTATTATGAAGAATAAACTATGCAGTTAGCATATACCTAGTAATGCCTCACTACCGCACCAGGAAATTACAACACACCCAAAACACAGCAGCAAGACTTCTTCTCTGATTTAACAGGAAAGAACACATCATCCCAGCCCTTAGAGGTCTACATTGGATACTGGTTAAACAAGGAATCCATTTCAAACCTCTCTGCACCGCCCATAGAGTATTTTACAGCCAAGAGGAAGAATTCCTCCCATCAAAAATCACCCAATACCAGCAAAGAAAAACTCTCAGATCAAGAAACAAGGCATTATGAGAAAAATAAACATAGAGGAACCACTTTCTCTATTCTCACAGCCAAACTTTGGAACTCGATGCCTAATGAATTCAGGGGGAAAGAGGACCATCTGACTTTTCAGAAATTGTTAAAATGAGATATACACTATAAAGCACCACTATGGCGCCACATCCAGATTCACTAGATACAAATGTTACAACAGCACAATAACAAACAGATCTCAAAGAACCACACAACATGACCAAACACCTTCTGCCAATAACGATAATGCCATACCTCCCCAAACCAACTACTAAAATAGTGCCACAACACACAAACTCGCTGTCCCCAGACCTTCAAACCAAAAGCACAATCCTGCTAGAAAATCTAACAAACCACAAAGAGAACTCAACTACACAGATGCCATTCATCCTAGCTGTACTGGAAACAACAGATAAGCACAAAAGCTCTGCATCTATCGATGATCCTTCTTCTTGGGTACATTTCCATAAAGTGCCAAAGCCAGTCAGACGCATTTCAAACCTGCGTACCTATGACCGTGGATTGAGAGGACCCATATAATTTTTACTTGCCGAGTGTGAACGAGCATATATGCGTTTAATTAAATGAACAAGCAGTTCTTTCAGCGTGTCACGGGGAAACAAGAATATAATTGGTGGGCTAATTCTGTTGGTCTAGCTTGCTGTGGCACATTTGAAACTGTGAAGCGACAAACCAGGTGGCTGACTGACAACCGTAGACTAAGAATATGTCTTGTGTGTATTATATTCACTGTGCTCCTTTTAATGGTAACCATTTGTCATTTAATGCTGCTGGTCAATATGTATAAATATGAAGCCTTTGTGACAAGAAGACAGAGTAAAGGACAAAGCCTATGCTGTAATTTTGCTCTTCGTTTAAGCGCATTCTGAGTGAATAAACCTTTGACTGCCAAAATAGCACTGTGCCGGTATCTCATTCTTGGTGTGTGTCCACGAGCGGGCACTATGAATGGACTATTTCCCACAAAATGGCACCCCCAGATGGGAACTTGTCTCGGATAGGATCAGGTTTGACAGTGTGCCATGGTCAGGGAACAAGCATTGGACGGCGAAGGACGTGGGGCACACTGCACAAGGTGGACAGATGTTTCCTGCAAGCACGGATTTTGCCCGCCAGCTGATTTCCTCATCACGCTAATCCTCCATGACCGAGGTCGCCGCTTGTTGGACAGAGGGAAGCCGGCACAGACAATGGAATTGGGTGAGACCATTCTGGGTGCAATATGTGTATGATGTGATGATGAGCACACTATGATGCATTATGGATGAATCATGAAATGAGCGTGTAATGTTGTATTTTCCATGGGAGCATTGTGTTAAATGAGACATAGAGAAATACACTTTGTGCACACGAGTTGCAACTATGGGTAGTTCATGCATTAAAATTATGTGTTGTGGGCTGAAATGTTGTAAGGCTCGTTCCAGTGCTCTGGAGCAGCATATTCCGACTCCCCCGGCAGCAACGCAGAAGGGGATTGATGATTAAAAAGGGCTTGGGGGAGGTGGTCTTGCGAGAATGGCAGGAATACACCGCCACCAACTCTGAGTTACAGTTTCCTGTGCATGGATCTTTTGACCTGGAGAAAATAAGGTACCTAAGAGGAATATTAGCCGCTAAAGGCAATAAGGCAATTGGACCCTTGTAATTAGAAACATATAGACAATGGGAAGATTATGCTAGACAATCTATGAGAGAAGATCAGATTAAAAAACGTAAACCGCAATCCGAAAAAGACAAAGCGTGTGCATATCATAAAGAGATGAAAAAGGATTGGGCACAAGGAGACTGTGAAGATATAATGAGAATTAACGGGGTGTATGTAGCCAAGGCCTGCTCCTCAGCCTGACACCTGAATCAGAAATGATCTTGGAGGATGAGACGGACCCGTTGTTAGACTGTTTCATGTATAAAAGGCCTCCCCAATCCCCTGTGGTGATACAGCACTCTCCTCGCCACCTGCTACCCACAGAATTACCGGCCAGGACACGGAAACTGCAGAAAGGGTAGTGTTGGCATGGATCAAAAAAAGGGTAGAAGGAATAGAACAAGCTAAAGTGTACATGCCCCAGCAACCAGAAATGCCTATATTCACAATAGTGCTAGCACAAAAAAAGGCAAATGTGGCTGTTACATACAAATGTAAATGAGGAGGACAAAGTGTACCCCCTCCCAAGCGATTACAAGGCGAAAGAGCAAGCAATCCAGGAGTGTGGGCTTGATTCAGACTCCTGTCCAAAAGTTGTGTCGAAATTCCTATTTTGGATTACAAATGCCCCAGTCCATGGTAACTCAAACGTTTCCTATGAGAGAAGTGCCTGGGTTTGATACTGATAACCCCACACACCAGGTCCGTGTACCCTGGAACAGAATGAAGTTACTGTCTTTTACTAAAGATTACCCAGATATCAGGCAAAATCCTGAGCAGTGTTATAACGAGACTGACCGCGTCTTAAAGACAGGTCTGCTAAGGCTTGGTGATATAGATCAACTGTTCTTATGTATACTCCCGATAGGCATATGGCACCAATGCAGAATGCAAGACAGTTTAAATCCTGTCATAAAGTGGGATGAGCTGACCTTGGCAGCGAGCGAAAGGGGGAAGACTGGGTAATTGTCCAAAGAATAATAGCTCTTCCAGCACTGCTGATAATGTGTATCCAGCAAGTGGTTCCCTGCAAGCGAATGAATTGGGAAAAGCTGAAGGTTTGCTGGCAGGAAGAAGTGGAGTCAAATGAAAAATATTTTGCACGAAAGGAAGAACCTTTTACCTCATGTAGTGGGTTGGATATGTCTACCCTGGAGGGGCAAAAGGCGTTCTGTTTCCATTTTGTTGAAGGGTTGTTGCTTCACTTAAAAAATTACGTTCAGAGATATCAGTACACCTGGCCAACCCAAAGTGCTGCTCAATATTGACCATGGCTATGTATTATGCAAATCGCCATGCTAAAGACAATGGGTAACAGGAAAAGAAAATGAGAGAGTTAAAGACCAGAGCATTAATGTAGCAGGCTTTCCCTGAAGAGGTAGGGGAAACATACGCACAGAGAGAGGAAGAGGCGTGTACAGGGGAAGAGAAGAAAATGCACCACCAGGTGGTAGAACACTAGTGGACACAGGTTGTCGCTATTGTGAGACCGAGGATCTTTGAATCCAAGGATGTCTGCTAAGGAGAAGAGGCTGTGGCTGATTATGTAGTTGTGGCATGTTAAGGGGAGCATTTTTAAAGGCTGATAGTGGCATTCAAACTAATAGTGGGGCACCTGAAGGGAATAGCGACAAGCTCAATTACTTTGACCCACTACCGAGTCAGCAGTATTCGGCTAGGCAATATTATGTGGATGACTATACAGTGGGTGACTATGCAGAATAGGGCTGCTTTGGAGAGGAAAAGGGATGCGTGTGTATCCCTGTAAAGCCAAAGGGACCATTTGTTGAAATGGTGGTAGACAGCAAGCAGGCTAAATTCCTGCTAGACACTGGTGCCCCCAACACATTTATATACCACAAAATAGTGTCTTCCATTCCCCTCTTTGGAAATATTAATACATCAGTGGGTTTTGCAAATGAACCTTTTTGAAGTCCACTATCAGAACCAGTGTTAGTCCCCATTGGTCCTATCTCTTGTAAGGCTCTGCTGGTGGTTACGGACAAATGTGCTTTGAATTTGTTGGATATGGATTTACTTAAGCGCTTGCATGCTAACAATAATTGCTCACATGATCGAGCATATTTGACGTTTTGTGCAGAGTCCTTCTCTAAGTGCTTTGTTATTGCCACTAATGAATTACCTCAAGCATTAAAACAAATTCAAATGAACACTGTTATTTGGGCCACTGGCTCTAATGATGGAGGCTGCATGGTAGTGGAGGCGATTAAAATCAGAGTAAAACCAGGGGCATTGTTACCCAGAATACCCCAATATAAGATAGCAAAGGGAGGGTTAGAAGGGATCAAAACAGTAATACAGGACCTATTGACGAAGGGGATATTAAAGGAAATGGTGGGTAGCCCCTGTAACAGTCCTATTTTACCCATACAGAAGTGAAGTGAAGGAAAGCCAGATTCTCCTACCCAGTGGAGACTTAGAATTGATCTCCGTGCCATTAACAAGGTCGTAGTTCCTCATTTCCCTGTGATCACTGACATGATCTCCCTTTTTACTATGATGCCACCCTCGGCGGAATGTTTTGCTGTCACTGATCTTACAAATGCCTTCTTTAGCATTCCAATCCACAAATACAGTCAGTACCTATTTGTTTTTAATGTTGAAGGGTGATCGTATACTTTGTGTCGAGCACCACAGGTATACACTGAAAGTCCAAGCATGTATAGCCAAGCTTTAAACACACAATTTGATATGTTCACTCCAACCACTCATACAGTGCTTTTGAAATATGTTGACGATCTTTTAATAGCAGCTGACACACAAGAGCAATGTGCAGATTGCAAAGTGTGCCTATTGCAGTTCCTAGCACCCCTTGGGCATAAAGTATCTCTCAGTAAGTTGCAGTTTTGTAAGACACCGGTCACTTATTTGGGTAATCAATTATCAAAGGGGGAGAGGCCCCTGCATCTGCAGCGTTTGGAAGCAACTACGAAAATAGTTGTCCCAACCACGCAGCAAGAAGTCAGAGGCTTTCTAGGGATGACATAATTCTGTAGGCAGTGGATCCCTAATTTTTCCCTGCTGGCTAAACCATTGCTAGAACTAACCTCGAGCAACACTCCTATTTCTTTGCAGTGAACTGTTGCTTACCAGTAAAGTTTTAACGCGCTAAAGTCAGCACTTAGTAACTCACCTGCTTTGGGAACTCCAGTCTATATGAAACCCTTTAACCTGTTTGTGCATGAAAGCCAAGGCTGTGGGTTGTCTGTACTAATGCAACCGCAAGGGGGTAAAATAGGCCATATACATATTTTTCCAATAGCAAATGCATTACCAAACTGCGAGGTGTTGCTGCTGCAGCATTATCCATGAAGCAAGTCGATGCTTATTCCTTCATCTGAAGCCAAAAACCTTGGAGTCATCTTCCACTTCTCTCTTTCCTTCCTCCCTCACATCCAGGATCTTGCCAAGAAGGCCCACTTTCAATTCCACCTTCTCAAAGGAAACCTTCCTTTCCTCACTTTCCACCTGAAGCTCAAAGTCTCTAGAGCTTCTGTACTCTCTGGGCTAGACTACTGCAGTCGCCTCTTCCTTAACCTACCCTCTTCCTCTCTATGTCGCCTCCAGCTAATCCAGAATAAGGCTGCAAGACTTGTCCTTGGCATCAAGCCCAGGGACCTCATCTCTCCAGCCCTAAAATCTCTCCACTGGCTCACGGCTGCTGCATGGATCAAATTCAAATCCCTCTGAATCATCCATAAGGCTGTCCGGGGCCAAGGACCACTCTAGCTACAACTTGCTCTCCCTCCAGATCTTTACGTTCCTCTGGCACCAACTCTGTGTGTCAAGCACTTTGCTAAACAGCGAGCTGGTGGCCAATATCTTTCCTCTGCTAGCTCCCTCCTATGGAACAGCCTCCCCATTCCTCTTCATCTTGAGCAGGATCTCCTCAAATTCCAGAAGCTCCTCAAGACTCATTTTTACCTCCTCCCCCCTCCCTCCTTTGCTAAACCCCACAGTCGCTGAGATTGGTGACCAGGGCCCTTATCTGTCCACCTGGGTCCTGGCCTGCTACTCCCAATTGTCTTCATCCTCCACCCACTCCCAGCACTTGCCTTGACACCCACTGGCCTGTGCTATCACAGGCCTGCACTTATTTATTTGCAGTTGACCACTCTTACTAAGTGATCTATGCCAGTCACTTCACTTAGCTGTCTGCAACTTACTCCCTAGCACTTCCCTCTATGGTACTCCTAGCACTTAGCCCCTCTCCCTCATCCCCTCTCTCTCTGTACTTGCACGTTCTGAATGTTCACAAGGCCTAGTAGGACCGCTCTCTCTTTTATTATTATATTTGACTTTCATTCATATAGTCCCTGCGCGTTGCCCTGTGGGCACTTTGAAACACAATTCACTTGATGTATAAGAGCCTTACAAATGCACAATAAATAAATGCCATATTCTTAGGACACCCTGTCATTCGTTCAGTGCATCATGCAATAGACATATTGATTAATAAAAATCAAGACCCAACATTTAACGAATGCTAGGCTTACTAGGTATGAATTGGCATTATTGGCATCACACATTACGATTCAGTGTTGTAATAACCGTAATCCAGCCACTCTGCTACCCCTCCCTTCTGATACTTCTGTTGAAATGCATGATTGTTTACTAACCACTGATGAAGAGATGAAGGGACGGGTGGATCTGGTGGACGTCCATGTCGAACAGCCGGACAGTACTTTGTATGTAGATGAGTCTTGTTTTAAATTACCAGATGGCATCTCTTCAGCAGCATATGCCATTACAACCTTAAAAACAATCATTGAAACATGAAGGATTCCACAAAAAGCATCTCAGGCAGCCAAAATTAGTGCCCTTACCAGAGCATGTGAACTCGGTGCAAAACTTATGGTACAGATTAAAACAGATTGCCAGTATGCTTTTGGCATAGCACAACATTTTGGTCACAAATAGGGTGAAAGAGGGTTCCTGACTTCCCATGGTACAAAAATACAACGTGGTTTTTTTATCTTGAAATTGCTGAATGCCCTGAAATTACCAAAGAAGTTGGCCATCATTAAATGCAGTGCACACAAAACAATTGTAGCTGATATAGGAAAAGGCAATGCTTTTGCTGATCAGACTGCCAAAGCAACTGCTCAGTCTTCTATATTGCTTATGTATGTCTGCTATGCATGAAATGAAGACACTGTGACATTTGACAACACTATACAGACGGTAAAACTCATTCAGTCTGAGGCTACTGCCCAGGAATTACAGGAATGGAAACAGACTGGGAAATATGTAGATGGTTGTTGGCTAGATCCGCAAGATGAGGGAAAGTGGAAAATGACCACGTGTATTGCACGTCCTATGCTCATGTCCCGCCTCATGTAGGTGCCGAGTGAATGTACAAGTTGCTCACTGCAGTGTGGAGTAACACTAAGCTAAGACCAGCCATGGTTGCATTTTGTAAAAAAACAGTTTAGTATGTGCATCCTATAACATTGGGAAGAGTGAGGGAGCCCCAAAGGGACATTTTCGCCACCTGAATTTCCCATTGAAGCGTTACAAATGGATTTTATTGAATTGCCTCCCTGTCAAGGAAAGAAATGTGTTAGTGACAGTATGCATGTTTAGCAAATGGGTAGAAGCATTCCCCTTAAAAGACATTTCTGCATTAAGAACTGCTAAAATACTTGTAGAGGAGTATTTACCCCGATTTGGACTGCCTCACACTGTCTGGAGCGACAATGTTGTGCATTTTGTTAATACCACAATGGAATTAGTGTGTAAAGCATTAGGCATACAGCAAAAATGTCATGCAATGTATCAGCCCGTAGCAGCAGGATTAGTGGAGAGAATGAACCCCACTTTGAAGAATAAACAGTCCAGGATATGTGCTAGCAGTGCCCTAGGGTGGGTAGATGCACTACCACTGTTCTCCATGAGAACTGTTATGCCAAATCCAAAGATACTGAAAAATGTGCCATACCGCTGTTGACCGACTACTGTAAAACGCTAACTAAAAACCTGTCCATTCTCCACAAACAGGTTGCTGATTGTCTACCAACACCATTGGAGGGGCCAGGACACAGCATTGAGGCAGGTTACAAAGAACTTTCAGCGAGCATCAGGACTGCAAACCCTGGTGGAAAGGGCTGGTGCAGGTATTGCTCGCCACTCAGACGGCTGTGAAATGTCATGGCTGCCAGCATTGGGTCCAAGCTTCACATATAAAGCGAGCACCATCTTCTCTGTTACCAACACCATTGCTTGCTGTGCCCGGTGCAGAATGCACCCCTTTTGCTGAGACACTTGACACTCGCATCGTTGCTGCTGGCCCTAAAGATATTGCTGGAGTAGTAGAGGGGCCAAGGTACAATATATGGCCAAGGAAACTAGGAAACTATAAGGAATCCCTTTCCACAAGGGATAACTGCCAGGTGGTCAAGACTGCCAACTTTAATAGACTACTTAGGGGTGCAGTAGCACAAAGAGACACCCCAAGGAGCAATTAAGCTCCATGAAACATGTCTTGTTAGAATTTCTTTTTGCTGTTTGGTTTTGCTCCATACACAAGCTATGCCAGTCCATGAGTGCACGGCTATTTCACCCCAGAGAGGGTCGGCGCATCTCTATGCTTCTGTCAGAGAATAAAAATAGAAAATGGTATTGTTCCAAGGGGTTTGTATATGCAGTACTGTTAAGATTGATTGTATCTGGTTATTACTGGAATATTATGTAGCACCATCGTTGTTTGGTACAGTAATCAGTGTTTCCAATGCCACCCTGTCCCTGATCCAGCAGTCTCATAGGGAAAGGATTATAGAGAATACCTTTGTTTCACTGTTACATAACACACATGAAATCATCAATAGAAGCAACTGTTATATCTGTCTGTATTACCCAGCCTATGTTGGCGAAGGCCTCCCATTGCAGCAGCTCCCTTTACCATTCTCCGCCTCATGTTATGCGCTATATATCGCTGTAGCTAGCGGAGGCTCCACTTTCTTTAGCATATACACTAAAATAGGTAGCACCAAGCACAACTAGGTGTCCTTATCTAGGGATCCCATATCAGTATCTTTATGAAAATCTTCTAAAAAGAAAAAAAGGGTTATGAGGCCGTCACTATACCTAATGGAACCTTCCTGCTAATGTACCTGTTCACTAGAGAAGGGCAGGAATGGTCCTTCCTTATGAACGTTTCACCATTGTAAGGAACTCATGGTGGCAACAATAAAGACAGACACACACAAGTGATCACATTTCAAGGGTTTTAATTAAACTGTGTGTATGGGTTGAAAAAATGCTAAACCCAAATTTCAGATGGGAGCAAGCTACGTCCATCAAATAATAAGGCAGTCCTAGTTGAGTCTTGTCAAATAAAAGGGCCTATACTAAAAAATACTATTGCCAGTCCTTACAGCTGTTACAAAAATAATGTGGGATAGTATTCACAAGAAAAGAAAGAAGTGTTCACAAAAATAAATCAGGATGGTATAGCGAGATCTCTTTTGCCCACGTTTTGTAGCACAGGACAAGGCGGGCCTCTTGAGCACAGCACGGGACAAGGCTTTTCCAGCACAAGCTCTATTGTTCTTCTCAGCAATATCAGGATCTGCGGTGGTGAAGTCTCTTTACCCAAAGTCTCTTGCCTCTGATGGCCTGATGTGTTCAAAAATACCAAAATAAAAGGTTCATTTGCGTATGTACGTTGGGTCATGACTTTTCACCCCTGGATCCCCCGCTTCCAGGCTCTGACCTCTCGAATGTTAGCCTCCCTCCGTCGGGTTCACTACAGCTTTTTACTCAAATGATTTCACCTGTTGTATTCATGTTATCATGTGTCACCCTGTTTTGTAGGCATCCCTCAGCCGGGTTCACACTTGCTGCTATACAGTTAACTTTGCTTTTATTGCAGGGTGGGATTTACTTCCCTTAGCTTTCCTCTTGGTTACGATGACCTCCCTCGATCAGGCTCAGACCATCAATTCATTCCATACATCCCACGGTCGGGTTCTTGCGTGTCATTCTAACACGGTTTATCTCATTATAAAAGTGGGGTTCCCTTCCCCTGGCTTTCTTTCAGCATCCCTCCATCGTGTTCACACTTGTCTTTATTCACTAGACCCCTCTTGGGTCCTTTTCCTTCTTAAATCCGGGTTTCGGCCCCCAGTCAGCCTTCACGTACTTCGATGTTCTCGGGGTGTTTCCAGCCACCCTATTTTACAGGTATCCCGCAGTCAGGTTCCCATTTGATTTAGCTTCTATTCCCTTTACTCAAGTCTGGATTTTAGCCCCCAGTCAGGCTTTCCTTTAAAGCCCCCCGTCAGGCTTTACTTTAAAGCCCCCAGTCAGGCTTTCCTTTAAGTTGTGGGTCAAAGACTTTCGACTGTACAAGGGATTTTACTCAACCTTTGTATGACCACTTTGACCTCTTACAATGGGCTCTCATATGGCCCTCTGGTATTTGTAGTTTTAGCAAAAAAGGGAACAAGCAGAGTCTTTAGACTGAGTGCCCATGTGGCGCTGGACCACTCTTCAGCTGGTCTTTCCCTGCGGTTTTAACAATTCTGAAACAGTCTTTTTTTCTTTAATTCATTTTATGTTGCCATTTGCAACCTTTGCTCAACATTGTTTGCTTTACTATCTATTCTCCCTCTGACTCACCGCCTGTCATGAACTGCTTGGCGTTTCTTGTCTCCGGAGTCAAGGACGATACCACGGTAGCAAGCGTCTCTCCCTGCCATGATTAGCAGCGTAGGAGGGCTCTGTGCACCGTTGCCCTCTGCTACACCATGCGCTGGCTGTTATTCCTGGTTTTATGGTTCCTTTCACATAGGCTTTGTGGGTCTGGTTTGGAAAGGGCAAGGGCACTTCTCTCCTTGTCATCCTTTCGGTTGTAGCTGCCTTTCTTCTCCTCTTGAACTGCCATTCTGGAATGGCTTAGTTGTCGTGAGGTCTGCCTTGCTTGTAGCGTGCTCTCGTGCTCCACCTTTCATCCTTGTGGGGAAGGGAATGTGCCGTCAGGTGTGTGTGGTTATTATCAATTGCCTGACCCTTGTGTTGGGACATGTCAGGTAAGCGGCTCTAGTGTTAGTCCATTGTTTTTCATGGTGTAAGAAAGTGTTCATGTTGGAAAAGGGTGGGGGGGGTAGAGTTTCTCAATATCCTACAGGGTAGGATGAGGAAGATTTGTTATAAGGAAGGGGGTACTGCATCTCACCCATTGATGTCCCACTTCCACTCCTCAAGGACCCCTCATCCAGGTGATCCTCCCACACTGGTCCACCCCCAGGAACTGGATCCAATAGCGATGGCCGTGTCCTGGCCACCTGGATATCAGATCCCCGGGGCTTGTCAGTGACACACCTTCTGCTTTCTCACCACATACAGCAATCAAGCCACTCAACTGCCCTCCCATGCACCAACTCTCCATATAAGGAACAATAGGTAGTGTGTGCATATCCAGCAATGGTACAAAGGATATGGGCTTTACCTTGAACTATATCTATACATTGTACCTACCGGCCAAAGTGTTGAAAGGCCCTCTCTATGTAGTGGAATCGGTATATTTTATTTGTGCTACTAATGCATATTCTTGGTTACCTTCTAACTGGGCACGGTGGTGCCACATGGGGTTTGTGCTGCCTGCTATCATGCTAAAAGAGTGCCTTTGGTTTCCTCTCTCATGACAAAAGTGTCATGTAATACAGGAAGATATTGGACTGCAGGTAATGGGAGATATCCTTAAAGCAATCCTTCCCTGGTATGGCCCTTCTGTTAACTCCAGAGATATATGCAGGCTGTCATGACTGCTAGAAGTCACTATAAGTGAAACATCAAATGCTCTTGCTAATATTACTGAGTTGAATGCTGTGCGCCTTGTAGCATTACAAAACAGAGTAGTACTCAATATGATTTTGGCAGAGAAAGGTGGGGTTTGCCAAATTATTGTTCATTCATACCTGACAGTGTGGCATGCTATTCAAAACCTCCAGATTATTGCGGATCAAGCACACGTCCCTGCGGGCACATTAGATAGTGGTGTATCAACTGCCTTACTGCAATGTGTTGAACAATAACTGTGTGCCTCCAACCATCAGCCACTTCTGTTACAACAAATGCTTTCATGATGCAGGAAAATGCCATTAAGTACATAATGGCCGTAGATATTACTGACTCTACTGTTTTGCCACTCGCTTATGTGCATAGTTGAGGGTTCCTTAGTTCCATAAGGTGGTAAAGGAACTGATGTTCAAAGGGACGTTTGTGAATCTAGCTCGAGCATGATGTGCAATTACTTAAATGGATAAGCAGTTCTTTCAGTATGTCGTGAGGAAACAGGAATACACTTGGTGGGCTAATTCTGTTAGCCTAGCTTGCATATGCACATTCCAAACTGTGAAGCGACAAACCAAGTGGCTGACTGACAAATGTGTGCTAAGAATGTCTTGTGCGCACTATATTCACTGTGCTCTTTTTTATGGTCACCATGTGTCATGTAATCCTGCTGGTCAATATGTATAAATATGAAGACTTTGTGACAAGAAGACAGGGTTATAGATGAAGACTTTGGTGTCGTTTTGCTCTCCGTTGAAATGCATTCTGAATTAATAAACCTTTGACTGCCAAAATAGCGCTGTGCCGGTATCTCATTCTTGGTGTGTGTCCACAAGCAGGCATTATGAATGGATTATTAGGATAAAGCCAAAGCGTGTCAAGGGCGAGCTGAAAACTCATCTGGCTGTTTGGCGTTTGCTGGTTCTGCAGCGAGCGAGCGAGCGAAGCGGACCGAAGCCCCGCCCCCTCCAGGAAGTGTGAGCCAAAAGGAGCCGCCAGCCGCCCTTGCGGCATAAAGCCTGAGCGAGTCAAAGACAAGCTGAAAACTCATCTGGCTGTCTGTCTGGCTGTTTGGCTGTTTGGCTGTTTGGCTGTTTGGCTGTTTGGCTGTTTGGCTGTTTGGCTGTTTGCTGGCTTGCTGGACGCTGGCCCAAGCACCTAAACAAAACCAAAATAAAGGTACTGAATGCGAAGAGAGAAAACCACTGTGCCGCAAGAAACTACAGTGCCGGACCGTGCATAGACGATACTCAGTGTTATAACCATGAGCGGCTCGGCAAGAACTGGCTTGACCATAATGTCACCCCCTAAAACATTCACCAAGACGTGAGCTCAGCTGAAACGGCTACGACTGACAGAGGACTTACCTGCCTTGGAGACGCCCCATCACCCGACAGTCTAAGTAAGTCAAGTAAGCCCATATGCATGCGACGTCTCGGACAAGACCTTACCCTGCCTGGTCCCTTCTTCGTTGGCCACTGCACTCCCCGTACCTCGCTGCGCCCTGAACGAGCATGCGCGTGAAGGCGGTTCTACGTGTGGTGAGATAGACACTGAGTATTCTGCAAAACTGGCCCTTGGTACTGAACTTTCAAGCACAGAGGAGGTGGGAGGAGCGGGCCCCGGCAGGCCTCTGAGTACCAGCCCCTCAACCAAGAACAGCCCCTGCCTTCTGCTTCACTCCCTTGCAATTCCCCAGTTGCGGATGCTGGCCTGGAAATCATATAAACTTTTGTGATATGACGTTCACAGCCGAAACTGCGCACTGACCTTGGACCGCGATCAGACGATACCATACTTGGCTTACTTGCCAGACAAAGTGCTGCCAAGACGATCTATGTACTATAGCGCCACTGCGAACCCCTTGTGCAGCGCACCTGAATGTTTCCGCGACACTGTCCTTTCTGAGGCAGCAGAAGAAGACTTCTTCGCTGAGTCGGACGTCTTGCCAGTGATACCTGCGCAACCACCTGACCACTTGGAAAACAACTCTCCTCGGCAGGCTCTACATGCTCCTGTAAACAGACAAAATTCCTTGGATGTTGTAAACAAGCTACTCCTCGACCTAACTCGAATCAACAAGGATCGACTGCAGAAAAACATGGAAACTGAGGCTTACGAATTTGAGACTCAAAACTGTCAAAAAGAAACTGACACTTTCCCTTCAAGTTACACGTGCGCGATGGTGTCCTCAATCATTATGTCAGGAGAGAAGAGTCTGCTGCATCCAGTAAGACTGTCATCACCATCATCACTATCTGACAGTTCATCAACTGACTCTTCCCTGATCGAACACCCTTATCCAAAAATCAGGAAACCCAAATGCCTCCAGCGGCAGAGACCTGGATAATCTATAAAAAAAAATGATTAGCTGAAGTGGCAAAAGAGGCCTTGAACCTCTTTAAGAACAAGTGCGCAGAATTCCCTAACGAAGTTCCATGTGCACACTCTGTTGGCCACTCAGCAAATAACGAGGTGCATGACTCTGCCAACGTGAAAAACAAAGTCTCGACCACAGCCCCTAAACAGCTGACGAAGACCTGTTCTGTCCCAAACTCTCTATCCACACTGGACTCCACCTCGAACACTTCTCTTGGGTTACCTAGACATGAGGAACACCGCGATGTTCATAAAGGTCCTACTGACTCCTCTGGAATCCCACAAAAGTGCTCTAAAAGCCCCGATTCCACGATAAGTTTGCTAGAGAAGTCTACTTCTGGTACAGGCTTCACACCCGTGTCGGAACCTGTACTCGATAATTCACCAGCTGCACTCGAAAAGGCTTTGCTTCTTGATGTTAGGCAAAGCAAGCACACGCAACTTGTCTCCTCCACAAAAAAGACTTTCCATGATAGCTCACCCTTTCCATCTCACCCAAATATTGACACTGAGCAAAAGACCCAGGACATAACCTCATTTAATGAGGCACTAGTTAAGTCTCTTAACTAGTAATCCAGCTCACCTGAATCCACAAACGGCCTCATCCTCAATCTCACAGGCCACTGGTGCAACCACAAACACGAACAGCGACCCTGGAGTAGCTTGAACTGCTGAGACCAGTGAAAAACAAGCAACCCGATCTGTTCGACATCTTTAAGGATTCAACATCTTTAAGGGCGTCCTCAGTGTCGACAGAAACCCTCTACTGAAGTCTACACGAAATGGCTTGCCTATAAAAAAAACTAAAAATCAACCTCCGACAAAGATGAGGCGAGGGAACAGTTCCAGAAAATTCCTACGCAACATAAAAACTGTCAACCTAACAGTCAACAACAACAACTTACCAAAGGACAAAGTAACTTTAAAAACAAGCCCGGCTTATGATAAAGTCACTGAAAACATCGAACCGACTTACGTGGTTCATGTCTCTGATGACTCAACTGACTTGACAAACTTATCCACCTACGAGGATGAAGATTCAGTTGCAACACACAAGTCTATTACCTGCAAGGAACCGGCTATGGCCCTACCTGCTGGTGTTCAGTCTAAGTTGGTCACCGCTGAGGCCTCGCATGCATCAGCCAGAATCAAACGGGCCAGAATCTGTACGCTGATACAACCGTTATGCTCGGTCGCAAGTGTGAAAGGAAGTGACAGTTCTCCATTCCTGACTATGGAATAAAAAAGGGCTAAGCTGGCAGAGTTGGACGCCTCTGCAAGCTCACAAGTGAGATCACCTAATACTCAGATAACTGAACAGTGCTCTCTCAACGAGCCTCAAAAATTCCAGCGGAAGCCTCATGGGCCGTCTAAGGGCCATCTCTCTGCACTCAATCCAGCGGGCAAAGCAGGAGCCCAAAGACGAAGAACTACCTCCGCAAATGGCGCAAAGAAAGCCTCTTTACACTCCAAATTGATCTTGGAAAGAGTTGAAAACTCAGACGACTAAATCCTGAACCATCAGAACGTGATACGGCTGTTCCATCTTGTCCCAAGTCTGAGGGCTATTGATTCAGAGGATCTGAAAATCGTGGAATTCCTCAACGAAATGAGAAACGACAAAGTGATCTTACACTTGGAGTCAAAAATAATCAGAGACATTCTGGTAGATGCCGGACCAACCTTGTTGTCCCTGGGCTTTGACATTTACAAGATCCCAAATGCTGACACAAACACCAGTCTTATCTCTGATACAGACAAACTCAAGCATGCTAGAAGATCTCTCAAGAGCCTCAAATCAAATGAAGGAAACCCTCTACAAATCGCAATTGATCCCCTGTCATCATCCGGGCGCTCAATCACTACAAATGATTAATCATGTGTAAAATCCACGGATGGCGAGCAGATAAAAATAACCATTGAGGCCAATGGTGGAGCCACGACTGCTCAACCAAACACGAAAACTCAATCTGAGCTAACAAATAACAAAAATTGGGACTGGATTGTGTCAACCTTAAACATTATACCAGAAAAATAATGCCGGGACTCTATTCCATTGCCGGCCTCCATGCTAGGATCCTAGAACACAAGAGGCTTTACTCACCTGTTTAATACACCATGGCTGTTCAAACTTGACCTTGTTTGCCTACAGGAAACATGGCTAATGGAATGCCCAACTCTCCAAGATTTTGAACTAGCCTTTAAAGATCTCAAAGGAAGACCCATGGCTGGGCTACTGATTGCCGTAAGGAAACTTTCTTTCCTCAGAATACTTGAATCGAAAACATTTCACCTTACATACAGATTGCTAAGGTGGCTACATCACATCTAAGTCATTCTGAGACCTTAAATGTCATTAACCTATATTGGAACTAAGCAGCATCGGGAACCCTGGCCTTCATTGACCAGGTCACCACAATAATAGATGCAATGCTCGAGGAATGCAGGTCTGCAAAAATAATAATCTGTGGTGACCTGAATCTAAACTGTGTGAGTTTCGATAATCACAAAATCACAAAGAATCAATGCTGGAATTCTAAAGAGCAAATTGCATCCATATGGTGTTCCGAAATGGACTCTTGCAAGATGGCTCTGCTAAACGGCAATCTGGAAGGTGATATCCCAGCGAATCCAACCTGGAGACGACAGGACCAATGTTCCATTCTTGATTAGATCTTCGCCTCAGAATCAATGCAAACCAAAGCAACTCACTTAGAGGTCATAAGAATGGAGCAAAGCGACCATGACATGGTAAAGCTGACTTTTCCATCTCAAAATCCTCCAATTCAACCGATGTGGTCGCATCCCGTATCCTTCCACTCTGGCCGAATAAGACTCAATCTTAAAGACATGGACGTTAACAATATCGTAAACAGCCTTAACCTTGAAACAGGCGTGACTGAATACCAACATTTGTTAACTCAGTTCTCAGAATTAAAACAGGGCCTCAAACGGATGATGTTTGTCCACAAACACAAACACGATATTCAAGTCCAAAAGCGGAAACGCATGATGCGATGCAAGATAAGAAATATACCAAGAGTCGACATTGGACACTATCTTGCCCAAAAGAAACACGTGAAGCAGCAATACAAAAACTAGAGTAAGGCGCACAATTCAGTTTTACTGCAGAACGATTCTGAGGAAATGTTAGCCAAGTTAAAGAACAAAAATTAAACTGAGTTCTGGAGTCTTATTAACAACACTTCTACATCGCAAGATGCGCTTCAAGCTTCAATAATCCCCGAAGCGACCTGGGTGAAATACTATCCTGACATGTTCAGTAAGAACCAGAGTTCTAACGACTGGAAAGACTCTGAACAAAAACCCTGGGATTTAAAGTTCGATCGAGCCGACATTTTGCACTCAATAAACAAAACTCGAGCGTCAAGAGCCCTGGGACCTGATGGGCTTACTAACTTCACCATCAAGCGTAACCTGGAGGCCTGGGCGGACTTCTGCACTACCCTATTTGACCAAATCATAACAAAACGTGCCACCCCTACATCTTGGAAAAGCGCAATCATCGTCCCTATTTTTAAAAAGGGCAACCGGGCCAACCCGAAAGACTATAGGCCCATTGCACTACTTGATGTCTTGGGTAAGATCTACGCCAGCCAACTACAACAAATGCTGTCCAAATGGTCAACCGAAAGTAATCATGTGGATTTCAGACAAGCCGGTTTTGTGAAAGGCGTCGGCTGCGGTCTTAACACACTTCTCCTGAACCTCCTAAAAATGGAAGCCATCAGAACCAACACAAAAATCTATCTAGCAGCCATAGACTTCTCTCACGCATTTGACAGCGTAGATCGCGAGATTTTGTGGTGAAAACTAAGCACCTGGAAGTGCCCACAAAGCATGCTTGAGGCCATTAGAGAACTCCACTCCAACACAAACATCAAAATCAGGCTAGATTGCAGTGGGACCCTATCGGCTGCTATAAACACCTCAAAGGGCGTGAAACAAGATTGCCCGCTGGCAGCCATTATCTTCAACCTTTTCAAATCTGATATTGGCGAAACCCTTGATGAAGCTGTAACCCCCCCCCCCCCCTAAGATTCATGTATCTCACGTTAGTTGGCTTATTTACGCCGATGATCTAATACTTCTGGACATGACGCCCATCGGTTTACAACGTAAGCTTGACGCTCTTGAATCTTATGTGGCAAAAAAGGGCTTGCACATTAACAGAGTGCTAAATAATGACCCTGCAAAATCTGAAAACACAACAATCTGGACACAAAAAATGTGTCTGGTATCTCGAAAAATCAACCTTAAAAACGACCACTGACATCAAATACCTAGGTATGCGGATAAGCCCCAACATGAATGACGCGCCCTGGGTAGAATCAACAAAAATGAAATATCGACAGCTACCCTGTCGAGCCCATCAACAAAAAATTTGGGAAGTTCTCCCTAAATCCTATAGTAGTCTTCTATATTCAAAAAGTAGTTCCGGCCTTAATCTACGGAGCAGAATCTGTCTTCGGATGTTCCCATGACCTGTGGAGCATTCTGGAGAACATCTTCTGGGTTAGAGCCTTACACCTACCCAAGGGATGCCCAACGGTGTGTATAAGGTACGAATTTGGTTTAATTTCAATTCACACCAGTGTGTTGGCGCTTGTTAAACCTCTTCAGAAAAACTGTAACATCATCTCCTGCGCCTCAGTTTAAAATTTTACAGAATCCTGACAAAGACAAGGAATATGGGGTCTTCTCTATGTGGGGCAAGCGATGCCTTGAAGTACTGAAGGAAAACGACATTCTTGTCTCTACATTACTAGATAACCCTGAGCTAGCAAAAAAAAAGTTATGGAGGCTGGACTGGCAACTAGCTTGTGAACAAAGATAAAGATCTCGTCGGAGTGACCTTCCACCAGAAGCAAGAGCGTATTGCAACGTTACTTGCTACAATCTCCCTGGTCAAAACTCGAGACTGCTATTCACATTGTTTAGTCACAATCTCTTTGCTACCAAAGAACGTACTGGAATCTGGGCTCAAAACTCCAACGAAACCTTGACTTGTCGCTTCTGTGATGAAAGTGCAGAGACACTAAAACACTTAACACCATTTTGCACAAAACTAACGAGTTTACGTACGCGGTCACTCGGACTGTCTATACGCAAACATCAAACATACTGTGCTGATGACTGGTGGAAACTCATGTTTGAGGGGTTGGATTGGAAACTCATGTTTGGCCTTATAATTTTCCTTAAAGAAATAAGACCGGTCGGCCACCAGGGGGTGCCGGATGAAGACCTAGCTCCACGTTGCTCCGCCAGGGCCGCCTAAATCCTTCATAATCCTGCCGTTTCTTCAGATCTTTTGCTGACCTGCACCACGTACCACTGTAGGGGAACGCACCAGCATCCCCTCCGAAAAATCCAGACGAAAATCGGACCTGCCTGAGCCTCCCGCACCGTGTGAAAGCCCGGCCAGGGCCGCGAGGCAAGCCACATGAGAGAGTCGGCGTGATCACCAACTGCGACCGACGGAGCCCCGCTGAAGACGCGTCTGGCACATCAGTGATCGCTGCGGGCTCGCTCCCCGAGGCTCGGGGGACCGGAGTCATCGCCCAGCGAAGTGAGAGGTGAGGACTTCCCCCCCGTCTCCCCCTCCCCCCTGGGCCTCCGCTGCAGCCGCTGCCAGCCGCAACCACCGGCCCAGCCGGTACCGAACGGCGAGGGATGCCCAACTTGACCTGGGGCTGCCTCCTCCCCCCTGCACGGCGCCCGCGCGGGCTCTCCCTCCCCGGCCCCCACCGTGCGCGGGCCGCCTGGGTCGAGGGCTGCCCACGGGGGGAAACATTGAGTGCGGGGGAGGCACGCGCGGCGGCTGGAGGGGGGGAGGTGAAATCTTGGGGGCGGCCGGCAGAGGGGATAAATTACCAGCGGGTCGGAGCAGACCTGCTGGGGGACTGCCCCAGGCGCTACAAATTGAGGTCCCCTGCCAAGGTCGAGCAACCCAAAAAGCACCCGCCACGCACTGGGAAGGAAACTAAGGATTCACCCCCAGGCGCCTGGGCACAGACTTGCCAGCTCGGCCGGAGTAAGCATGCCGGTACATAAGACTAACGCCACCCTCTGCCTGCATAATCACCCCCTCCCCCCACCCCCGGAACCACATGACAAAGCATGCCCAGGGCTGGGTTACATGGGACATAGTACCAGACAGCACGGTGCAAACAGGGATAAGGCCACCAACCGACAGCCCACAGGAGGCCACACGAACGGATCGAAAACCGAAATACTGGAAGGGCTCGCAAATAAGACATCGGAATACTTCGACTTGAATGTGGAGGCAGTGGACTGCCCAATAACAAGGTGGGAGGCATACAAGACCGTCATACGGGGGGAAGCAATATCCTTGGTGACAGCTCACCGCAAACAACATAGCGAGGCAATCTCCGAAGCAGAAGCCCAGATAACTAGGCGGGAGGAGCAATTCCTCGAAGAGGGAACCCAGGAGGCACATGAGGCCTTGGTAACAGCCCAAACAATCCTGAAAGACAGGGCCTTAGATAATGCCCGAACCGCCCACTGGCTGGCCCGGAGCCAGATATACGAGAGAGTAGACAAAGCCACCAAAACACTAGCCTGGCTGGAACGTAGGGAGCAGAGCAAAGGACAAGTACGGGCCATCCAAACCCAGGGCGGGGATTTACTAACGGGGGACGCTGAGATCGCGGGGGAATTTGCAAACTACTACAGAGAACTATACTCCCCACAAATACGAGAACCCCCAACAAACGTCCCAAACTTTCTGGACGCGATCACGATCCACCGCCTTTCTGAACTCCAGACAGAACAGTTAGATACTGCCATCACCGAAGATGAGGTAGGGGAAGCCCTTTCACAACTATAGATGGGGAAGACCCCTGGTCCCAACGGGTTCCCGGTAGAACTGTGGAAAAAACTGAGTGTAACGACAACGAAACATATGCACGCCATGTTCCTCCGTAGCAGAGAACAGGGCACCCTCTCCCCAGACCTCTGAAAAACGACAATAGTGGTGATCCCCAAAGCAGGGAAACCCACGGAGCACTGCGCCTCATACAGGCCCATTTCTTTAATAAATGGGGAGGCCAAAACACTAGCCAGAGTCCTCGCCAATAGACTGCTGGGGGTGATTGGATCTCTATCTCACCCGGATCAGTGTGGATTTATGCCCGGCAAGTCCACACGAATGAATCTCCGCAGGGTCCAGATTGCCCTCGATCGAGCTGACGAGATCCCGTCCCCACTGGCCCTCCTAGCGGTGGACTTTGAGAAGGCTTTCGATACAGTGGGATGGGATGCCCTGTGGGCCATAATGGAACGCATGGGCTATGGACAATACTTCATGTCATGGGTTAAACTCCTTTACTCCCTCCCGAGGCCTCTGTAAGAGTCAATGGGAAATCATCCGCCACATTCCAGCTCAGTAGGGGGACCAGGCAGGGATGCCCCTTCTCTCCCCTGCTGTTTATCCTCGCCATTGAGCCTTTGGCAATCCGGTTGAGAACTGATACACGATGGACAGGATTCGCCTGGCCACGGGGCGGGGAGGAACGGGTCTCGCTGTACACGGATGACCTTTTGATATATTTGAGCAACCCAATAATCTCCTGCCCGATTGTGACCAGAACCCTGGAGGAATACCAACACTTCATGGGACTCCGGGTCAACACACAGAAAACAATCTACTTCCCGGTACAGGGAGGGGAGGAAGCAACCCCAGATCCCTGTCCATACTCCGTTTCAATTCTGGGCTTCACCTATCTAGGCATACAAATTAACAAAACACAGGAGGACTTCCCCAAACTGAACCTGCACCCGATAATGGAAAAACTGGAGAACGATGTCGCCCACTGGCACTCCCTCCCACTTTCATTACTCGGAGGGCGGCACTTTTTAAGATGCTGGCACTCCCGAGATTTCTGTACGTCCTCCAAAATGCCCCGCTCCCCATCCCGGCCACAATATTCGCAGATATCAACCGGACCCTCCGCACACTTCTCTGGGGAGGAAAACAGCCACGCATTGCCCTAAAAACGCTCTACCGCTCTGTGTGGGATGGGGGAATAGGACTGCCCAACATTCGCACATACTATTGGGCGGCACAAGTGGGTGTGGCAAATGAATGGCTACACGGAGACCCGCTGCTACCACATATCCGTGTGGAGACAGGGGACACTGGCCTGCCATCCCCCTTGCACATACTATACGATAGCCCAAGGAACCTCAGAGCAGCGCCGACCGGGTCCCGTCACATACAGCGAGTTTGGAGGGAGATACATAGATACTTAGGCTGGGAAGACAGACCAACCCTGATCCAACCCCTCTGGCGTAATGCACACCTTCCCGAAATACAGAAATTGGGCCACTTTGAAATCTGGGAGAGGAAAGGGATATCCACACTGGCGGACATTGTCCAGGAGGGGCGAATGATAGACTTTGAAACCCTGCGGACGAGACACGGGCTGTCAGCCATGGACCGCTTCAGATACCTCCAGCTCACACACGCCATTAATACCCAACTCCCGAACCTGCCCGATATACCCGCCTGCTCTCCCTTGGAAACAAACATACTCCCACATCCTATCCTCTACAAGGTAACCTCCACCCTCTATCAGGTAATTAACTCCTTTGGATCCAGGGAGCTTGACAACCTCAGGGCTAAATGGGAACAGGACCTAGGGCCACTAGAGGCGGAGGAGTGGGTGGAAGCCCTGATGTCCCCGAGGGAAATAGGGATTGATGCCAAACTCTGGCTGATTCAGCTCCGAATCCTACACAGGTCCTACTACTCCAGAACGCAAATGGCCAGTTGGGGTGGGGATGGCAACGCAGAATGCAGTCGATGCAAAAGGGCGGAGGGCACCTTCACCCACTTGTTGTGGGAATGTGGGGTGCTGCAGGAGTTTTGGACTGCATGTTTACTCCGCCTCTCCAGAATACTTGGCACCACAATCCCGAGAGACCCTAAGCTTATCCTGCTGGGTATAGGAGGCGAAACTGACCTTAACAAGCATGAAAGAATGTTTCTAGGAGTAGCACTTGGTGCAGGAAAGAGACTCACGGCAGCCACATGGGGCTCGGGGGACAGGATAACCATTGACAGATGGTCCAATGAAATGGACAGATGCGCCTCCCTGGAGAGGCGAATTTATAATGCGAGGGGTTCCCCCCGTAAGTTTCAGAAAATATGGGGAAAATGGGAACTATGAAATGCTAAGGCCAAAACAAGGAACAGCAGCGACGCCCCGCGCAGCTGCCGGGTGGGTGGTGCGGATTCTCGACCCCCAATCCCCCCCCGCCGTACTACACAACTGTCAGGAGATATGTTATGCACTGCTATCTATTGTGACCTCGATGATAGGTCTCCTAATGTCTTTTGTGTACTCATGCTGAATGTGCTACCTTTCTTTTTCTTCTTTTGTTCTCTGTTTAACAAACCAATAAAAAAAGATTTATAAAAAAAAAAAAGAAATAAAAGACCGTCTAGCAAGGAAACCCACTTGAACTCTGAGTGTGGGTAACGCTTAACTGTAAGTTGAGTCTAGAAATATACTTGACAGAATGAGTTACCATGACATCGAATGAATTGGAACTTGTAAAGAGATATGAGTACTCTCTGTTTTGCTTCTCTGTTTTAAAGATTTGTACAAACCAATATATTAAAAAAAATAAAAATAAAAAAATAAATGGATTATTTCCCACACAAGTGCCTAACCCCAGTGCGCTACGATGAAAGTATTGAGTGCAATACCAGCCTCTGGGGTGTCCAAGCCTGTAATTCTGCAATAGCTGCATTTTGCATCGTGTTCTTCATACTCAGACAGGCCTAATATTACCACACCGAGCCTGGCCTGAAACTATGCATTCCCCATGCTTGTGTGAAGTTGGGTGCCCCAACAAAGATGAATTGCATAATTGCACTGAGCCCAGCGGTCATTCACAACGAGACACCCAAAAATCCATCAACAATCTCCTTCTCAACTCCCCGCACTCTCCACATACATACATGCCTCAGATGGCTAGAGAAAACCTCCTTGCTAAAACGCGCCAAAACACACATCTCTCGAACGGACTTGCAAAAATCCCCAATTTGCTCAAATGCCCGACAATTCAAAAACTGGATGTCTCCCATCTGGCAACAATTTGCCTCCAGTGTACACACCAAAGCACAAGTAGAAAACAAACCTGCACAGATGTCAGCAACTCGTGGTTCTACACACATCAACAGTGTAGCACAACCCCCGTCTTTTCCCTCCTAACCAACCCTTCCCCCTTTGTCTTTCAGAACCACGAGTGTGCCTGGGGAACATGCAAATAACAGCGGTGTGTGGTAGACATCAACATACCATAACATACGCTCGCTAGAGATCATGGGAGTTGCTATCCAAAACATCTGGAGTTCCACATAATGAATAAACGTGAAATGATCCCACAGCTCTCAGCGAGCTTGGCATTACAGGGGTCATCTATGGAAAGTTCTAGAATATGGAAGGCCCTAGTGCCATTTGTCTTTGGACTTTGTTCAGTGTGTAAAAAAGAATGCCATACAATTCTCAACTGTAAGCGTAGTGTGTTTTGTCATTTTAGGCAGATATGTGTCCCACTCGGATTCCAACAGCAGCGCGCGTAAATTACAAGATGGTTGCCATTTTTATTGTCCTTACAGGCCCAAGGTGGGATAGACCTATAAGCACGGGATCCAGTGCAGTGTCGAGGAGCTTTCCGGATCGTCTACTTGTCCTATTAGAGGATGGCGCAGAGTTGGGGGTGGCTGGAGGGCAAGTAAGAGGGGGTTAACGGTAGTCGGCAGAGTGAGCATTCCACCACACTGAGCAGAACTGCACGTTCCCAACGAGCCGCTCAAAACGATTAATCCTTCAACAAAGGCCGATTTTCATCCGACGGGCTCAGACATTGCCGCCCGAGGGAGAGAGGGGCAGTGCCATGGCCATCCTTGGCATCGCCGCCTGCTCATTATCCGCTCTGTTATTAAGGCTCTGCTGCCTCTGCGCGCGAAAACACATTACGCGTGTTTACCTCGTTTCCGGCCCTACTCCAAGCTTCTGCGCCCACCTGCACCCCTTCACCGCACCCCACGTATCCTCCCGTGTCTGGGGGCCAGAGCCGCCCCATGAGGGCCGGGCCGTTTGCGCACGCTCTTGGTGAGGCCGTGACACATGATGCATCTGGACAACACCTAAGGGTCCCAGGCCTATCCAGTCTACTGTTCAGATGTAATAGTCTGTGCAGCCTGGCCAATTCCCTCCGCGGAGAGGGAGTGTTCTGCCCATCCAGCTTTCCAGCTTGCCCTTTTCGGCAGTGGACTGTTTTTGGGTGGGGGGGGGTGGGGGGGGTGAGAGCTAAACGAAATGGGCCCCTGCCAAATGAGTGTAACAAAACGGTGTGCCACAAAAGTTTGGGGGGGGGGGGTCCAAACATCCTTGCCCCGCCTCCCTAGTGTCCATTTCCTCGACCCACAAGGTCGTCTACTGTGTCCATTTCATCCAGATAAGAATACCCGCCTCGTCCTCTCTGTTCCCACCCTCTAGGCAGGGAGTCTCGTGGAGGTGCAGCCTCGGCATTTCCCTGCCAAATGGACCGCCAGGTGCATTCATGTGTCATTTTCATTCGGATTATCTGGCTGTCGAGCATGCACAACAGCCCAGCAGATAAGAACGAGCTGGGGGTAGATCTCTGTCTTCCGCTGGGGCCTCCCTCTGGAACAGCCTCCCTGCCACTCTAAAACTTGAGGAGAACCATTTCCGGTTCTGGAAGCACCTCAAGACCTTCCTCTTTTCTTCTGCCTTCGCTCCCCCTCTCCCTTGCTGATCTGTTCTCTCTTGGCACTGTGCACCCTGCCACCCTCTGTCTTTTGGGCCCAGGTACCTGCTCATCCTGTCACCCTCCCGCACTGCCTCCGGGCCACCCCTTGCACTGGGATCTGTATCTGTACCCATACAGCCCCCCCCTTTTCCTCCTGCACTTATCGGACCTACCCTGTCTGCTGTCTTAAACCTAGCACTTGCAAATTGCTGGCTGCATTACCACTGTTTGTTGCCTTTATTATTTATTTATTGTTATTGATCTCTTTCTCCTCTGCTTCACACTTTCCACCTCTCCCCCCTTCCATGCACTTTTCCCCTCCCCCCCTCTCCCATGCACTTGCACGTTCTCATAGTCACTGGGCCTAGTAAGATCGCTGTTTTGTTCTCCCCTGTCCCTCTCCCTTGCCTTGTCGCGCTCTGAAACACTTGTGTACGAGCGCGATAGAAATAAAATATAAATCAATCAATCATAAGGAAAGGCCTATCCAGTCTAGCCATTTCCTTAACGTAAAGACAACCAGGCCCATCTGGCCTGGTCCTTTGCTGCCTATGGCATCTATTCTCCCTGCTTTCCTGCAGGCAAGGCCTAGCGGGCTCGAGTGTCCTTTGACCTACTGATGATGCATGGACTGCATATCATTCCACAGGCCCATCCAGTTTGGACGTTTCCTGCAAATAAGGTCTGCCAGGCCCAACCAGCTGGCCTTTTAACCTGTAGATAAGGTCGAATAGGTTCATCAATCTTGCCACTACCTTGGAGAGTAGCACTGCAAACCCCAACCTCTTAAGTGCTGAGGACGAGTTTGCTCGTCCTCTTTGCATGGACATGCAGAATAGCCCAGCAGTTAAGTGCGCGACTATCCTGCTTAGAAAGAGTGCCAGGCCAGCCTACTCTACCTGTGTCCTGCTTATCAGGCATACCTATGGTGCGTATGCCAGGCCTACTGATAGCACCGAAGATCCTACTTTCTCTGGAGTGGATATGGGAGTGGATATGGCAATGTCGGCTATAAAAGATGGAAGAGAAAGATGAGAGAAGAGGAGCATGCCATTGTTGGGGGCACCAGTTTTGTCTCATGCAGCAGCGTGGGTGGATATATGTTACCCCTATGGCCAGGCTCTTCATTTTAAAGTATGGAAGGGTGGTATATTACGCGATGAAGCCCAGCTTCTTCGGTTCTGTGGGCTGCTGTAGGTAGGCCTGGGCTCTCCAACCCTTATCTGTGAGATGGGACGCAACACTTCTTCACTCCCTCGGCACATCTTTTTTAGGGCTTGGTGGGTACTTTCACTTCTCCAGTTGGCAACCCTTAATCCGGTTTCAACCAGTTTTGCTTTAGGTCAACGGCTTGAAGGGATGCAAGCCCGGCCCAAGCCATTCATGAGATTCTGGTAATCGGAAGTGCTGTAGGGTCTGCCCAGGCGCCCAGAAGCCCAAGTACTCTTGTGTCAGAGGTAAGTCTTTTTCAGTGGGAAGACTAAAGAGGACACTGCTGTTTTTGTGGTACAGCTTCCACCGTTTTGCTCAGATCCTTCAGCTCAGGGAAAGATTGATGCCGCCTGCCAGGCCTTACACCACAATAGCACACAGGGCGCGCAAGTGTCCTTTCACAGGGCGCAACCCTGAGCTTGGCACAAAGCCAAACACTAGGGTCCGTTCTGATGTACCCAGTAAGCATAATATCTGGGTACGGCCAGAGGAAAATGTGCTTTCAAACACAAGACTTAAACAAAGATGCTGCCAATTCCTAAGTCATCCCTCTCTTTTCAAACATATTGGCCATGCTAACCGGATCGGGCTGCGTCTAGAGTGTACAGCAAAGCAAGAGTGGCCCTTAAGTTTTTGAGTGATCAGATCCAGGAAGAGTCGAACGGTTCCACGTGTGAGGGGGGATAGCCCTGGGGCAACGCGTTTGTCTTGGAAGCTAGACAACGCAGCACAACACAGGTTCGAATCCCGATCCCGTGCTTAGAAACCGTTCTCTGGTATTCAGCAAGTTATAAAAGAACAATTCTAATTATACGTAGGAAGCTGGCTCTAAGGCTCTGCAGGGAAGTCCCTAGATCCTAGGGGAAGCGTAAACATGGGTGGGTGTCCAGTACCGACTCCAGCTCCATCGTCCTTTCTGGGCTCAGCTTCTGCTGTCATCCTGCACCATTCCCAGGCATCGGTGGAGAAGGCGATGCACTCCTCCAGCCTTCGGCATTTTACAGACATTGCTATGCTGACCATGTAGTGCTTAGACTTTCAGGAATGGTCTCTGGGTCACAATGTAGACTATGCACCCAGGGTCTGTGTTCGTTAGGGCCTCACAATCCCAAATGCAACCTCTCTGGGGAATCGCCCCTGCTTTTATGCCGTTTCATCTCTGAAGGTCCTTCAGGCAGATGATCGTCATATTCCCTCATCTCCAGCCAATCCAGAGGCAGTTTACATGGAGGTGGCATGAGCCATGCAGTATGCATTGAGGCTGCCTGTTCCTCAGGAAGCGTCGCACTGCCATCATGCACCACGGCTGGTGATTGAGCGCTCATCAGGTGGGCAAATCAGTCTTTCCTGAAAACTCTGGGAAGTTTTAGACATATTTTGTTACATGAATTTTCTTCAGGGAGCAATAACCAGCTTCTGTAGTGTGTCTTGCATTGCAATGGTGACATGTCTTCATATCTTTGTGTAGTTTCATCTACTGCCTTTGCATCGCCTGCATTTTCAGCGACTTTGCTCATTTTTCAGGGAACAAGGAACAGCGATGCAATGGCGGCTAGAACAAAGAAAACGAAAAGATGCAAATGCACAGATGAAAATGCACTAGATAAAAATGCATGGATATGTCGTTGCGGCAGAAGCAACACATGCAGCCGAAGAGACTGAAAAGAAGAGAAAAGATTAGGTAGTAAATTGGGCACGGGTTGTAACACTGTTTTTTTTTATAGCGCACAGTAATTTGTCTGTACACCTGCGCTCAAAAACACCACATTCCGTCAAATTTCCGTCCATTATTTTCTACTGTGAAATGAGCCTTTTTTTTCTCCATAAAATGTAATTGAAGGAGAGTCATGACTTGAGAACTGAAGATACACTGGTAATAGGTATACCACATGCATTCATCCCACAGGTATTGTGTCCTCGGGTGAATACGTGAACTCAAATCCTTTTATATCCCTCCCAATTTAAACCAAACCACCAATTATTCCAAATTGATAGACGGGGCCAGGAGAGACTCACCAGACAAAACAAGGGAAACACGTGACAATAACAGCAGCCACCTGTAGAAGAGCTGTGCATAACAATAGAGCGTTCCCATACTATGCAGCAGAAGGAGTTTTAATTGCATGGAAGACATGAAGGCAAGTATTATGCCTCACCTTTGTTCTTAACACTTTCAGCAACGAACCCAAGTTTATAGCAGAAATTGCGTTTCCCATCAAGCCATGGCTTTTCAATTCTGCCACATAGAACATCCAGAAGACAGCTTCATTTCCGGCTAATGCTCCACTCTAGGCTGCTTGGCCCCAGCACTAGGGTGACCAGACGTCCGGGTTTTCCCGGGAAATCACCCTCTGTCCCGGGGTTTTTTTCATTTTAGAAACCCCGTCCAGGGTTTGCATGGTTGGGTGGCTACGGTGATTAAAATAGGAAATATTTTTCACAACAGTTCAAGAATTTTGAGGCTGGAGGTTTGGTTCGAACCCCCAACCTCTCAGGTATAAGTCAGAACACCTACTGACTGTGCCAAAGAGACTGGCTTAGACATCGTTGTACAGCAAGCCATGTAATATCAATTGGAGCTAACGCTCGTTTTGAATTAACATGCCAAGATTTACAGACAAAACTGCACAAATTACATCATATACAGTTCATAGAAAGGAGAAGTGCTGGAAATATGGTTAGGGCGTGTTGGAGGAGGGGCGGTAATTGGTGGACTGCGAAGGGGTACTCCCTCTTTTATGTTGTTGGTCGTCCCGGTTTTTTGTTTTGGAAATCTGGTCACCCTACCCAGCACCTATGAAGAATAGACCGGCATTACCACAAACGCAAGCGACAGCATACACAGATAACAGAGCAGTGTAATATGGACACGAAGCATTAATACAGATGGGGTGGGAGAATACTCATCTTTGGGCCGCTAGTAGAATTAGAGCTCCCTCGTGCTACATAGGACGAGCTATCTTTATTCTATAGCAAGACATAGAAGGGAATGTTAAGCTCAACACCAACAACGCCACCTCTTCCATCGGCTCAAAATGAAACTCCTCAAGGCCCGAGTTGCTGCATCAGTCTGGGAACTTGATGATATCGCCAAACCTGCCATGGAATGCCAAGAGGAATGGGCACCGAAGGCTAACACCTCGGTGCCCGCCTGTGCCATAAACCACCAGACCCACCTTGCAAGCACGTGGGCTGATCGCGACGAAAAGACCTTCTAAATGCAGTCACTTATATATAGCGAAGTGAGCAGTCTGCTTTGCGCGATCCGCGAGGGGTGGTTGTTCAATGACTTTTTTTGCGAAGGTGCTTGTTAACGTGCGCTTGCTCGGTAAGGAATCTCAACATGATTTTTTCGATACCGACATTATACTGCATTGTTTAACACTTGGGCACATTTCGTCCCGCCTGTTTAACTTTCCTTCGTGTTTTGAATGGGCAGAGACTGCGGGAAGGCGTCCCTTGATCTGACGCACGAACGCACTGAACGTTTGGCTCTCGGTGCTTGACTCCTTCATTTGACTTCTTGACTTGGCTTGATTACTATTTTATTGTGCGCCCGGAGGCTGTGGGGATTCTTTTTTTTCTTTATTGCGTTTTGCTTGCACGTACGCAACATTAGTAAATAGAAAGTCTGTGCAACATTGTTGTTTCTTGTAATCGTGCCCACCAGAGGCGGAGCCAGCCTCAACACGGACGGAGGGAGGGGGGGGGGGGGGGGGGTGGTGGTGGCTGGGCTGGATGGCAGTTTGGAAAACCGTTAGTGAGACGGGCCAATGAACCTAGTGCACTAATGACCCCCCACCCCCACCAGAGGCGTAGCCATGATTCTGTAACAAGTGGAGCTTGGAGCTAATGTAGGGCCCACACTAAGACGAGCCTGCAGAAGGAAGGTCACTCGTTCTGCCCCCACCCAAATGCACGGGAGTGACAGAGATTAGTGCGGGAGGGCGAAGACAAACGCTTTTAAATAATGGGCTAAAATGGTGCATTTTAGAGTACACTTTCTGTGATAAATTAGGTACAAAGCCACGCAGTTTACAATCGGTTTTGCAGGGTAAGGCATAAAATGTACTTTAGATGGCAAGCCACCAACAATGCACAGCAGCATTTCCAACACACATTTTCATAATGCCTGTGCCCACTATATGCCAGTACACTGCAAGTGTAAAGAAGCATTTTCATATGGATTGTGCTCACACATATCCATTCCTGGTGCACCTATATATGCCACTATTGCCACATAGGAAAATACTCATGTTTGCTTTCTCCATGATGCCAGTAATGATACTATAACAAAGCACGTTTATGTTGGCTCTGCTAATACATGCCAGTATCCCCACGTAAGAACATACTCCTCTTGGCTTTGCCTTAATGCCAGTGAAAAAAAAGCCATGCCATAGTCAGAATATATATCCTTGCTGGCCACAGACATCCCTAGCTGCCCATATAAGAAGTCTCATCATGTTGTATTTGCTCCCTGCCACAGTAAAAAAAAGATTGTCTAGCAGGCTGCATGAATGCCCCCACCCCAATGTAAGAATACCTTTGTTGCCTTTGGCCTTAGCACCAGTAATGCAATGCAATGCCACAGTAAGAAAACATGCTCATGCTGGCTAGCCCGTAAGATAGCTCAGCCCGCTTAGCGCATGCTGTTCTAATCCGAGTGTGATTCGCAGGGTTAAATCCTGACAAGGCCAACTCAGCCTTTCATACTTCCAAGTGACCTCCCTGATCTCTACCCTCCTCTATGGACCTTGTGATATGATGTTGTTTTTGCACCTTGTTACCTCTCTCTTACTCTGTACTGTGTTTTTCCGGCTCACCAAGTTGTACCAGCGCTGCTTTACTTACAGGTTTGGGCGCTGTCAATAAATGCAATAAATAAATAAAGCTAATTAAAATAGGTTTTCTGTACAGCGCTATGGCGAAAGCGTTCTATAAATAGCATATCATTACACAAATCCCCCCATATAAGAACACTTATGTTGCACACATGTTATATTCCCCCATGCAAGAATACTTATGTTGCCTTTGACGTTAACACCAGTAAAATAAAAAAGCCAAGTAAAAATAAGGAAACATGCCCTCCCCATGTAAGAACACGCATGTTGGCTTTGACCTTAATGCAAGTCCAACATTCCATGCCGCAGTAAGACCCTGCCAGGCCAGCCCCACTGTAGCATTCCGCTCACCCCCACTCCAACCCCATCATCACATAAAAACACTCAAGTTGTCTCTTTCCTTTGCCCAAAAATGGCAGTAAAACATGCCATGCTCTTGTCAAAATGTTTTCATGCTCCAATGCCCCTCCCCAGGCCCCAGCTTGCATACTCATAGATACACACAGAGATATAAACACATTCATCCACCAGTCACACAGGGGCACCCATATGATTTAGACTGCACAATCATTAACACGCGCAGTCACACCCATGTACACCATTCACACTGCATTCATTCATAGGTGTGCACTTGCAGACACCTCCTAGCATACAAACAACATGCTCTCAAACATTAACACTAACACTCCCTCTGTCCTCATTCTCCTTGACCTCTCCTCTGCCTTTGATACAGTTAACCACAACATCCTGATCGCATGTCTCCGGGACACCCTGGGAACTACAGGTCAGGCTCTGGCGTTGTTAACCTCCTTTATCTCTGACCACCCATGCCAGGTGGAGCTTGGAGCCTTTCTTCCGATTATCGCTCTTTCAACTTGTGTCTTTCCCCATGGATCTAACCTATCCCCCTGGTTCTCCAACCTCTATATGGCTGCCTTGGCACGTGTGATTGCCTCTTTCACCTATAACTTCCAGTGTTCCGATAATGACACGCAACTATCTTTCAGGCTACCCCCAGTCGCCTCTTCCTCCTCGCTTATATCTGATTGTCTGACCGCTATCCAGTCTTGGTGTGCCAGTAAGACTGAGATCATTTGCATTGGGACCCCTGCTTTTCCACTTTCATTCTGGCCGACCTTCCTTCGCCCTGCGCCCGCACCCACCTGCGAGTCAAAAACCTTAGGGTCATCTTCGACCCCACTCTCTCCTTCTCCACTGACATTTCGGACATCTCTAAAAAGTCTAACCATCAGCTTCACCCCCTCAGAGGTACTCTACCTTTTCTCACTTTCCCCCAGTGGCTCACTGTCGGTTTATAGTGATACATTCGAATGACATTATGTCGAAAGTCATAATGTCGAAAAAAAAAATTAGAATGTCTATTTTTAATAGCTTTTTGTTCGAAATGGGGGGGTTCCCCCTCCCCCCCCCAACACCCCTTTTTTGATTTTTTTTTGTTTTACCCCTTTTTTTTACTCGTGGAACCCAAAACAAACATGTAAATAAAAAAAGAAAACATTCCCAAAAAAATGTTTCGAATTTTTTTTCTGACATTATGTCTTTCGACATAATGTTTTTGACTTTTTCACTGTCTACCGTCACTGTCTCCAGAGCCATGGGTCTTTCTAGGCTGGACTACTGCAACAGCCTCTTCCTCAACCTTCCTGTTTCTGCTCTGCACCCTCTGCAACTCATCCAGAACAGAACTGCAAGACGTATCCTTGGCCTCAAGCCCAGGCACTGCATCTCCCTGGCGCTGACATACCTCCACTGGCTCCCCGTGGCTGCAAGGATCAAGTTCAAGACCTTCTGCATCGTCCACAAGTTTTTTTCGGGCCTTGGGGCCATCTATCTGCAACAATGCCTACCTAAATACTGTCCCTCCCGAGCCCTCCGTGGGTAATAATAAGCAGCGCTCAGATACCTGAGGGTTTGTAGCGCTATATAAAAGCCTAATTATTATTATTATTATACTCAGCAGGGGCCTCCCTCTTGAATAGCCTCCCTGCTGCTCTCCGTCTTGAGCCTGATCTCCTTAAGTTCCAGAAACCCAAGACTTTCCTCTTCTCATCTTCCTTCTCTCTCCCTCTACCCTGCTAACCTATCTCTCTGCTCTTTCCCCCTCTCCCTCCATTTCCATACAGTTTGCTGACTGGCCGCCTGGTGTACCTCAGATCTCACAGGTCCCTGGCACCCCTTCAGTCCTCTTGCACTCGCCTCCGGGCCCTGCACTCGCTTCATCAGCAATGCACTGAGAAAAAGACCCAAGAGAGTTGCTCCCTCTGCACTTACCCCAGTCTCCACCGACTGGGTCCACTTGGACCCCCTCAGCACCCAGGACTTGTCCCCCTCCTCAACCCCCCTTTCCCCTGTAACCGTCTATGCACTTGCGCGATCAGAATGCATCTTGCCTGAAGATCGTTCTGTCTGCAGAATCATCGTCAGACCTATTTGCTGTGTCTCAACTGTTAACCGTATTACTTGCACTTACTCAGAATGTCAAGAGCTCTGAACGACTGTTTTTCCCCATGTTCCCAACCTCCTTAAGTGCTTTGAAACACTTGTCTTGTTTATAGGTGCTATACAAATAAAAATTGGAATTATTCTGCAGGGGAAACCCCACACTTTGGTGATATTCCCTCCTACTACGTGAGGATATGAGATATATATTTCTACAAAAGGAAGGAACAGTCAACACATTCCCCTCCGATAGCAATTTCAAGACACAGCCCTTGAACAAATATAGGCTGCATTCTGTGTTTCAAATCATCATCAGAAAACATTTTCTTCACAAAATATCATTTTTAATATATTAATCTTTTGATAAGCACAGGTAATACAAAAATTATTAAAACACATATACACACCACATAGTCATATACAAAGTAAAAACACTACCACCTCACAGTATCGCAACTAGTATGCTGAAATATTCAACCAGCATACCACACTATTGGCAACTCAATAAATCTCATTTTCCATTGTGTGACAAAGCCCAACTTATATAAGTTTCAGTCCTCTGTGTTCGATGTAACCGGACATTCATCAGGGGCAGAAGTAGTCCTGTGCTTTAGGTAGAATCTTCCTATTCATACACCAATTGCTATCTCTAAGGATGAAAAACAAACAAACATATCACTAATACGAGCATAATAGGTTAAATTTATACACCATAGCCAATCCCTCATCACCACAACGGTATCAGATATACCGTGAATCATATACCTGAACTAAGGTATCAAGAATTACATGTCTTGTACCTAACAAGTCAGACACATTCTGACTCTTCACTACTAGTATAGGCAAAAAACACTATAGAGTACCGTGAATAGTCTATTGATAAACCATAATCCAATCTCCCCAATTAATACTGACAGGGCCAATACCCCAATCATAGGTAATTGCAACATGTCCAATAACGTGGGAGTCATATTAGAATTAAAGATTTTATAGCAAAATTACTCGGCAGTGTGTTTATGCAGCCCAATGGGTCTGCCTAATCCTGGAAGTACTCACCTCCCTCGGGCTATTCCAAGAGTCCTCCAATCTGCAGTCAATGTAGCGTCCCGAAGAAACTGGCCTCTTTCCTCTATCTGGCAGGGATCCCACTGGTTCTAAAACAAATGAGACCCGAGTAAGCACCACATAATGGAAACAATGTCAGTGAAGCACTCCCTGACACAATCCTCAATTTCTCAAACCAATATGTCGTGGCGCTCAACATATCCAATAACGTGGGAGTCATATTAGAATTAAAGATTTTATAACTAAATTACTCGGCAGTGTATTTATGCAGCCCAATGGGTCTGCCTAATACTGGAAGTTCTCACCTCCCTCGGGCTATTCCAAGAGTCCTCCAAACTGCAGTCAATGTAGCGTCCTGAAGAAACTGGCCTCTTTCCTCTATCTGGCAGGGATCCCACTAGTTCTAAAACAAATGAGACCCGAGTAAGCACCTCATAATGGAAACAATGTCAGTGAGGCACTACCTGACACAATCCTCAATTTCTCAAACCAATATGTCGTGGCGCTCACCTATTACGGGAAAGTTGCCTGTCCCATCATGCAATAAATGTAGAAACCTAGAATCCAAATACGGCAACCAGCGGACAAAAACTCTGTTTTTACCGGCGTTCAGACGTTCAAACAAGACCATTGCAAGAAGAACATCTACAACGTCATGACGGCATCGCGCTGAATGGCGTGCGATGACGTCACACGTCGTAACATACGCACAAGCCAGGCAAAGTCAGGCAAAAAGTCAGGGCAAGGAAAACGAGGCTAACAAAGTGCAATCCATTAGAGATGCGCCAGAAACGGGCTGACTGCTCCACAGTATTACTCTGGAAACCTGGCGGGCCAATCGGACACTTTCTAACCGTCAGCAACCAGTACACAGTTCTATCTCTGATGTACAATCCGGGTAATCGGGAACACACAGAGAAGCAAAGAAGGGCAAACCTCATGGAGCGGGTATAAATAAGAAAGGAGCAAAAATCAATACGCGCGGCCATAACATTATGGCGATTAACATTCTTCTTCACTCGTGAGCCTAAGAACAAATCAGGCTACCAACAGAAAGTGCAACAATCACATGTCCTTAATAAACCCGAGACGTTCTTATTTAATATTGTGCCACTCAATATTCTCGTTCAAACCTGTAATGTGGCTATTGCAGAGAAAAATTAACTTCTGCTCCAAATTAATTAATTTCCTATTGATTTCGTCTTGGGAACTACCCCTAATCTTTTTGAGTATACACCATTGGAAATCAGAGAATGAATGTCCTCTCTCATCAAAATGTTTAACTAACGGAGCTTTATCGATATGGTTCTTTAGGCAACTCCTATGTTCGATCATGCGAGTCTTGCACTTTCTGTTAGTTTTACCTATGTAAATTAAATCACATGGACATTTGATCATGTAGATCACATTTTCAGTTTTACAGTTTGTGTGTTCTTTTAGAACCCATTCATAAGGAAGTCCCAAATTGACAGATGTCATCTTTTTAGTAAGGGGGCACATAACACATTCCCCGCAAGGATGATGACCCATTACTCGTGGCAAACCCCACAACGTACTTTGATCAACCTCTTTGTCTCTCTCCTTTTGTACCTCGTTTTTCATTACAAGATTTCGAATGTTGGTGCTCTTTTTAAAGGCTACCAACGGCAGTGGGCCGTTCATAGTTTTTTTCCAATTTTTGTGTATAATGTTCTTAATCTTATACGACATATTGCTAAAGGTGTTAACAAACACCAATGGGGTATCTTGTTTAGCAATGTCTTTGTTTTTCTTTTCCAAAAGAGCTTCCCGGTTGTTATTGAAAGCTCGTTTGGCAGATAACCTAATGACCTTTCTCGGGTAACCCCTGTCAAGTAGTTTGTTCATTAATATATTCGCTCCAACTTCATAGTCATGTTTGGTGCTGCTGTTACGTTTCAACCGCAAAAATTGTCCAAAGGGCAAATTGTCCCGGATATGCTTGGCGTGATGGCTTCTGTAATGTAATAAAGCATTTTTGTCAGTGCTCTTGACAAACGGCTTAACCCCAAGTTGGTTATTGTGGTGGTAAATTGTCAGATCTAAATAATTCACCTCCATAGAACTCATGACAGCAGTAAATTTCAGATATCTATTCTGATTGTTTAACCACATCAAAAAATTGTTGGCTTCGTCCAATGAACCATGCCATAACATGAAAACATCATCGATGTATCTTAGCCATTGAGTTATCTGTTGTTTAAAAGGATTGATGTCCGAATAAATCACTGTTCGTTCAACCATATCTACATACAAATTAGCCAAATTCGGAGCCATGGCAGCACCCATGGCTGTGCCCTCTATCTGAAGGTAGAATTGGCCCAAGAATTGGAAAAAGTTGTTTGTTAAAGCTGTTTCTGTGCACCATAGGATAAAGGCGTTGCTGACAGGGTGAGTATCTTCTCGCTGAAGCAAAGTTTCCTCAACCACTTTTAAGGTGGCTTGTTGCGGAATATTTGTATATAAAGATTGAATATCCAAACAAATGAGTATATCCTGGGATAGATCAAAATTCAGCCCTTCAATTTTCATAATAGCGTCTCTAGTGTCTTGGACATAGCTCTTCATTTTCATTACGCAAGGACGTAAATAGATATCTACAAATTTCGATAAAGGTTCCAAAATGGAATTAACGCCGGATACAATAGGTCTACCCGGGGGTCTCGCCAGGTCCTTGTGGATTTTAGGTAGAATATAAAAGATGGGAATTCTCGCTGTCTCTCTGGTTAAATATTCCCCTTCCTGTTTGCTAATCTGTCTTAAATCAACAGCTTTGTCAACTTTCTCCTTTATCAATTTAATGAGGTCCGGGCTAGGATCTTGATCAATTTTCCTATAGCTGCTGTTATCTGCCAATAGTCTGTGACATTCTTCAATATAGTCCTTTTTATTCATGAGGACTATAGCCCCTCCTTTATCAGCCTGGCGAAGGACAATCTTCTCATTTTTACCTAGGCTCTTTAGCATAGCAATTTCTTGTTGACTCAAATTAGAGTTTTTAGGAATGCCCTTGGTTTCAAGTTTCTTTAATTCCTGTAAAACCTTCTTTTCAAAAACCACTGATTCAGGAGAATTGGTATGGTGAGGTGGGCTCCAAGTAGAGGGATTCCTTAGACCACTATAATTAATATGTGGACTGGCCGGTTGATCATCAAAAAAGTCTCTTAGATGTATCTTACGCATGAAAGCACTAAACACTAGCCTAAATTCAAAAGGATTGTGATGTTTAGATATTACAAAATTCAGGCCTTTATTGAGACATCGTTCTTCATCCTTGGTCAAAATAACATTAGACAAATTAACTACCAGCCCCGGTAACTGCGTGTTTGCATTCTGTCTGTCTGCCATTCCTGACGACTGTTCCCTCTGCCTAAAAAAGGTTGACGTCTTGATCCATTCCTGGCTCCTGTATTGCGACCCCTCTGTACAGCAGTGTTCTTATTTCTTCCTCTTTGCCCTACACCATTCTTTTCTTCATCCTCGCCAGGTGTACTTCCTTCCTCACTTGAACTATATGATGTATTTCTAAATCTTACCCTACGGTTAGGTCTCTGACCTCCCGTGGGTGCTCCAAAATTGTAGTCTTTAGTAACATATTGGAAGGCCTTCTCATGAGCAAAGTTAGTAAGATCTTTTTTTAGTCTTTTGACTCTCTCTACACTAGATTCCGTTTTAAATGTTTGCATGTCTTTCATGTGGGCTTCTAATTTCGTTTTGAATACTTCAATATCGAAATTCTTTTTCATTTCTTCTTCTAATCCTTTCAAATCTACCATAATCATGTTGGAATATTTAAAAATATTTAAAAAATCAGGCGTTACCTCAAGGCCTCATAGTACGCAATGAGCCGAGGCTGTTTCTAGATAACGCAGATTTTAAATTGAAATGGAGCTACATAGCTAATAAATGTGGTAGGGACTGGCTGGTTCTTATTATTGAGACAGCTCAGGAAACTACCAAAAAAATCCTGGTAGATTTGAAAGGATTAGAAGAAGAAATGAAAAAGAATTTCGATATTGAAGTATTCAAAACGAAATTAGAAGCCCACATGAAAGACATGCAAACATTTAAAACGGAATCTAGTGTAGTGAGAGTCAAAAGACTAAAAAAAGATCTTACTAACTTTGCTCATGAGAAGGCCTTCCAATATGTTACTAAAGACTACAATTTTGGAGCACCCACGGGAGGTCAGAGACCTAACCGTAGGGTAAGATTTAGAAATACATCATATAGTTCAAGTGAGGAAGGAAGTACACCTGGCGAGGATGAAGAAAAGAATGGTGTAGGGCAAAGAGGAAGAAATAAGAACACTGCTGTACAGAGGGGTCGCAATACAGCAGCCAGGAATGGATCAAGACGTCAACCTTTTTTGGGCAGAGGGAACAGTCGTCAGGAATGGCAGACAGACAGAATGCAAACACGCAGTTACCGGGGCTGGTAGTTAATTTGTCTAGTGTTATTTTGACCAAGGATGAAGAACGATGTCTCAATAAAGGCCTGAATTTTGTAATATCTAAACATCACAATCCTTTTGAATTTAGGCTAGAGTTTAGTGCTTTCATGCGTAAGATACATCTAAGAGAATGTTTTGATGATCAACCGGCCAGTCCACATATTAATTATAGTGGTCTAAGGAATCCCTCTACTTGGAGCCCACCTCACCATACTAATTCTCCTGAATCAGTGGTTTTTGAAAAGAAGGTTTTACAGGAATTAAAGAAACTTGAAACCAAGGGCATTCCTAAAAACTCTAATTTGAGTCAACAAGAAATTGCTATGCTAAAGAGCCTAGGTAAAAATGAGAAGATTGTCATTCGCCAGGCTGATAAAGGAGGGGCTATAGTCCTCATGAATAAAAAGGACTATATTGAAGAATGTCACAGACTATTGGCAGATAACAGCAGCTATAGGAAAATTGATCAAGATCCTAGCCCGGACCTCATTAAATTGATAAAGGAGAAAGTTGACAAAGCTGTTGATTTAAGACAGATTAGCAAACAGGAAGGGGAATATTTAACCAGAGAGACAGCGAGAATTCCCATCTTTTATATTCTACCTAAAATCCACAAGGACCTGGCGAGACCCCCGGGTAGACCTATTGTATCCGGCGTTAATTCCATTTTGGAACCTTTATCGAAATTTGTAGATATCTTTTTACGTCCTTTCGTAATGAAAATGAAGAGCTATGTCCAAGACACTAGAGACGCTATTATTAAAATTGAAGGGCTGAATTTTGATCTATCCCAGGATATACTCATTTGTTTGGATATTCAATCTTTATATACAAATATTCCGCAACAAGCCACCTTAAAAGTGGTTGAGGAAACTTTGCTTCAGCGGGAAGATACTCACCCTGTCAGCAACGCCTTTATCCTATGGTGCACAGAAACAGCTTTAACAAACAACTTTTTCCAATTCTTGGGCCAATTCTACCTTCAGATAGAGGGCACAGCCATGGGTGCTGCCATGGCTCCGAATTTGGCTAATTTGTATGTAGATATGGTTGAACGAACAGTGATTTATTCGGACATCAATCCTTTTAAACAACAGATAACTCAATGGCTAAGATACATCGATGATGTTTTCATGTTATGGCATGGTTCATTGGACGAAGCCAACAATTTTTTGATGTGGTTAAACAATCAGAATAGATATCTGAAATTTACTGCTGTCATGAGTTCTATGGAGGTGAATTATTTAGATCTGACAATTTACCACCACAATAACCAACTTGGGGTTAAGCCGTTTGTCAAGAGCACTGACAAAAATGCTTTATTACATTACAGAAGCCATCACGCCAAGCATATCCGGGACAATTTGCCCTTTGGACAATTTTTGCGGTTGAAACGTAACAGCAGCACCAAACATGACTATGAAGTTGGAGCGAATATATTAATGAACAAACTACTTGACAGGGGTTACCCGAGAAAGGTCATTAGGTTATCTGCCAAACGAGCTTTCAATAACAACCGGGAAGCTCTTTTGGAAAAGAAAAACAAAGACATTGCTAAACAAGATACCCCATTGGTGTTTGTTAACACCTTTAGCAATATGTCGTATAAGATTAAGAACATTATACACAAAAATTGGAAAAAAACTATGAACGGCCCACTGCCGTTGATAGCCTTTAAAAAGAGCACCAACATTCGAAATCTTGTAATGAAAAACGAGGTACAAAAGGAGAGAGACAAAGAGGTTGCTCAAAGTACGTTGTGGGGTTTGCCACGAGTAATGGGTCATCATCCTTGCGGGGAATGTGTTATGTGCCCCCTTACTAAAAAGATGACATCTGTCAATTTGGGACTTCCTTATGAATGGGTTCTAAAAGAACACACAAACTGTAAAACTGAAAATGTGATCTACATGATCAAATGTCCATGTGATTTAATTTACATAGGTAAAACTAACAGAAAGTGCAAGACTCGCATGATCGAACATAGGAGTTGCCTAAAGAACCATATCGATAAAGCTCCGTTAGTTAAACATTTTGATGAGAGAGGACATTCATTCTCTGATTTCCAATGGTGTATACTCAAAAAGATTAGGGGTAGTTCCCAAGACGAAATCAATAGGAAATTAATTAATTTGGAGCAGAAGTTAATTTTTCTCTGCAATAGCCACATTACAGGTTTGAACGAGAATATTGAGTGGCACAATATTAAATAAGAATGTCTCGGGTTTATTAAGGACATGTGATTGTTGCACTTTCTGTTGGTAGCCTGATTTGTTCTTAGGTTCACGAGTGAAGAAGAATGTTAATCACCATAATGTTATGGCCGCGCGTATTGATTTTTGCTCCTTTCTTATTTATACCCGCTCCATGAGGTTTGCCCTTCTTTGCTTCTCTGTGTGTTCCCGATTACCCGGATTGTACATCAGAGATAGAACTGTGTACTGGTTGCTGACGGTTAGAAAGTGTCCGATTGGCCCGCCAGGTTTCCAGAGTAATACTGTGGAGCAGTCAGCCCGTTTCTGGCGCATCTCTAATGGATTGCACTTTGTTAGCCTCGTTTTCCTTGCCCTGACTTTTTGCCTGACTTTGCCTGGCTTGTGCGTATGTTACGACGTGTGACGTCATCGCGCGCCATTCAGCGCGATGCCGTCATGACGTTGTAGATGTTCTTCTTGCAATGGTCTTGTTTGAACGTCTGAACGCCGGTAAAAACAGAGTTTTTGTCCGCTGGTTGCCGTATTTGGATTCTAGGTTTCTACATTTATTGCATGATGGGACAGGCAACTTTCCCGTAATAGGTGAGCGCCACGACATATTGGTTTGAGAAATTGAGGATTGTGTCAGGTAGTGCCTCACTGACATTGTTTCCATTATGAGGTGCTTACTCGGGTCTCATTTGTTTTAGAACTAGTGGGATCCCTGCCAGATAGAGGAAAGAGGCCAGTTTCTTCGGGACGCTACATTGACTGCAGTTTGGAGGACTCTTGGAATAGCCCGAGGGAGGTGAGAACTTCCAGTATTAGGCAGACCCATTGGGCTGCATAAATACACTGCCGAGTAATTTAGTTATAAAATCTTTAATTCTAATATGACTCCCACGTTATTGGATATGTTGAGCGCCACGACATATTGGTTTGAGAAATTGAGGATTGTGTCAGGGAGTGCTTCACTGACATTGTTTCCATTATGTGGTGCTTACTCGGGTCTCATTTGTTTTAGAACCAGTGGGATCCCTGCCAGATAGAGGAAAGAGGCCAGTTTCTTCGGGACGCTACATTGACTGCAGATTGGAGGACTCTTGGAATAGCCCGAGGGAGGTGAGAACTTCCAGGATTAGGCAGACCCATTGGGCTGCATAAACACACTGCCGAGTAATTTTGCTATAAAATCTTTAATTCTAATATGACTCCCACGTTATTGGACATGTTGCAATTACCTATGATTGGGGTATTGGCCCTGTCAGTATTAATTGGGGAGATTGGATTATGGTTTATCAATAGACTATTCACGGTACTCTATAGTGTTTTTTGCCTATACTAGTAGTGAAGAGTCAGAATGTGTCTGACTTGTTAGGTACAAGACATGTAATTCTTGATACCTTAGTTCAGGTATATGATTTACGGTATATCTGATACCCTTGTGGTGATGAGGGATTGGCTATGGTGTATAAATTTAACCTATTATGCCCGTATTAGTGATATGTTTGTTTGTTTTTCATCCTTAGAGATAGCAATTGGTGTATGAATAGGAAGATTCTACCTAAAGCACAGGACTACTTCTGCCCCTGATGAATGTCCGGTTACATCGAACACAGAGGACTGAAACTTATATAAGTTGGGCTTTGTCACACAATGGAAAATGAGATTTATTGAGTTGCCAATAGTGTGGTATGCTGGTTGAATATTTCAGCATACTAGTTGCGATACTGTGAGGTGGTAGTGTTTTTACTTTGTATATGACTATGTGGTGTGTATATGTGTTTTAATAATTTTTGTATTACCTGTGCTTAACAAAAGATTAATATATTAAAAATGATATTTTGTGAAGAAAATGTTTTCTGATGATGATTTGAAACACAGAATGCAGCCTATATTTGTTCAAGGGCTGTGTCTTGAAATTGCTATCGGAGGGGAATGTGTTGACTGTTCCTTCCTTTTGTAGAAATATATACAAATAAAAATTACCATTACCATCCCACTTACACATTCCCTCGCATGAATGCACACATCAATACATGCATGCATACTTACAATCCCTGCATGCACACAAATACACTTTTTTTAGTTAATGGTAATTATTGAAATCATGGGCCGTGTAAAAGCTGAGCCAGCATTTAAGTCTTTAGCTGCAACACAAGGGGAGGGGGTCTACTGATATTCCCAGAGAAGGCTTTTGTCCTCTGCCTCTATGTTCACTTCAATCACTGTTTTCTCATCTCAGAGAGCAGTGTATTTGCTTAAGTAAATACACCGCTCTGCGAGGTGAGAAATGTGACCGGTTCTTGCCATCTGAGTGCGGGCTGGGCGTCACAGCAGAGTGATGCCTGCTGTGTCAAACTGGGGGCGGGGGGGCTTTCCCTCCCAAGCCCCCATGTCTGGCGCCGCCCCTAGTGACTATAGCAGCAAGTGAGTGACACGCCTTCGGAAGCTGTCTCAGCACAAGAGTCAGAGTCAAATCGTCCAGGTGGGACTATTTGATGCTTTTCTTCTTTTTCGTTTGCATGGGAGTGAGAACCCAGAGATTGCAGAGAATGCGGGGCTAGTGACCTTTGATCTGGTTAATGATAAGTGATTTTATCCAGTTTCGAATACCAGTGCCATTCAGTTCGAATTCAATTAAATATTTTTGGTTCAATTGAACTCAATTTTACAAAAATAAGAACTTTTAAGGGAAATAAATTTTGATCTTATCGTATTTTATATATTCACATTGCTGGATACATTTTTTTAATTCTTTATTGTGTTTTAAGCTCTTTCTTACATTATGATGAGTCGTGATTTAAGGAGCCGGTCTGCAATAAATGAACGGATACTAGAAATAACTTTTGTCATGGAAACTCCCTCTCTTCAATTGGCTAAGGATAATAATTGCCCTACAGTGCAGCAGGAGGAAATAATTGTGGCAGCATTGATACAGCATTGATACATAACTTGTATGAGGAGCGTACAAGCTTCTTACTGGGCAGCCCCCTTGGAAAAACATTTCTGAAACAGGGAATTGACTCTGCGGACCCATTGGATTGCTCTGGTCATCATAAAAGTAGAAATCCTAAGTTATTAATTAAGGCCCTGATTCATGGAATTATTTGCGTGTAAAATGGGGATTTGCGTGCCATTTTGCCTGCAAATCCCTGTTTGAAGAATGGTGATTTGCAGGCAGAATGGCACGCAAATCCCAGTTTTAAACGCAAATAATTCCATGAATCGGGGCCTAATCTTTAAGGCAGTCACACATATTATCTCCTATAGCAGGACAAAGGATAACAGATTTTCTACCCAAAAAATCTGGAACAAGTAGGGAAATCAAATCAATAATACCGGTTAAGGGAATCGCAATGTTGGATCACTCATTAATGATTGATGAGAATGTTTTATCGGCCGGAATCCAAATTGCATGATTTAAGTATTATAGAGTTTGCGGATTTGGCCCTGGTTAATAATGGGAGCACTGAACCTGACTCTGTGACTGGAAGTGTGGTACAACAAACCTATGATGCATCTATCGTAGGCTCCCCCACTGAGTTAACTAATTTTATTCATAACTACACAGCAAAGCAACAGCAACTTAGATCTAATTTGCTGGAATCTTCGTATGAGCCAGTGGAAGAATCTGAAGAGGCAGCAGTACACCACACCATGAGGGACGTGGATGATACAATTTGACTCACTCAACCTACAGTTTCGCTGCTTAACATGGTTCTCAGTTCCTTTGTTAATTTATCTGACAATATCTGGTCGTAAACCAGGGCGCATAACCAGATTTTCAGTGCAATGCATACTAAACTGGACGGGATGGATAGGAACTATGGAATGATATATAAGAATGTGACTGGGTCGAATGGTGTGAAGGGGGAGGTTCTGTGACAGACTCCAAATATTTGACCGACCACTGAGCTATTGGAAACCTCAGTGGTTGGTGCTGGGGATTGCCCCGGTGATACAAGAGAGTGGGGATTTTAGCCCGGAAATTGAAACTGAGGGAGTACAATTGCAGTGGTGGAGGCTGAGATAATAGACTTTACTACCCTAGATGAGGGATGGGAGGAACATGTAAAACAAATGTAATGAAAGGGTCCATTTGAAATATCTCTTAACAAAAATATTTACGTAATCTTTGAGATACCTCTCAACAAAAATATGTACGTAATCTTACGATTGAAGAATCCATGATTAGAAGTGGAAATATTAAAAAACAAGTCCCCCTTGTTATGACCCTGGTTTTAGAAGAGAGCATGTGTTTAGGAGATCTTAACCATGTGGTGGAGTGTGGAGATGTGATTTTTGATGCGGTACAGGAGAAGATGCATTTAATTTCACATGGCCAACTCAGTAAGGTGGATAAGGGGAATCCAGTGGTAAGGCTAGACATGGGAGTTCAAACAAAGACTATAGTGGGTATGATGGCTTCAGTAGGGGTAAAGGATGACAAATTGGAAGAATTGGTGATTCCACATAAAGACGGGTCGGCCCTAAACCTGGTGAACAAACAAGGTTTGACCACACCAATGGAACAGGATCCAGTAATTTCTGGACCCATGGAACGTTTTCCCTGATGAGGGTAATCATTTTTGTATAAAATAATTGTACTTTCCGGATCCTATGAGGGTGTACATCTCTGGTACGTCATCTGAAGGGGCCCTCACCAGACTGATACGTTTTCCTCCAAGTGGGATGGGTGTTTCAATGAGAAGGGATCTGGCCTGGCAGTTTCACAAGTAGGTATGGGTTCAGATCATTTATTAAATAAGGTGTATGTTCCTAATATTTCTAAGAATGAGCCCTTAAAAGTTAACACCCAGGGGAATGGTGCTAGTAGATCATTTAGCATACTGAGACACGCCAGGGGTATTGATGCTTTGGAACACACTACACAGGCATGTCATAATGTGGGAAACTGAACTCCCCATGGGAGTAATAATAAAAAGCCGGTTGGCACCCCTGGTCAGGCTGGAGAAAGTGTTGTATCGCCTGCCGGGAACAATGCAGGGAAATGATGCACTCAAATTAGGCATGATAATCACGGGAAGATATAGGATCCCTGTGTACTTCAATTGACAAGTCTACTGGGTGTAAATGTGCCGGTGTGATTGAATCAGGGAAATGTTCTCCTGATTTTCTCTCATATCCCTAGCCTGAGTGTATCAACCTCATTTGATTTGGATAGAGTACAGTTCCCAGATCGAGGACATATGGAAACGAGCAATCTCCATTTTAATTCGACTTTGGTCATGAGCTGGTCCATTCTGAAAGGCCTATGTTGAATAATATTGGTTTTAATATTGAAATAATTCATGAATAATTGTAATTCAAACCGATTAAAATTTGGTGGTGGTTTCAAAATTGTCCTAAATTCAGCGGGTGAAGGGTGAGACAGAGATGGAGACATTTTGACCACCAACATGTAAAAGAGGCTGACTGGCGTCTGTTACATCTTCTCTGTGGAGAAGACCAGAATCGTGAATCTGGGTCAGATACTGGTCTGGTGCAGGGAAACATAGCACTTAAAATCCTGTCATGGAATTGAAGGGAAAACACCCATTTATTGACGAATTTGGAGGTTGATACTATGTTAAGGGACTTCAATTGTATTCTGCTCCAAGAAACATGGCTATTAGATTGTATGGTGCTAGACGGTTTTTAGGTCTTCTCGCAGCTGGCTAAGCCCAGCAGGGCGGATAGGGTCTCAGGAGGGTTGGTGGTTGCTGTTAAATCCACTTTTGGGGTGACAGCTACACCCATTTCGAATTTACCCTTTGGGGGTCATAGAACTAGCACTCTCCTCACTAGAATCACGTCGGGAACTATTGCTAGTTAACATCTTTTGGCACAAAGGGGTGGCTGAGTTTGAGCCTGTCTTTAAAGTGATTACTGAAGTAATTCAGTGCTGGCAAAATTCTGTTTGTAATGGGTAGGTTCCACCTGGAGAGTGACCTTAATGCTAATTTTTGCCCCCTGGGTTGGAGGATGACTCGTGGGAGACTTTGCCAGACATGGCTTCATCACATTTTAAACACCAATCAGGTAGAAAATGGTATTTGGCTCTCTCCTTTATTGGCTTTGTCTGTTTGAATGGGGAAGAAATAGGGGTGGATTCCCCTAAACCTACAGGGTTTAGAGTGGATAGTAACTCGACCATTGACTACATTTTTGTTGATATCAACCTCCCGGACTGCTGCCTGGGTCTTGATATAATGAAAACAAGCAGAGTGATCACTGCATGTTAAAGGTGGATTTTAATAACATTTTGAATATTACTGCCCAAGGGAGAGCAGTAAACCGTAGAACAATTTGGGGTGGTAAAGCTATTTGTTGGTCCTAGCATACATCGGGCAATTGAATAAAGAATTTGAATGGGATGATTAAATCAAGCACCCTGGAGTGGAAGATGCATATTTTTGATTGCCGGCATTTTTACTTGTTTTTGGGTAACTTCCTGGATATAGCTCAATCGAAACTTAGGTCTAGAGCAACTGAGATAAGTCCTAAATATCAGCATATGTATGATGACCAGCTGGTGAAAGAAAAATGCTTAATACATTCTAACGTCAGGAAAATTCAGTCATCTACTCTGGATCAAGTTACCGAAACATGCCAAATTAGGACGTTGAAACAAAAATATGAAAATTATTGTAAGTCGTGACAGGCTGTCTTTTGTAGGCTTGCTACAAAAGGATGCTGAAGCTATGTTGTGTATTTTGCTTAAAAGAGATGTTAGGACTTTCTTGGCTTCGATAAATGCTCAGGATGCTTCTCTGACCGTTTCATAATTAAATGCAGTTTCAAAATCTCAAAGGGTGAAATTCTTTACAGACTTATATGTTGTCAACCCCATGGATCGTGGGGTAACTAATAGGCTAGTGAGTAGCAGGGCTGATAAGGAGTGACTCTTTAATATTGAGTTTATACCAATTACAGGAGGAAAAACCTCCTTCTTCACTTAGTATTGCAGCGCCACAAAAAATAATTAAAAAAAAGAACATTTAGTTATATTTGTATTTCAATATTTATTGGGTTTAGTGACATTGCTTGATAATATCTGAGTATGAATTGACCTTTGTGAGACACGTGTTTCGGCAAATTAATGCCTTTTTCAATCAGGGCCAGTCATAGTTTCGAAAATGCTTGATTTTAATATGATTATTCACACATGATTTTATGGGTTTTAATCCCACCACAAAGAATCTGCTGTCTGTCTGTCTCGCGTCGGCCAGAGGCGTAACCAGGATTGTATAACAAGTCGGGCCCAAAGCTAATGTAGTTGGGCCCAACGCAGTGTCATAACACCTGTAAATGCCCACATAGTGCTGCTGAGTGGGCATTGACAGATTTTCAGTGGGCCTTGCCCGCTCAGGCCCTACCCTGTCTACGCCTCTGGCGTCGGCTACGACGCGAGGAGACAGAGAGCATATAATCATATTAAAATCAAGCATTTTCGAAACTATGACTGGCCCTGATTGAAAAAGGCATTCATTTGCCGAAACACGTGTTAACTGTAGTCGTTTATGGTCCAAATTGGCTAATTGGGAGTTGGCAGGGGGTGTTTTGAAGCTCATTACTGCTCTCTATGTAAATGCAGGAGAACGCATTAGATTAAATCTTGAAGGGGACATGTCCTGTAGAATTCCGACTAAGGTAGGCTTGAGGCTTGTGCATTATTGCCCCCTGCCTCTTCAACCTCTATGTCACAGACATTGGGGAGTATCAATCTGAGTCAGGTTTGATTCCTCCTAAGTTGGGAAATGTTCAAGTATCGTGGTTATCCTGTACAGATGATTTCCTGCTCCTTGACAACACCTGTGTTGGTCTCCAGTGGTTGTTCTCCATTTTTTCTAATTATGCAATGGAGAATGATCTGATTATTAATCCTAGCAAAACCCAGATTATGGTGTGTCAAGGGCCAGGAAACATTGTGTCCAGAGATGGACAATGGAGAATACCTCTATAAAAAATACAGGAAATATTCTATATTTGCGGTTTCCCTTTCTGGCTCAGCCATCCTCAATTGGTATTCAGACAATTTTGAGGCAAAAGGGCCTCACTGTTATCCAATCAAATGAGAAAATTGGATCAGAAATATGGACGTTTCTCTATTAAACCAATAGTCACCTTATATGAGGTTAAGGTACTACCAAACCTTGTTTATGGTTTGGAATTATACTATGAGGTTGTTTGCAAATGTATACAATCTATTGAGTCTGTGCTCTGGAGACGCATCCTCAAATTGCCAAATGCGATCCTGGCCTCTGCTATTAGATATGAGCTGGGAGCTCTTTCATTGGGTGCCCGGGTACGTTGGAGAATCTTATCTCTATTTCGGAACATGATTTGCCCTGTAACCAATTCTTTGTATGAAGACATGGGTATTCATTTGGGTAATGGAGGTATAGGCCGTACAAATAGGTTTTTTGTGGAAATGGGAGACAAATGTGATTTGATGTTGTCTGACATATCAATGGATAAGAGACTCTTATAGGAAATCCAGACAAAGTAAAACAAGCCTTGTTTAACAAAGACTGGATTGAGACTATCGATAGATTTCATGCTTATCCTTCCATGACTTATTTATCCCCTGAACATAAAAAGCAAGAGGTTATTTCAAGTCTTCTGGTGCAGTCACCCAACTGGTGGTAGCAATCTGTTCAGTTAAAATTGCATTGGAACATACTACCAACGGGGAGGTGTTATTTAGAAGAAGGTTAAAAACAGCTGCAGACGCTGGGTGTAGATTCTGCCACGATGGAGAACAGACAAGCTAGGAGTGCTGTGGCTACCAGATCTAAAGCTACTCTGTGGTAGGACATAGGCTGGTGCTCATCACTATATAACTGAGTCAACACACCTTTAGCAAACCTGCTGTGCGCATCGTATAACAGCACAAAGGGCTTACTGTAATCCAGCAAACCTAAAGCTGGAGCCATTGCAAGTGCTTTCTTAATGGTGACAAAGGTATCTTCAGCTGCCTGAGACCATGACACGAGCTTGGGGGTAGAATCATGCATGAGGTTCTGAGGGGGCTTAACTATGGATACATATGCCACGACCCACTGTCTACAGAAATGTATTAACCAGAGGAACCCTCTCATCTGCTTCCTGGTCTGGGGTTTAGGGAATTTCTGGATTGCTGCAATCTGATCCTGGCACAAATGTCTTTCCCTAGTACAAATCTCATGGCCAGGTATCACACACAGAGCAGATAAAACTGTAATATTTCTTTAGATGCCTTGCAACCCTTTTCAGTAAGCACTTCAACCGAATAAGAGTGTCCTCCTCACAAGCTTCCAAGAAAGGGGAGACTAGGAGCAGATAATCTACGTTAATGCATAAGCGTCGACCCTCCTGTAAACTGAACTGAATCAAGATCTTTATTACAATTTGGGAGAACAGGGTAGGTCTTTCTACATATTCCATTGGAGGCCTAGTGTAAGTATATTGAGTGCAATTATTTGTAAATGTGAACAGGTACTGACTGTCAGGATGTATGCTGAACACAAATCTACAACAGTGAACTACCTGGCTCAGTAGGGAATACATGACAAAATGGTAGCCGGGTTAGGTATAACTGGAAAAGCCAGTAACATGACAGCATTAACTGCAAGCAGGTCCTGAATAAAATGATAAACCTCTTTGCTTGGCTTCTTAGTGGGCAATACCAGAGTATTGCAGGGACTGCAGGTTGGTGCACTAATATCTTGTTGGAGAAGGAATTGTATTTCCAGGTGAATACCTTCTTCAGTCTGTTGGGAAATAGGATACTGAAATACACATAGCAGGGGCTTGGCAGGATTTAGAGTGATTTTGACTGGTTCCGCATTAACCATATAACTAGTGTCATTTTCATGGGTTGACCACAATTTGACTTGGTCCAACAGTTCCTGTCATGAGCAGGGAGTGTCAATCTGGTCTCCAGGATTTGAATGGGTAATTTAATTTAATACTGTCAGAAACCCTGTGCTCTCTGTGAACAGAAAGATCAAGGTATACCATCAGGGGAACAGTAAATAGAGCAACTTAGCTTGCACAATTAACCAAATCCAAACAAATGTGCAGGAAAACAGGGACTCCACAAGACTACATGTTTGCCAGAAATGTGACCTATTGTAATCATAAGTGGGTGGACACAGGATGAGTTTTTGAGTATCATGTATGCTTACAGCATTAACAACTTCATAAGAATGCATCATTGCTGAAAACACAGAAGTTCTTAGTGTGGATTCAGTGATGCTCCAGTGTCAACCAAATATGAAATCCTTTGACCATCAATAACACAATCAACATAAGGGGCAGTAGGATCAATTGATATAATTGGCGCAACACGTTCAGAGACCCCTTGCCAATCGTAACCATCAGTCTGAAGTGGTGGTGGAGGCGAGGACCTTGTCATTCTGTTTGGCACAGTTGCATGTCTGCCACTACCGTCATACTGAGGCGATGTGGACACTCAACTGTCCAGTGTCCAAACTCTTAACAGTAATTGCACTGATCACTGCATGTTTTCGTGTAATACCTCTCAGCATTTTGCCCGCCCTGACTCACATGGCTGGGTTGCTTCTCTCGCTCTTCCCCATCCCTGCCCTCATGCACCTGGCACTGAGCGAGACCCTCCCCTTCCATGGGGAGATTGTAAACACTGTATCTGCAACGCTATAGGTTTGGCTACAGTAGTCTCTTTCAGTCTTTCAACTTTTTCATGAAAGTGCTACGCAGCTAATAAAATGTCTACCAGAACCTTTCCTTCCCATCCTACCAGCACTGCCAGAATTCCTTGAGATACCTTAGGTTGCAAACCCATAACAAACTGAGCCACTACAGCGCTGTAAAGAGTGAATCAACAATCCCAGAGTATTGTTCAAAGCATCCTTTCAAACACTTGAGATATTCCACAGGATTGTCTTCCTTGGCTTGCTTGCATGCATTTATGTTAGACCAATCAGTCTTTTCGAGGACAAAGTTCAGTGAAAGTTTGTAGGAGTCTATCAGTAAAAGTTTTAAAATCCCTCGAGGTGGCGGGTTCTTCAGCTGCCCAATTGGCATTCACTTTGAGCAAGTTACATGTATCTGTGGGCACAACTGCTCGCAACAATTGATTCAAATCTACACAAGAGGGGTGATCGCAATCTATTATGACCTGAAGCTCCTCCTGGAATTTAACAGGATCATCTCGTATCTTTGGAATCCTCTGTGAAAAACCCAAGGGATTTTCACTGCACAGAACCTCGGGGAGCAGGGTACGGGCACCCAATGATGAAACATGGTATATTCTTCCCGACCTCTTTCACATCTTATTATACAGGAGTTACTGACTTTGCAACTCCCCCCTCCTTTTTCCATCAAACACTGAGACTAGGAGGAGAGAGATTGGGAGGATGAAGATTACCAACAGGGAACCACAGACACAGAAAACAGACTCTCCCCTTTCCACAGCAGACTGTCCCATTAACGAGGCCAGGCAAATTCAGGCTTCCCTTTACAATCATGCACACCTGAACCTAATCATCACTCCCAGGAAGTATAAAAGGCGGAGCAGGAGAGCACACCTAGAGTGAGTTGAGGATGCTGGAAGGTGCCGGGAAGGAGAACGACCTAGTGAGCTGCAGAGACCCTGGGAGACCTGGAGGATGAGAAAACCGTCCAAACACTGGCCCTGCTATTTGAGAAGAGACTGCAGTGTGGAGGAGGGAACTGTACCTCCAGAAGATAAGAGTAGTGGCAGCTGGAGTTGCCTGGTGGTACCAACAGCAAAAACCCTTCCCTGGGCCAGGCAGGCAAACCCAGGTCTCTGATGGGCAGATGGAGAGACCCTGACCTCTGATTAACATCCCCTTTTAGCTCCTGCAGCTCCCAATTCCAGAAAATGACTTTTCGGGAACTGTGAAGTGGGAGCGAAATTAGTCCAGTGCATTCTGGGACTAGACGTTCCAAGACCCTATTTTTCAAATTGTAAACTATGAAAGGAGGCTCGAGCATGGCTGAGGGAAGCCATCATTTGTGAACCTCGGGAGCAAGGACAAACGCACGAGGAAGCAGCAATTCCGAGATGGCAGTTCAAACCGAGGAGAAATGCGGCAAGACCAGAGAGGGTTGCAAGGAGGGGACTACCCTTGACCTTTTCGTAGAAGAACTGTGACTTTCAAGAGGCTGTGAGGAAAAGAAACATAAGACTGGGCATTGCAGCTAAAGAATGGTGCAGTGTGGGTCAAAAGTACACAGTGCCCTCCCGCATTGATAGCCAAGGCGGGGCAAAGCCATTGCCGCAGTGGTACTGTCCTTAGCTCCGACAGCAAAGCAACAGCAATGAATTCGGCACAGCAGATGAGTTGGAGAGACTGATCACTGACCGAACTGTGTTACATCAAGGTTGCAATCGCCAACATTGTATGAGGAAAGATAACTTGCATGTGATTGAACTTCATGAAACCAAAATAGGTACCAGATACAGAGTGATCTGGTGCCACGTGGGTGCTCACTCAAAGGTCTCTGTTTGGTATCCAACTGAGCGCATGCAAATTATTGAACTGTGAAATCGAAGTAGTCCTGAAACGAGTCAAGCTAAATCCTGTGCACAGTCGAAAGTCTTCGATAGCCTATGAACTGAAATTGGTCTGAGCCCTGCTGAGGGAGGCTAATTGTATGAAAGTGGATCTGAGTCCGGCTGAGGGGGATCCGGGGTGAAGAGTGAATCTCCCAACTTGAATATTTGGAAAGGAACTTTTTTTCATTGTTTTTGGTACATCAGGCCCTCTGAATCAAGAGACTTTGAACGTAAGAGACTTGGGCACAGAAGGCCCTGATATTGGTAAAAGAAATTGTGTCCTCATGCTGAAGAAGCCCAAGAGTGTGCTATGCTTGAGTGAACTGCCTTGCCCCTTGCTGAAAACGTGGGTAAGGGAGGTCAACGGCCTGAAGATCCTGACTTATAATTTTTAGAACACTTCTTTCTTTTTCATGAGCATTACCCCGCACTATTTGTATCTTAGCGGTAAGGATTGGCACTAGTTTGTTTTTAGTATAGGTCCTTTTTATTTGATGAGACTCCACTAGGACTACATTATTATTATTTGATGGTCGTAGCTTGCTCCCATCTTAGATTCAGGTTTGGATAGGCATTTATCTCACCCTTGATAAAGTTCAATAAACACCCTTGAACTGTGGTTACTTGTGTCTATCTTACTTTGATGCCATGCCTTCCTCACACCTCTGAACAATATTAAAAAATCAGTAGTGCTACAGGGGACATGTACAGTAACTAAAGTATGGCCTCCTCCTGGGAGTTGTCTAAGCAGGGATTAACCAGTACTGGTATTGGCTGTCAAATTCAGGAACCCTTCAAATGTGGATGAGGAAGGAGAAAAATGTTTGGAGATCTGAGCTTGTATTTCTAGAGCTAACGGGCCGACCATAGTGTTTATTGGGGTGGGTTGATGATAGGTTAGCGGCTGGACAGACTCTGGGCTAGCTGATTGTTGGTTGGGTGTAACATTTAAAATAGCAGGGTTGTAAGTGTCCAAAATGTCTTCAGGACTTTCCTTTAACGCTGGCTCCTCTTGGATTACAGGATACCATCGTTTGTAGCCGGCTTAATGAGCTGGTACCTGCAGGTTAGAGTACTCAGTTTTCAGGGTTTTCACTTGCTGCTGGAGCTTTTCTTGAGTGTCTTTCAATGCCCGGGTCTTGGACTCAGTCTGTCTCTTAGTAGCTTCGGTATACCAATCTAGATAACTGTCCCATTGTCACTGGTGTACACGCGAGCCTTCCCTTTCTAATGCCTTTCGTAAATTCATTATTCTGTCCAAGTCAAATGGGTCTTCCTTGGGGAAGTGTCTAGTTGACTTGCTCTGTATATATTCCTGCCATTTATCCAGGAGCTTACATGCTTCGGGTGAATAGTGAGTAAACATAAAGTGTGCTAGACTTGCTTTTGGCAGAAGTGGGACTTGCATAGACTGCCCTGAACCCATTCTCATGGGGGTAAGAGAAGTTATCTTTTATTACAGATCCAGGTCAATTCTCTGTTTGCATCAGAATGCTATTCTGTCCCATGGCTGGCGGCGTGGGTACGGCTCATAACTGACTGCTGTGCCATGTCTAATTAGAGGCTCAGATGTTACCACCTGGCCTCCATTCCTCCCCAAGTACAGACATTTCAGTGACACTCACATGTATTGGTCAGATTTCAGATGACTGCTGGTTTATAGCCTTTGGGCCTCATTACAAGTGTGCCTGTCTGGTAAAAATGCCAGTAATTCCGGCTCTGGCATTTTTATTGGGCCGGCACACTTGAAGTGTGCCAGTGGGTGCCACGGATCTCCCGACAGGCATAACCTGTCAGGAGCTCAGGCCCCTACCGGCAAGAAAATGCCTGAATCACCGGCACTGTTACTTATGGTGCCAGTGATTCAGTAAATCCCATACGACAGAGTCCTACGGCATTCCATAGGAATGGGAATTTACCAGCACTCCACCAACCGTAATATCCCTATAATACCAGGATATCGGCAGTCGGGCTGGTAAGTTCAGTTTGCCGGTATCCCACCGGTAATAACAGCAGGATATGGGCAAACCTATAATCAGGGATATATCTTTCATTATGCTACCCACAATGCAGAGCAGTATTTCATCTTGATTTAGAGACTTGGGTAGGTAAGGGTCAAAGACAAGGCACATAATCAGTAGAAACAAGGCCTGTTACAGCTTCCGTACTAAGAATGAGAAGAGTGTGAAATATAAAGCAGGGTCGCAACTGAGTTGCACATTTAGGGTTTCAAATATGGTATAGGGTTTACAAAAGACAACCACATGGCTCTCATCCAAATATTTTCTTCACACTCATACAGAGCACATCGCCCTAATCCATACTATACTAACCTAACTGGCACAGCGGTCTCATGTTCTCTTAAGTCAGTAGGGTGCATGGATGCACTGCTTTTACATTTTTTATTCTAATCTGCAGTGTCCAACTGCTTTTGCCTTTCCTTATTCAGATAAACATTTATATAGGCATGGTACTTTCCCCTCCTATATCCTTGGAAAATCACAACAGATTTCATATACATTTACCCCAATCTGTTTCAAACAATACTTTACAAGACATAAGCATACACTAACACAATTACATGTGTTCATCAATCCACGATTTTCGGTCAGCTCTTTCTTCTGCACCTACTCTGTCTGCCTTCCCCGGGTGCTCCAGCCAGCTCTCCCCTCCTGACAATATCATCTTTCCTGGGCGTACGGGGACGAGCTGAAGGTGCAGCCAGCAACTTGGCAGCAGGGCAGCTGGAATCGGACGTATAAGGCACAAACTTAACATGGAAAAATGACCACTGACTATTCCAGTGGATTGGTGAACCATTTATTAGTAAAAAGCAAACAGGAAAAAACAAACAAGCGACAGTACAAGACTTTGGCATCAGTGAGAACCCCTCCATCCACGCACGTTCTCTCATACCCAAAGAAACTGATGCATTTCAATGGAAGAGGTGGTCCAGTTTGGGAAACGAATCATACTGAAACAATGTTGCCATCAGGAAACAAAGCCCAACTATACAGGTGTCCAATGCCAGCTGCATTCTTACATGTTCGAGAGTGTTATTAGGGAGGACAGCATAAGGTGAAACATTTAGACATTTAGTAAAGTTGAGTATGCTCCTCAAAGTTTTACCAATGCTCTGAGGCAGGCGAGAACACTTACAGCATGATGACTTCCTTTGCTAATATCGATTTTCCTAAGAAAGCAGGATCCTAAAACACATTTACATGTGCCAAAAGGGCAACATGTAAGAAGTGAGAGATGTCATGGCGAACATAGCTACACTCCAGGTGAAGAGCCTTCAGCGGAAAGTCGTGTGCAATAGTGGCTGAAGCCTAACCTCGCAGAAGCAAGAAACAGTTGTTTAAACATGGAAGTTTGCAGTATTTCCTCAATATTATAATGCAGTAATGTGCAAGGGGTGTACAACACATTTTCAATTCCAAACATTCCCCCACAATGGCAATCATTAAAAAGCCTTGCTGTGGTCTGCTAGGGGTGCTAGAAAGTTCAATACGTGTACTAAGGTAGCTGAAACAGGATCACATCCCCTCAATACACCAGCGAATCCAGGTGGACCAGGCAGCCACGTAATTCTTGGAAAAGGAGGGTGCCCAAGAATCCCGTTTTAGGACTGAAGTGTAAGCCAAAAAGGTCCGGGAAGTGCCAACACATCCCAAAATCGTCCATGTGGCAAGGGATAATGACCTGTTCTGGTTCATGGTGTGGAAACACCCCATTGGATACATCAAAATGTTCATAGGCGCTCAAATGTTCATGTTCATCAAAATATATAACTCCAACAAGAAAGTTCCAATAATCAATGTTTACAGTTCCACAGGGGATAATGTCCTTCCTTCCCCAGGATTGGCTTCACCAAACACAAAACTGCAAGGAAATAACCAAGTTCTTTATAGCTGAAGAGGATCATTTCTTCTTCTTATCTTGCAACTCACTCCAGAGGAAACGACTCCCTTCCCCTGGATTTTGCTTCACCAAAAACAAAAGTTCAAAGAAATAATCAAGTTCTTTATAGTTCAAGAGGATAACTCTCTCCCTTTGTGTTGCAACTCACTCCAGAGGAAATGACTCCCTTCCCCCAGATTCCACATACAATATAATTCAATTCTTAAGGGCATGAGTATTCCTTAGCATTCTGCTTTCAAGATACACAACATGGGTGCGAGTCCCAGACCCACAAAGCACTTGGTATACTCCTCTGCTAGGTTACATTCAACATAATTCGGTTATATGTGATTTTACCGAAGTTAAATTCAGAGTGAACGATTTGCCGAGGTAAAAAATATTTTTAGAAAATACTGATTTAAAAAAATATATATATATTTGGGGGGACCCTTCACCACCCCCTTTTCCTAATCTTTTAACCCCATTCTCACCCATTTGAACCCCTTACCCCACTGCCATATTTTTATTCCAAATGTTCTGTATTTTTTCGATAATTCTTATTTTGGTAAAACGCACCACTCTGAATTTGTTTCGGTAAAATGACTGGATACCCATAACTCTTCATTGTTTTGAATCCCAGATCTGCTCTTCACCTGGTATACTCTACTGCCAGGACTTTATAATGCAATCTCCCTTTATGGGTGTGAATCCCAGATCCGCTCTTCACCTGGTATACTCTCCTGTCAGGACTTTAACACAATCTCTCTTTCTCAATCATCACTTTGGGGCGTGGGTCTTCCCCTAGTTACTTTAACAATCCTTTATGGCAAAGTACTGTGGCGATGAAGATGACACTGATTCAGATGAGGATTACTTGTCGCCCCCCACATTTGGCAATCAATGCATACTTTCAGGGTCTCTTTGCCTCTGCCTCAGTGTCCCCTTCTCTCCACTGGGTTCACTGACAACTTCTGCGTTCTCTCAAGCCACTCGCAATCGTTCGGGTACACAACTCTGTGTCTGCTGGTCTCAATCGGCTTTCCTCAGTCAGCGGCATGGAGAGTTCTTGCTCTGTGCATCGGAACAAAGCCTGTCCTGGCTTCCAGTTCTCACTGCAACTTCCTTTTTCTTTGTGCGCTTCTCCGGTTAACCGGCACCACTGTACTATGTGGCCAGTCCGCAGCTAGCCTCTTCCCTTTTCTCCCAATGGCAACTCTCTGCAGCCACGGCTCCTGCTTCCGCCTGCTTCTTGGTCTGCCTGAACAGCATGGAGTGCTGGGGTCGGCTCCCTCTCTCACCGCCTCCTTTGGGGTGGCCCAATAACCGGACACGTCTGCTCTGCATGCCGCGTCTCTCGCCAGCTTCCAAGTCGACTCTTGGAAAAGGAAGGTCTCTCCATCATCTGGCAGCTAACTCAAACTCCCGCCGCCAGGCTGGAAGGTCTCCTGGATGAATCACATGTTTCCAAACAGTAGACTGCACAATATAGTTTACACTCTAGCTCACTGCAGTCATCTTCCTCGTGTTAGTACATGTTGGTTCAAAAGGTGTAAAATATTCAGAGTTTTGTCTGCAGCTTTTGCAGGGTGTTTAAGGGGCTTATCACAATATGCCATCAAGGCATGGGGAATTGCAGGGAGTATCCCTAAAAGTAAAGTGGGGATATCAGGTCTCATCTGATGATGCCTATTCTTCTTGCTGCGTGTCCATCTAGTGTGATCTAGATGGACACGCAGCAAGTCCTACCCTTGTGTGATCCTCCTTCGCATAGCCACCCCCATGGTCAGGATCAGTTAGCGGATGCAGCCCCCTGGCCGTATGAGGAGAGGCTACCTTCGGGAAAGGAGTGATGACATCATCGGATCCATCACAGAAGCCAAATGGCCCACCAACCAGGTAACCTGGCTTAGGAAGACAGAGCCACCACCTATGGCTTGAATGTATCCCCCTCTTGATTTCTCACACTTTGAAGGATGGCTGCAATGTTACAGCCACTGTTCTAAGCAGAAGACTAGGAATTTTAGCTGCTGCTAAGGGGGAAGTTCTGACTTTTGTAATTGATAAAGAAACCTATTCACTCAAACCTGCTCCGAGAGGCGTAGACATAGAAAAAATGTTGTCCAGGTAAATAATTCACCACATCCTTTGACTCCTGAAGGCGGCTCTTAGTGGCTTCATCAATTTTGTGAAACACAAAGGGGGTGCAAGTGTCACGACCCCTATCCTTGACCCCTTCAGATGTAACAGCCCCCTGACAGCAGTGAGGCTACAACCCCCCCACAATGGCTCCAAGGGCCTTAAAAGCCCATCAACAGAAGACATGGAGTCAGTCCTGGCATCTTTGGCGCCAGGCTCATTATTTAGAATGAGGCAAGCACCACTTTGGACCTTAATCCAACATGGAGGTCCTTTTATACAGCTCAGTTCCAAGAACTGAGCCCTGCAGACTAGTGTTTTGAGTGTGGTCAAATCTTCAGGTGTGGCTGGCTATATAAGCCACGCCCGAACTGGGATTCACGCTTCGCGTTATTCTGCACTCCTGCAGTGTGATGCTCACCGTGTCCAGCTCCAGCTCATCAGCTACTCCCGGCGGCTTAAATCTGAAGCCATCAACCTGGATTCCATCGGCAACCTGCAAGAACAAGAACAGTATTAACAAAGGACATTACCTGTGAGTAGCATCTCCTGCGTCCATCGCGCATCCATTTGCGCTAGGCGGCCTCGCCCATCCCCGGAGTGCTCCCCAACCTGCAAGAACAGCATTAACGCAGAACATTTACCTGTGAGTAACAGCTCCTACATCCATCCGCGCTCGGAGGTCTCGCCATCTCCGGAGTGCTCTGCAACCTGCAAAATAAAAGGACAGCATTAATAATAATCCGTACTCGGCAAGCAGTGGATTTAACATAGCGCGACGCTATTTGCAAAGGTGACAAACTAAAACGCCAATAACCACTCACCTGAATAACCGGTCGTCGATTGAACTTCATTCCGGACCATCAGCCCACTGCACCCTGTAAGAAGGAGAGAAAAAAATACAGGTTAGCAACTAGCTCACGTTGAGCAGCGCCGCGCTTCACGCTAAACTACTTACCTTAACCTTATCCATCCGGCGCAGCAGCTCTGCCACCACAACAACCCCTGTGGAAGACAGGAAGATACATTAAGAGCACAAGAGAATGAAAAGAAGACAGGAGAAGGAACAGAAACTGAAAGACTTACCTGAACTCCATAAACAGAGTCGGTGTCACAGCCGGTCTGGATCCGACACAAGGTCACAGGACTAGTGAAGCAACAAGGCCCTCTGAACACCCATAACTAACACGCGCCCCTGCAGAGAGACGCAGGACAGAAAGGTCAATGCACAAGAAACTAAGGTGAGCCATAACCTCCAAGGGAAGGGACTTGGTCAGTGGGAGGTGGGAGTCCTCATCACAGGCTCGATAGCTAACCCTCCATTCTTCTGTCACAGGATCTGTCCACCAGCCAAAATACAAACAAGCAGAAGGGGTCCAGGACAGCGTACAGTCTCCCATCTGGTGTCGTGTGGTGCCCCCGTGGATACTAGGTGAGCGTAACAGCAAGATAACCCAAAGGGGGGAGGCTTTCAAATTCACAGAATCTCCTCTTTCAGCAAAACTAGAGAAACCTTCTGTGATGAATGCGTATAGGTTCCGTGAGGTATGCATCTTTCAAATAGAGGCACACTAGCTAATTCTCCCTCCACTAAGATGTCACAGAGCAAGTGAATGCCCTCCATCTTGAAATGGCCTTAAGTCACCCACTTGTTTAATTCTGTCAGATATATGACTGGCCAAGCATTCCCTTGTCTGTGCAATAAAAAAGATATTGTGCAGGAACCCTCTGGGGTACATAGAAAAGGACACTGTAGCCTCTGTTTGGGCTAGTGGAATCTACCTCCCTGTCCATTAATGTCATGTCTTCAGCAGAGAGTTGCAAAGGGAGAGAACAGGACTGTTGGAGAGGAACCCCACACTGGTCCCGATGGAAACCTGTTATCGTTTTCAGATACAGGACCTTTGTGAAATCAGCCTCCAGTTGGCAGTAAATATGACTTATGGGAGCAGTCTTAGAAGGGGAAGGCCCCTATGCAATGATAGCTGGAGGAGGTAGTGAGAGCTAACGGGGTAAGGGAGGAGGGAATATTAGCTGGGGAGGTAGTACCATCAAGAGTGGAGAAGGAGATGGTAACTTCAAGAGAGCCGAGGAGAGGAAAGGAGGTGGTGACAGCAGTTGAACGGAAGGAGCTGGTGACGTGAGGGGAAAGGTGATGGCGACATCAGGAGTGGAGAGGAAGGAGGTGGACACATCAGGGTGGCAAGCAAGGTGCTGGTGATATCTGGTGGTGAGGAAGGAGTTGGTAGCATGAGGAGCAGAATGGAAGGAGGTGAAAACATCAGGAGTGCGAAGGAAGGCAATGGTATCAATGAGGCTGTTAACATCGTACCACAGTGCGCAGAAGAAGGTGGTGGCTATGAAGGAGGTGGTAGGGTGTGAAGTGAAAGGTTGGAAAGGAGTGGATCAGCAGATAAAACAGGATTCCTGGGTAAAGAAGGAGCAGAACATGAGAGCTACACAGAAGTTGAGCTAACAGCAAAGTACTGCAATGAAGGACGAGTGGGGAGGAAGTGAAGTGTATCTAAGAGTAAGGACGGCTTTAAGGAAGACCAGGACCTAATGAGCGAGAATCGGCCAGAAGGCCGGGTTTGCCCTAGGCAAGCCCAAGTAATGGCAGGAGACATGAGACTGGGTAATGTCGAAGAAATCCAGAGTTGGATCATCATCCCTGGGAGACCACTCTCCAGCCCTCTCTGCACACATCAACCAATGAGTGTGTCACTCACAAATCTTGATGACTGCCTTACTCCAGGGATATGGGACCCCAGAAAACCCACACCAAGAATCAGATAAAGAAGGGGCTTTGTGAACACTTTGAGCCTTCAACACCAGGGAAGGGGGAGGTTGCACAACCCCCCTGGAATTTTAATGAGTTGTGAAAGAAGAGGGCTTGGAAACTCTGTGAGCCCCCAACACCAGAGAAGAGGGAACTTGTGCAACTTCCCATTAACCCTGAAGCCTGGGACTTGGTCCCCAGAGCCCAAGAGGAGGGCCTGATCCCTGGTGGAAGGCAGGAAAGACACCAACCTGGTTACTTTTCTGTTATACATTTAAGATTGCTCAGCTGTACATAGTCCTTAAATAGAATGTTGCAGCGTGGCAGTTTTCACAAACTTTCTCACCTCCTTGGCAAAATGGTCACCAAAAAGGCGACCGCCACCATTTGGTGCCCCCTCAGAAGAGGCTAAGTAGCCCAATTTCAAGTCATTCTTCACTAGAACACCCCTCCTTTAGAATTGGCACAGTTTACATTGGGTTGTGAGCAAACAGAAAGCCCTCTACCCAACCCGCCAGAGTGACTGCATCCACCACTGCTCCCCTGTCCATGGCATGCTTGGAGCGGTTCATGATTTCTGCTAATGAAACTGAGCAATTGAAATGATTTTCATGGACTTCCATGAGCAATTTATGCATTTCCTGGGGTCTTTATACCGTTTGGAAATGACTGTTAAAATGTGTGGATAACCCCACTTTTGGGTCACTGTCAACCTGCCTCCCAAAGAAGGCCTGGGGTGTACATTCTTAGCTTGACGTGAACATCCTTGTTAAGAGCTCTGCACATTTGAAGGTTCATATAGGCCACACTGGGGGGGGGGGTAGAAACCATTTAGATGATCGGGAGTGGTGGATGTCCTCTGGCACAAACATTTCTAAGCCTGAATCACCTTCCTTCCCTGAATGCATTCTAGTCAAGGAGCATGGATTTTTTACTGCACTTAAAATGATATGATATGATATGGCATTTGTAACGCGCCTATACACAGGTGTTCAAGGCGCGATGAGGCAGGGAGGGGGGAACAAGGGGAAGACAGACAACGATCCTACTAGGCCAGGTATCATTCAGACCGCGCAAGTGCAGGGGTAGGTGAAGGGAAAAGTGCAAGTGCAAGGGGAAGGGGAGGGGGGAAGTGCAGTACAAGTAAGTAGAATAAAAAAAATAAAAAATATAAAATAAATAAATAAATAGGGCCAGCTGGTGGCAAGTGCAAGGTAAGTGCAGACAAGTGCTGGGAAGGGGGGGCTGTAGGGATACAGAGACAGTCACGCAGTGCAGGGGTTGCCAGGGAGGCAGTGCAAGTGGAGAGTGGCTGGGCCCAGGACCGAGGTCGGTGAGAGTGGGCCAGTTGCAGATTCAGAACAATTTCAATGAAGAATTTAGCAGGGGAGAGGGACAGAGAAAGCAGAAGCAAAGAGGAAGGTTTTGAGGTGCTTCCGGAACCGGAGATGGTTCTCCTCAAATTTCAGGGAGGCAGGAAGGCTGTTCCAGAGGGAGGCCCCTGCCGCGGAGAGAGATCTACCCACAGCTCGTTGCTTTGAGAAGCGGCTGACCCTGAGGGAGTTGGAGACGGATGAGCGAAGGGCTCGGGAAGGAAGATATTTAGTTTTGAACTTAATCCTCGCAGCCACTGGGAGCCAATGTAGAGATTACAGTCCTGGAGAGATACGGTCCCTGGGCTTGAGGCCAAGGACAAGTCTTGCAGTTCTGTTCTGGATGAGTTGCAGAGGGTGGAGAGTGGAGGCAGGCAGATTAAGATAGAGGCTGTTACAGTAGTCCAGCTCGAGAGAACCAGGGCTCGGGAGACAGTGAGCTTCTGGGGGAAGGAGAGGAAGGGAAGAATACCTCTGAGGAGGTGCAGCTGGTAGTGTGACTTCTTACAGACGTCAGATATGTGAGGAGAGAAGGAGAGTGTGGAGTCGAAGATGACCCCGAGGTTTTTTGCCTTGCAGGTAGGAGCAGGAAGAGGGCCAAGAGAGGCCGGCCAGAGAGCTGCAGGGAAGGAGGGAGTGGGTGTGCCGATGAGTAGAATCTCAGTCTTACTGGCATTAAGGCAGAGGTCATTGGCGGCACACCATTCCTGGATAGCAGACAGACAGTCAGAGATGAGGGAAGGAGAGGAGGAGGCCGAGGTTAGCCTGAAAATGAGCTGGGTATCGTCTGCATAGCACTGAAAGTTGGGGCAGAGGGCGGCGATGCAGTGGGCAAGGAGTGCCAGATACTGGTTGAAAAGCCAGGGAGAGAGATTAGATCCCTGGGGAACACCACAGGTGGAGAAGAAGACGTCAGAGAGGAAGGACCCAAGTTGGACCTGGGAGGGTCGATTGGAAAGGAAAGAAGTCAGCCACGCCAGAGCCTGACCAGTGATACCCAGGTTCTCACGGAGACGGTTGAGCAGGATGGCATGGTTGACAGTGTCAAAGGCAGACGAGAGATCGAGCAGAATGAGAACACAAGGGGTGTTGGAGTCGAGGTTCAAGAGCAGGTCCTCACGGATGTTCAGGAGAGCAGTTTCCGTGCTTCTGGCCGCTCTGAAGCCAGATTGATGGTCATGAAGGCTACCAACAGATTCAGCATGGAGATTAAGCTGGGAGATGGCCAGTTTCTCCAGGAGCTTGCCCAGGAAGGGAGTGATAGAGATTGGGCGATAGTTAGCTGGGCAGGAGGGGTCGGGCGAGGGTTTCTTAAGAAGGGGATGCACAAGGGAGTGCTTGAGGGAGGATGGGAAGACTCCAGAGGTGAAGGAGTGATTGCAGAAGTCAGCCAGGGCAGGAGCCAGGGAGTTGATGTGGTCCTTGATAGTTTTGGAGGAACATGGGTGAACCTGTTTAGACGAGACTTTCATAGATCGGACTTGTCTGGAAACCTCGTCAGCAGAAAAAAGGGGAAAGGCAGAGAAGGAGGGAGGAGGGGTGGCTGCAGAAGGGCCAGAGGAAGAGCCGGGAAAAGAGGGAGGGAGGTGATAGGAGGAGAGTGAGGACAGGATGTCCTGAGTTATAGAGATGAAGTGAGAGGCCAATGCCGTGCAGAGGGCCTGGGAGGGGACAGGAGAGGTAGAGACTGCAGCAGGGTTGGCAAGCTCCTTGCAGATTTTAAAGAGTTCAGCCGAGTTGTTAGATGCCGCAGAGATGCGGGCTTGAATAAGGGCTCTCTTCTTGGTGAGAACGGAGAGACGGTATTGCCTTTGGAGCAGGCGGCAGGCCAGTTTGTCAGAGGATGAACATGAAGCACGCCATTTCCTCTCTGCCACCCTGCACTTGCGTTTTAGGGTGACGAGATCCGAGTCATACCAGGAGTTACATTTGGCTTTGGGCTTCAGGCGGATTCTCATGACAGGGGCTAGGATATCAAGAGTATCAGATATAGCAGAGTGGAGCATGGAGAGGGCTGTGTCAGGGTGGGAGTCAGCCGAAGAGGGAGGGGGGGCAAGAAGGTGGCAGCGAAAGCCTCAACTGACACGCGCTTCATGGGTCGGATGGCCGAGAAGGTGGGTGGCGATGATGAGGGTGGCTTTGCCTGAGGGGTAGGGAGGGTGAGGTGGGAGGATAGGAGAAAGTGATCACTCCAGGAGAGAGGAGTGGAGAGAGGGACGGAGAGGGGAAGGTCAGAAGAGATCAGAGCATCAAGAGTGTGCCCTGCAGAATGAGTAGGTCCAGACGGGAGAATAGAGAATGAGAGAGAGTCGCAGAGGTCACGAAAGAGTCCAGTGGGGGGACAGGAGGCATCCAGGTGGATGTTGAAGTCACCAAGAAAGAGGAGTTGAGTGGTAGCGGACAGGAGTGAGGAGGAGAGGTCAGCCCACTCAGAGAGGAAGGAGGAAATTTGACCAGGTGGCCGATAGATAGTAGCCACGGTAAGGGAATGGCTAGGAGAGAGAGAGAGTCGGCAGACAAGACATTCAAAAGAGGAGTAGGTCTGCGTAGGAGTGACAGTGGCAGGAATCCACTCAGGGAAGATAAGGGCAGGACCCCCCCTGTACGGTTAGGCCTGGGCATGGAGAGGATCATGTAACCGTCAGGTAGGAGTGTGTCAAAGCTAGTGACAGAGCTGGCTGTGAACCAAGTCTCAGTGAGACCGAGGACGTCAAGGTCCAGTTCCTCAAGAAGGCGACAGATATCAGAGGAATGCTTGATGGCAGAGCGAGAGTTAAGAGTGGCAATGTGGAGACGGTTGCCATCCTTGAAGGACTTCCGGGGAGGGGTACAGATCAGAGGTATGCCCTGGGGAGGTGTAGAAGAAGGAGGTGAAGAAGGAGCACGAGAGGGGGCAGGGAGGGAGGGTAGAGGCAAGGTAGACGAGGACAGAGGAGGGGGGACAGCAGGAGAGGAAAGGAAGTTGATGAGGCGTGGGAAGCGTCGGTCAAAGAGGTGAAGGTTGGCCTGAGGGCCTTGGACCAAGACGGTCCCATTAGCGTAGACATTAATGATGGCCTTAGAGGAGTGGCCCTTTGTCAACTTCTTCTGCAACCTCATCTGAGGCCGAGTTACAGGCCTTGATTGTGTGGCCTCAGCTCCATAGTGGAGCATGATGACTCTGTAGTTACGACCCCCCCTCCCCAAGCAGAGGGTAAAATGCCGGGTAAGTTCTTTTAATATTGGAGGCTGTTTTAAGCCGTTCAAATTCAGACCTATCCTCGGTTTTGGCTCCTTGTTGGACTTCACTCAGGCCTCACAGTAGCCTTGACTTCCTGCTCAATGTATATGAGGAGGGAAACAAATGAGCACAGTTTAGCACTTGACAGCTCAAACTCTCTTCCAGTGAACCCAGACTTTGATGGACTGGTTTAATGCGGTCTGCAAAAACGGAATGTGACATCACTTCTACTGATGTACCTGAACCTCCTTCAGTTTCAAGGGTGAGCACGTTTGTCATAAATTCCCATAATGAAAAATTGTAGGCTCTGCCGACTACCACAGTTAAGTGGTTAAAACGGTACGACGTTCATTCATTGGCCGGTTTTTTATCAAAGCACTTTTTGGCGAATTGTATTTTTGCCGAAAATAAAAATATCTCAATATTTTTGGGGCGGGGAGGGCTATAGAAGGGGGAGGATGGGGTGATGTATAGGGAATAAATAATAGGGGAGTGAGGGCATGGGGAGGGCATATAGAAGGGGGAGGATGGGGTGATGTATAGGGAATAAATAATAGGGGAGTGAGAGCATTGGGCCCCCCTAATAAAAAATTATAATAATTTGCTGATTATTTTCGGCAGAAATGTTTCGCCAAAAAATGCAGCGAATAATAAACGGGCAAAGAATGAACATAGAACCGTTAAAACCCAGAGCTTAAGCTCCATCTGGATATTAATGGCAATGGTGGCCAAAGGATAGTGACATTTGTGGAACTCACTCTCTTCCTCCTGCTCTGACAGGTCAGCACAGATTCTGCAAAATATGTTTAAGAGGCCTGTTAGAGAATGTTTGTTACTTGATTTAGAATCTTAGTTTATGAAGTATATTCTAGAGGTGGTTCAGTATTTTTTTTTATTGTACACGGTTTATTACAAACCTTATACATCGTAAAAAAAGAAAAACAAAAACAGACAAGATTCATAATTATTACAACCACAGTTAAAATTGCTCCTTTTGGCAGCATTACATAATTAGAACCTTTGTTCCCCTATAGGTCAACTGTTCCTCAAACGTCATTTCAGTACCCCGACTATTTTTTAAAAATTGCAGCCTCAGTAATGCAGTAGGACTCCCTGACAAAAGGTCATTCCAGAAACCTTCCTCGTTCAGTGCATTCAGGTCATAGACGTTTTGTCCGAACAATTCCACTCTGGGTTTCTGCAGATGCGGGCACGTGATCATAAGGTGCTTTAGGAACTATGTGACGGCTCCGCACTGTCGACAGTTAAACATTCTCAGTTACAACCCCTGGTAAGTAAGACTTTGCTCGTCAAAATCAGGTTGAATCGAAATCTTATGAAAGTGCCTCTATACCGACTATCTGGGAATTGCTTCAAATATTTTAATGTAGAACACCTTTTCTTAGCCTCTTGGCTTATTTCCCTAAAAGACATTCCCTTCTTTCTTCGCAGGTGTTTACAAATAAGAGTCTCTTTTTCGCTTTTTCTGGGGTTTCTAGCAAAGTCGAGGTGCTGATCTCGTAGTGTGCCATTATTTCTTCACAATTTGAAAAAGTGCGAACGCTCGCTCCCTATGAAATCTCGACTGTTTCCCATCAAAGCATATAGTGTGTGTGGGACCCGCTCTCGATCAGTTTTCGATATCGCAGTAACTGTTTAAGGCCGGCCAGACTGTTCCCTGAGTTTAGGCCTAGTTCAACGCCTAGTATGGATACTGGGACACAGTTCGGGAATACCAGTACCTTCCTCCATATTTGTCCCTCCAGCTTACTCAATTCTAGTTTTTCAATCACCCCCCCCCCATGTTTCTAAGCTGTACAGGACGCCTGGCACCACCTTAGCACTGTAAAACTGAAGCAGTGGATCCATGGTAAAGTGACAGCAATTTCTCCTGATATGCAGAATTTGCGCCGCATGTAGTCTCCCCTTGGCCCACACTGCCTCTTTCCTGATCCCGTGGTTCGATGGTTGTACAAGGGTTAACCCCAAGTATTTCACTATTTGGAGGACTTGGAGCGAAAACGCCCCCATTTGCCATCTAAACTTAGTTGGGGTTTTCCTTTTCCCGTTGTAGCACAGGATGTTGGATTTTGATTGGTTCGCCACCAGGCCATTAGCCTTCACGTATTCCTCAAACCTATTTAGGAGTTTCTGCAGGTCCAAAGGGGGTTTTGTCCAGGAGCAATACATCATCCGGGTATGCCACCCACAAACATCGTTCTCCCTCCATGCTCGGGGGCGCAAATGATACTTCCTCCAGCCCTTCATCCAAGTCTGATATATACAGGTTAAAGAGGCAGGGGGGCCAATGCACACCCCCACCTCAAACCTCGCGCTGTGCCTATTGTTTTAGATGCTTCCCTCCTAGCACTGAGCCTGACCTTAACCAAGGTGTTACTGTGGATCAAAGTCAAAATGTCCAAGAGATGCTTTGGAAGACCCCACTTTGAAAGTTTGGTCCACAGTCTTTCCCTATTTATTGTGTCAAAGGCCAGGCTCAAGTTAACGCTTGCCACGTACAACGGGTCTCTCCCTGTTGTGCTAGCCTGATCAATCGATGACTGAATGAACAACCCGTTTGCGTCCATGACAATCGAACTCCTGAACCCTGTCTGGAATTTCGATATTCTTCCGGACCTCCGAAGCCAGTCCTCGATGCTTCTCAGGACGCATTTGGCAAAAACCTTGCTCTCCATGTCCAAGAGGCCAATTGGTGGGTAGTTCATTGGGTCCAAGCGATTGCCCTTCTTGTAGATAGGCACGATAATGGAGGTGTTAGATGATAGTGGAAAGGTATTCGCCTTCTAGATGCTTTGCAATAGGGTATGTAGGTTTGCCACCCATAAGTTCAGGTCCTGCTTCATTATCAAATTAGAGGCCATTCTGGCCTGGGGCGCGAAAATTAGAGCCAAATGATATGATGCAGTTTTTCCGTGGTGACATGCATGTCTCATTTGTCTTTACACATAAAGAAGTTGTCCATGTTGTTCCCTTTATAGAGTTTTTCCAGGTGTCTACACCATGATTCTTCAGGGACTGGGTTAACATCTCTAAAGGAGGCTGGTTATGAGTTTGGTTCACGAGAGACCAGAAGTTCCTACTTTGGTTCCCCAGACCTGCTCCATCATCTGTTCCCCATCTCTGTATTAACAAGTGCCTATGTGCTATTGACCAATTTATGTAATGCTGCTTCACTTTCTTGATTTAAATCTTTTTTTTCCGTGTATGGGCCTATCCCTACCTTTAGAGCTCTGACGTCTTTACGCATCTGGGTGTTCCTTCGTTGGACTCCCCCCCCCCCTTTGTATGTGTGGGGCCGAAGTGCTCCACGAAAATTGGGAAACTCTCTACCGAAAATAACCTAAGCTTTTCACTTAGCAGTGTGGAGTTACAAAAGTCTTGTGTGTGTTTGCCAATCATGTAGAGGGTCCTTTGGTTCCAACCAATTTGGTTCTTCTTAGGATTTGAGACAAGGTTTCTACCAACCAACTTCCTGCTGACTGTATCCCAAGGCAAGATGAAGAACCAAGATTTCATGGTCACTATGTTGGGTACTCCTCACATCCAAAGTTTCTAATTTGTGGAACAGACTGTCTGACACGGCCATGTAGTCAATTCAGGAGACTGAGTCATTTCTGCACCAAGTGGGTTTCGGGGTAAAGTCACCAAGCACCTGGTGATTTATGATCTGCAAGCCCCAACTCTCCCATAACTCCCTCCACTTCGACCCTTGTTGCATTTGTCACATTTCATAGTCGTTTGAGGGGCCCGGTAAGACCATGATGTGGTCCGAAGGGAGGAAACAGTGGGAGGTCAGGTCTCCCACCAGGTTTATAGTAATAATTTCGAAACCAATAATGTCGAAAGTCATTTTTTCGAGAAAAAAAAAAGTCGAAAAAAAAATTTCGCATTTTTTTTTTATGCATTTCTTTTTCGAAATGGGGGGGGGGGGTCCCCCAACCCCCTTTTTTACATTTTTTTTTGTTTTACCCATTTTTTTTTATCCCGAACCCCAAAATAAATATATAATTTGAAAAAACGGAATTTGACATTGATTTTTTTCGACATTATTTTTTCGAAAAAATTGTCATTCGACATTCTTTTTTTGAAAAAATGACCGACCACCCTCCCACCAAGATAACTTTGGATCCCACAAAGTCAATTTTGTAAGCTTCAATAATGCCATCCAGTTCCCCCAGAAAGCTACTCAGTTCGATGTGGGTCTGGTGCCAATATGTGTTGACCAGCAAGATATGATTTTGAAGGGGGTTAGTCTCCAGCTCCAAGCCCACAGCTAGCGTTCCCCTGGTGTCTTGCGAAACAATGTTACCTTTCCAACCAGTGCCTTGCTTGATAGCTGTGCATTACCCACCCGATGGTCTACCCCATTCGTTCTTGTAACTCGCCGAAAGAAGACATGGTATCTGCCCCACAGCAATCTTTCCTGGGCACAGGTCTCTTGCAGGCATACTATGGAGTATTCGTCTAGGGTTTCCAATAGTGCCTGATCACAGGTTAGTTTCCCAAATCCCATAACATTCCATGATGCCAGGATTAAACTTTGGTTTCTCAATGGTTCTGCCAACACACCCAGGTGCGGCTTAGTAGTTGCGCCCTCTGGCCCAGGAGAGAGACGATCTTGCACAGTCGTTAGGTCCCCTAGTTGACTCCTCTTTTTGGTCGTCGGTGCCTGCACTCTTCCTTTCCTCGAGCACCCTCCCCTGATCTGTGGTTTGGAAGTCAACCCCACCACCCCCTCAGTTTGTCAAATAGGTATTCACTCCTCACTCCAGGGGACTCTGGGCACAGGATGCTTTGGGGACAGGCAGGATCTGATCTCAAAGCCCGTTGCTTTAAGCAAATCAGCATCCTTTTAGTATCATTGAGTGGACGACCTTTCAGGGTACGTTTATCATGGCAGTGTCGAATCTCGTCCTGTCATGAAATTTCAACCAGTCAATGTCCTTTGCAGAGATCAGGGACAGCGCCGGGATTGCGTTGAGAACCGCTAGATCGTTTGTGTGGTTCAAGACCTAACCCAGGCACAGTCTCGGGTCCAGGACATATTCGATGATCATGTAGGGGGAGCTGCACCGAGTTGTCCCAGCTAACTTAGAGCTTTTCTCCGTCCTGTGATAGCACTCACTGGCAGCGTGTATACTGTTGGGATTGTTTGTGCCAACCATTAGGGACACTTGATTCTCGTAGCCTGCCCCTTTGTCCGCCCACTCATTGTTTATAGTTGTGGTGTAGGGACTTCTTCTCCCTGTGACGGTTATTAGGATATTCCACTCTTCCCTTGTTTTACAACATTCACAATTCCCCAGAGGGTTCTCAATCCTTGAACAGGCGAGCGCCCCTGGGAACCCTTAACACATCCATTCTAGGTCTATCGTCTGACGAACAATCACTCCCTTGGGACTTTCCCCTCCCCCACACCCCGAAGGCCCTGGCTCACCACAGGAAGCTCACTTAACTGCCACCCCAATGGGGAATACAGGGTCCACAGGGTCCACATCCTTGGGACTTCCCTCATCATCAGTAGAGTCACGAGGGCAGACACAACACGCTCTATTCGTTGTTGGTATGCCATCGTGATCTGGGTTTCTGGGTGGGACTACTGCTTGTGTGGTGTTTACCCGTGGGCGTCCACAACATGCTCTTTTCATTGATGGTGGGCCCTCATGGTTTCGTTTTTCGGGTGATGCTACTCCTGATGGGACAGTAGTCTGCTGGAGGTCCAGAGAACAGGTAGCCCCATTAGTTTGTTAGCCCTCCTCCATACAGCCCTTAAGTCAATCTGGAAAACTGAATACCCTTCATTTGAATGACAGACGTAACTTGATGGCCGAAGGCCAACCGTCTTATGCACAGAATTATAGAAATACAGACTGCTATGCTTGACCAACAAGCGGCCATTTTAAACGTAGCAAGAATCGCCATTTGCTTGTTAACCATTGCTCATTGCTTTCTGTCTAAACTGCTTTGCAGCTTGCAATTCTTGCGAATTCTGCTTACTCTGCTAAACTGTTAACATTGTTGTCTGAATATGAAAGTGCAAGGTCGTGGGACTGAGGAGTTCGTTGAAACTCCTCATGAGTAGCCCAGAAAGGAATGCCCACGCTCCCTCTCTGTAGCCTTGAGGGAGAGCTGCAGGGCATTTAATCATTTCACAGCTGCCAGCCAGTCTCGTACTGTGGTAGAATATGTTAGAATAAAGCAGCCAAAGGCTTGAATTATGCTCTTCTTACGGCCCCCCCTTCGCAAAACCCTTTAGAGTGTGTCGGCTCCCAGGACACAAATAGTACCTCATAGATAGCAAAGCTTGGAATGTGGCTCTTCCCCCGTGTGCAGCTTGCTTCCAAGAACAGAACCACCGTGTTCTGTTCAACAACTAGAAGATGCCTCCGCACTTTCTAATTGCACATTGTTACTAGAATAGACATTGAAAGTGTCATAATTGTCATAACCGTCGGAAATGTCCATCGTCATCCCGAGTTCAAAGAAACTTAATAAAGGGGGGTGTTAAACATGACATAGCTGATTGTATGATATGCATTTTATATATGTAACTGATGTACGTAATTCGCTCTCTCGCGTCCCTCGAGGTCTAGAAAACTCACGTCGCGGGGCGTGAGACCACAGTTGGCCAATTGGGACTATTTTTGCTTGCAATAAACCCTAGCATTGGGAATTTGAACCTCGTGTCTGGCACATCTTTTCGTGTATGGTTATTGCCTTGTTTCCATATCGCGAGGGACCCCTAGGGGCCCATTTCACTTAGGGCCACCAATTTCGTGATTCTCTCGTCCCGAGTCTGCATTAACCAATAAAGGTAGGCGGAGGAGCCCCCAGGTGGGTGCACTAAGTTGGATCTTCTCTGTATTGGGGGCCCCCTCCTGCCCATGCGACTCCCTCACTGGGTGGGTGCTTTTTGCCTTGCTAGCACTCCAACCCGTGCAAGCTGCAAGGTGTTTTTAAGGACTTCTAAGGTGCTCCCGGGTTTCCTTGGCCGCACCACGCTCAAAGCCTCTGCAGGTCTTAGGAGGGGCAGATTTCAACCTTCACTCATAAACCCCCCCACCACCCAGTGTCTTGGTCTGGGTACTCCCATCACATTTAGTCAGTATACAATCTTCCTCTCCCTCCGGTGTTCCTTTTACCCAGGGTCCCAGCTTAAAGTTGCACATCGTTCAGGAATTTCTGTGACCCAAATAGTGGTGGTTTGGCTTTCCTTTTTAGTTCTATTCCCTTCCTCTTCTCGATTCTCATTTTTTGTGAGCTTCAGCTTCAGTGTTCCCGAAGGACCCTGTCTATTCTGCCCGTCCAACAGAGCTGCTGGTGGGCCTGCCTTTTTGTTGCCAGCCCCTGGCGACTCTGGTTGAACTTCCAGAGGCCCATCAAGCGATGCGCAAGGTGTGACAGGCTCATGAGCTGATGTAGTAGGCACTAAGATCCTGTCCAGTACCTTCAGCTCCATACAGCGGTCCACTAGCATACATATACCGTTGGTTGGTCTATGAGGACGGAGATCTGGGTCTCCAGTTGTTCCAGGCACAATTTTACTTCACTTAAGGTGGTAGTCTGAGCCCTCACCTCTTCCTAGCCGTTGTCATAGAGTTCCACAAATGAACTGAGCACTACATTTAGTGCAGAGATTGTTGGTGAGGTCATGCGAATCTGGTCGCATGCCTGCCTTAGGGTATGATAGAGCCTGGGATTATCATCTGAGGAGGAGGAACTGCTCCTGTCGCTGAGATCCTCCTGGGATGTTTCTATAAGCGCTGTTAGGTCCATTGGGGACCCCATAACTGAGGCGTCACATGTTTGTTGCATCAAGCTCTCACCATCAGTTGGGGGCCCCAGTTCCCGCTCCCCCACTACCATCAGAGTGGGGTTGATTGTGTTAAAGAACTCAATCATACTGAGGTTGTGGACGTGGGAGCTGTCTACTATTGCTCGCATTGTTGGGTGGGCTCTTATTTCAGTGCTCACTCCTGCTAGGGGAAAGAAGTCTGCAATTCTTTGCCCCGCTATGGGGGATTCCCGCTGGCATACCGTTTGGTACTTCCCGCTGGGGGTGAGAGGCAGTGCTTCAAGACCTTGTAATTTTTCACAGTTAGTCTTTTGCAGCAATTTTTCTTTTTCCACAGGGTTTTTGGTTGCACTTCAGCCCGGTTCTGTGCTGTTTCCTTACGGTTGGGATGCAGGAATCGGAAGTGTTTACATTCCTTATGCTCAAGAGTGGGTCGTCTATTATTTCTGACTGTTCTGTGCCCTCTTTAGCGTTCCCAATCCTTAGGTTGGTCCTTGATCCGCCCATTCCTGGCCGGTTAGACTTAGGAGGGAAGGTTGTTTGGCTCCTTAGTGCTCGGCACGCACCCGTTAGTGGAATTAGGCACTCAGGAGGAATTCAGGCTCAGAGTCGGCTCATCTCAGGCTCGCTAACGCTGCAGTGGTAAACCAGTCCCTCTGCGCCGGGTGTCCCAAGCAACCAGGTGCAAGACGAGGAGTTCATGATGGAAGTGTGTTCGGGGGCCAGGTATGTGAATAGTCAATTGCTTCTGTTCCAACCCGTTTTGTTACCAGTGCATAGAGTTAATATTTGATGTCTGTTCGACGACTACTGCCATTAAGACACAGAACCAAGGAGGGGCTCTAGACCGGCCACGTAGAGGAACGCTGGTAGTGGAGCTGATGAGGCGAGGCCAGCTGGAACCTGCCAGAGACTGCCACACTGCTCAAACTCAGTTCGAAACTCTGCTGGTTCAGTATTCATAATCAATATTGTTTTTATGAGAACAAGGTTATAGGGCTTCATAGAGGTTTATTCTCAGATGATTATGATAGGACATTTTTTCTGTCTACATTCATTTTAACTGGATGTGAAGTTCCGGGGGTACTGTATTTTCAACGAACAGGGTTGCATGTAATAACATTAGTCCATACCAGGATGCTGCTTATTACAGGAAATTTTGGGGGTCTAATTTTCTAACCAGATGTGACATTTCGAGAGCAATAGGAGACGTCTTGCATGTTAGCCAGATTCCAAAGTGACAGCAGTTGGGCTGCTTGTCTTTTCAATTGTAAAATGTCAATATAGAAACACAGTGGGAAAGGTAATTTGATAAAATTTTGATTTTTCACAGAATTAATTAAGTTATTCATTTCAATTGTGGAATGGATTTCGTCTTCAATTGCATCTAATTCCAGGGGGATTTTATCACTGAGTGATCAATAAGATAAAGGAGAATACAATAATGGGGAGTTAAATTCCCTTGCGTGGGAGCCTGTAGCGCTGGGACTCATTGAGGGTGGAGCTATCACTGCTCAATCAGGTGTGGATATTTTGATGACGTATTCTTACTTGCACAGTACAATACGTACATTTAGATCTGTACGTGTTAATGTTCGTCATCCAATTCTCTTTCAGAAGAGAGATAAATCATTTTGGAAATATGTTACGGTGACGTATTGGTTGATGCTCGGGAATCTTTTTCGGAGAATCAGGCCTGTGTCCTTGCAAAATGTAAATGGAAGTAATATCATCTACTTGCTACATACAAATATGAGAATAGCAAATCAGCACTGAAATTAATTTTGCTGTCTAGGGCGTCAGGATCCGTAATCTCCTGAAAAAGGGAAAGATGAACATAATGCATAGAGAAAAGACCTTGATTCACACTTCTCGAACTTATGGATATCATTATCACACTTTTTTTGATGAAACGCTATCATATTTCGATATAACTAATATGAACGTATAACAAACAGATAATTAACGTACCAACAAAAGGAAGACGCCACAAGTAATGTCAAAAGGAAAGAACTATACCAGCCCTGCTGGCTGGAACGGCTCAGTCGGTGAGGTGAGATCTTAAAGTCACCAAGTTACATTGCATATCTGTGTTCTCAAGCTGTTTAAAACTGTCTCGGGAGGATAGCTCAGGAACAACGTGCTCACACGCAGCACCACAGGTTTGATCCCCGGGTCCGCGCTTAGAAACCTCTGGGTATTAAGCACGTTATAAATATCATATCATATGGAATTTAACACATCTGTGCATGAGTGGGAGGAGGATCCTGAAACCACCGATGATATATTAAACCGTGGAGGAACCGGGGGCAGCAAGATACGTCCAGACATCCCTATGGTCGATCCTCAAGCGTGGATAATAAAGTGAGATAGTCCCACTCTACATCTTATACTTAAGCCGACCAGAAGATTTGGGAGGTGCTTTTAGCAGTGAGCCTATAGCAATTGTACGCTTGGCTAGAAAGATGGCGATGCATATACATTTTGTATTGCGAGTATCCGTGAAGTGTCCCGGTAAGCACCCAGCAATTGAAACCGGGATTTTAGTGCCCACCATTTACCAATGCTGTCTAGTACTTCTTGACAAAACATTCAGATAAAACCCATTCCATGTAGGTGAAACTTGCATGCTCCACGTGGCACCTTTGGTAGAAGGGAGGCGTAGAGGGAACTAGTTGTGTAACTGGTGCGTGGTAAGATATATTTGGTACATAAACCCAAAATGTATCCTAGCAAAGTGAGGAAACTGGAAATATTTATTGCAAGGGAGTAAATAAGTTCCCGCTCTGCATTGCCTCGGTTTCTTAGAATCAAGTTGCATTTGTTTATAGAGCTTGGAGACCAAGTGGTCGTTTGACCTTGCTTCTGCCATAATGTGTTCAGCTAAGTATATCAATGGTGGATGTGGGAAATTGGGCCAAAGGGGCTCCTGTAGTATTCTAACATCAACCATAAAGTTTGCCCATGTGGTACTTGCAGGGAATGTAGGAATGGAAAATGTCCCTCTACAATAAAATCATCCTAGGTACTGAAAGCCGCCCTCCCCCAAAATCTATAGATGTCTGGGTCATTAATAGACTTCCTGTGCAAAGATCTCCTAAATCCCAAGGCCAGTGAGAACATATATGTGTCCCCATTTGCCCTCCAATCTTCTCCAGGCCCACTGTGTGTCCCAGACAGGATTCATCACCTAGGGAGCGCTGCTGTGGCAGCGCGTCAATGACGTCCCCAAGGCCATGGGCCAATCCAGTCTCTGCTCAGCAATACTATTTGGAAAAATAAATGCTGTGCCTGAACCAATAGTAGGCAAAGTGTGACAGAGGCCAGATAGTACAAGCATATGTCCAAAATGGCATACCCGGCTTGTGGAAATGGTCTTGTCATCAGCTCCCACCTCTCCCTAGGAGTCTTACCCACGCATAGTATGCTAGTGAGGATCTGGGTGCACGACTCAAAAAGACTTAGGCAGATCTATGCAAATTGCTTGGAGCAAGTACTAGCCTTTGGGCGGAATCACCGTAATCGTGGCAGCGCAGCCAACAAGTGATAGAAGGGAAGGAGGTCCCTTTGTTTGCCTTCTCAGGTAGAGATTGGATCAGAGGCATAGTGGGGCTTGTACAACTCTGCAACCAATCTAGCACCCTTGAAGTATTTTACCAAATTGGGGCACCAACGGAAACCCATAGTGGAAGAATCTCAGATGTATCCCAATGTGTAACCAGGCCAGTGTGGAATCTGAAGGATGCTATTTTATCAATCAAAATGCCTGAAGATTGCTGGCCCGGGTCTGAGGCGTATAGCACCATGTTGTCCATGTATAGGAATATAAGACTGACGTAGTGTGGGGGTTGTGTACCCCTATGGATGTGGCGTTGGCTCGACCACCAAGGTGAACCGAAGTGGGGCGACACGACAGCACCGGTGTGGGTCTGTCTCCATATAGAGTAAGCAAATCCATTTAATTAAGTTATCGCCAAGTCCCAGTCCTCCGGAGGGAGCACTGTGGGAACCCCCACTCGGGCGAATGAAATGCCTTCTTGGCCTTGAGAAAGCAGCAATGACACTGTGATTCTGTGGAAGTAATACAACACTGGCGACTGTTCCGTCACGGCTCAGGTACATGTACCTGCTGGGCATGAAGCCGGTCTAAACCAGGGTGACGAAGGAGCAGACATGAGCCCGGAGCCTATTGCCCAGCAGCTGCGCCAAGATCTTGAAGACTAGATTTAGCACGGAGAGAGGCCTCTACAAGCTACATGGTTTCCTGGGCTTTCCCAGACAATGTTCACTTCATTTAGGGACTCTGGTAGGTATCCCAGCACAAAGGCCTCATTCTACGGTTGAAGGCGATGGGGGGGGTGGGGTGCAGGTTATTGGTGTTTGCTCTGAATAATATGGATGAAAGACCCCGTGGCCTTACCGGAGGACAAATCGTCAACGGTTCAAAGGATCTCTGCGAATAAATGGAGTGCCAGTAGAATCTATTATTATGCTGGGAAGGTAGCTCACAGGGTTGAGTGCTCGCTGCTGTGATCTGCAGGTCACAGGTTCGAATCTTGGGAAAGAACTCAGCATTTCATCCATCCGAGTTCGATAAATGACTGCCAATTTCACTTGAGTGATATCGGTTCTATGTAAAGAGCTTTGGCGAAAGCGCTATATAAATGACTTATCCTCATCTATTGCATACTGCACTGTGAAGCAGCAAAAAAGGCAAGAGCTAGATACGTTATTATTATCAGAGGCGACCCTTTCAGCCACATTTCCATGGCCATCTTTAGCATTTAACACATTCCTTTAGAGAACATGTGGACCTGTGTGCATATTCGTTGGGAGCCTCACACTCTCCAACGGCCCACAACAGGCGTATCCATTTCATCCTCGCCACTAGAGGGCACTATTTATGCACTACGGCCTTCTGTTTGGAGAATGGAAGGTCCTTATCTAGAGAGGTAGGAAGGCTCTTCCATGTCACCGTCTCCTGTGCCATTACTAGATTCATTAAGGGGCGCCTGTTTCAAAGCCTTGATAGGTAGCTTATAAACAGCTGCGGCCTACACAATACCCTCTGCAGGAAGTGAAAAGGCTGCTGGACGCCCCATTGGATCTGTTTCCTGTCTGCAGGGGTCAAACGACGACGGCAGCAACTGAAACGCTCATTGACATGTTTCTTCTGTCTGAAGACGGCAAAGGGTAACGTGCAGCCATTTTCCCAAATGTGACCTCCATTGATCACACCTGCTGACATCAGGACTTCCATTAATAGGGGTGCTGAACATTTGAAATTGGACAACGAGGAGTATTAGCTCCAAGTAGCCCCATTACTACCGAACACATAGTATGTCATGCTGGCTTTAATGGGATGTAGTTGATCTACAACTAGTAGATCAACTAGTCTCGGGAGGATAGCTCAGGGGCAACGCGCTCTTCTGGGAAGTAAGGTGACGTGGAGCAACACAGGACCGATCCCCGGGTCCCTGCTTAGAAACCTCTGGGTATTAGGCGCGTTATAAATAACCAATTACAATTTTCAAATTCTAGAAGAGTAGTAAGATTTCGATCCATTTTGCTGCAATCCTCCGTTCTGCCACCCCTGGATATATATAAATAGACCAGCGCGAAGTCTCTCGTGCCGTTGCGCGAACCAAAACGAGCCACGCAAAGTTGCTTGTGCCGCTGCGTTAGCCGAACACGAATGGAAAAGATGAAGAACAGGCATGCAGCCCTTTTTTGGCTTACTGCACAAAAACCCAGACTCATTTAAAAGTGGAAAAGGTCGCTTTAATGTGACAGGCCAAAGCTTACAATCAAAAGCTTAACTGGCTCCATGGCCTAACAAACTAAAGAAATATTTTAACAACCAATTAAATAAATTAAACATTTTCATTTTCCCCCAACAATTAAATAATTAAATAACCCAATTCCTCCCTAATGATCCCTTGGATCCTACCGTCTCCTTGCCCCTTTTCCAGGCGTCCCGCTTTCTCCCAGGGGCCATGCCCCTCCAGGCTCAATACCTGTTCCCCCGGGGTGACCTGCTTGTGCAAACAGCGCCACCCCATCCTTTCCCGTGTCATTCCCCCATTGTGCTTCCCTCCCCCCACATCAAAAGGGGCCATGCCCCCGGCACCAGAAAAACCCTCCCCCGAGGAGTTCTTTCTGCCCCACCCCCCCAAACTTTTCTACCTCAAACTATTTACCCAGTCTCCCAGCCCAGGACCTAAGAAGAGCCACACCCGTATCCCCTACCAGATCATTTTTCCCAGCAAAACTAATCCCCCCCATCTGGCGGCCCATAGCTTTCCCTCACCCCATCCCACCTAGGAAGCAACTAATCCCATCCCAGCCCCCCAAACCCGGACATCTTACCACAACATCTTCATAGTTGCACCCCAGTTGCCTGCCAACAACCCTTTTTCCAACTTCTTACCCCACCCACTTAACCGTAGAATGTCCCAAAACCAGATTTTTGACATCTGACCGGACCTCCTAGCAGCATCTGAAAAAGAAATTACAAAATCACTTACAAATCAACAACATCCTAATAAATGCAACACTCCTGCTACCTACTGAAAAAATTCTATAAAGACATTCCTTTTGCCCCGATCCCTGACATACCCTTTGTATCTCCCTTACTCCCAGCGTCCCCACCTTTTCACCTACTCCTCTTAATAGCCAAGCCTGCTACTTTCAGATGCTGCACCCCTCCTAAATGACTGAGTTCCAAACCTCCTAACCTTTCCCACACCCCTAGTAACACCTCCTCAGTACCCTATCCTTTCTGGCCATCTCCTTAACCCTCTCCGTAGACACCTCAGGTCTTCTCCTACCGTCCCCCTATATTTCGCCCCTTTCACCTAACCTTTAAACCATACACCCAAACCCACTTAGAACCCCCTTTTTCCTCTAAACTATTACCCCCCTGCTCCCCCTTGCCCCCCCCACTTTCCCTCACCTTATTAATATTGGCCCTGCGTTGCCCCCTCCT